>NW_015373900.1:3476860-3477991 GCF_001272555.1 Dufourea novaeangliae | reverse complement strand
TAAATAAATAAATAAATAAATAAATAAATAAATAAATAAATAAATAAATAAATAAATAAATAAATAAATAAATAAATAAATAAATAATAAATAAACAATTCCTGTTGCCCTGGTCGCATAGTTCCGAGGTACACAAACAGAAAGAATCATCAGAATAGCGAGGCTCAGGATAGTAAATTCTCCACGTGAACGCAATTAGTCCACGTGTGAGAGAACCTTCAAGCAGCGTCCGCTGATAAAAGCGATGGTACGTGTCATTACGTTGGTTACGTGTCCACGTAACGCTTTTGTACGTTGTCTTTTTCAACTTCGTTAAATGTTCCATGTCCGACGAATCTATAAAGTTCCGCGAAATACAAATCTGTAAAGAGGTACGTCCAGTACGTCCCGACGATCCTCTTGAACCAGCTGTCTAACAACGTCTGTTACCTCGTGTAATTGCCACTTTTATGGCCCCCACTGGACGGACGACGGTCTTACGCAATCGTCGAATGCCAACGCACCAACGGACCACACGGTCTATTTTTATTCCATTCTAATCGCTACACCTGCCGTCTTTTTGCACGACATTGACTTAAGTGACTGCTAACGACATTGTCGAGTTATGGCGCTTAGGCTGCCTCCCCACATCGGCCACGATTATCGGACGCCTACGAGCTGTTAGAATAGTTGCACCGCTATATACTCGATGCATGCGATTGTTAAACACTATTTGACATTTATGGAGATTTATATGGATTTACCATTGGGGGTAAAGCCGGGAGAGATGTCTCAGTTCCTGAATGTCATCAATTCAGTTTTGAATCCAGCTTTCAGCTTGTCTTAACAGTCGAAGTATCAAATCTGTCAAAATGACGGAATTGAGATTTGTTGTTTTATAATTACTGAAATTATAAAGATACTTTCGTGGGTATTCAGGTTGGCTTTAATTTATTGTATATTTTACATTACACTACAGTGGGTCGTCCGGAAAGTTCTTAGCGTTATTAAGGGGTTATGCATACCTGCGAGCTCGAAAAAAGATTCTAATCTTTCAATTAACTAGTTACTAATCTAGTTATCTATATGTATATCAGTAATGTATTAAATATAAATATTTATAAATATATAAATAAGCGTAAATAATCTGTA
>NW_015373900.1:3150451-3476788 GCF_001272555.1 Dufourea novaeangliae | reverse complement strand
ACTTTTTTCAACATACGTCATTGTATTCGAAAGTGTACATTTTAAAGTGCTTATAGTAATTTCTTCAATGCAGAATATGAATAAATAGGGGAAATATCAGCGATCTCCCGGCGGTGTTTTTATTTTAGGTGTTTTGCGGCGATCACTGTAACTTCGAGTTCGTTTATTTGAAATAAAAATTTCGAGTAAATTTAGTTAATATATTAAATTATTTAATGCCCGATCGTTCATTATCCTGAAAAATTACTTTGCGACAAAATGGCGGCTGTTCTAAATCGAAGTAACGATTTTCGCCAAAAAAATCGTTCATTTTTGATCTATAAAATAAAAACTACGCAATGAAATACAAAAAGCCACGATCAGGCACTAGATTTTTATGTATACAATGAGTCCACTAAAGCTGAATCACTTCGGTGAGCGGTTCTCGAGATATTTTGGTCACCGATTTTGAAAATGTGGTTCTGCAAAAAACACGTTTAAAGTTTCAAGTCAGGTTTACAACCGAATTAATGCAAATTTTTTATATATAGTTATTCTTAGTATTACGGCTTCATATAGCTTTGTGTATTTACTAACACAACCGTAAATTGTATTGGGACAGAGTATTCATGACTCATGCACCCCTTGAAAGGGATTCTACCACTTTATATCTGCTCCGAAACTTCCAAGGGCGTATACTTTAAACGGGCGTAACTCCGCCAGTTTTGGTCGGATCAACTTCAAACTTTCACACAATATTTCTAAAATGATGCAACTATTGTAAGAAATGATAAAAACCCAAAAATCGATTTTTTCCAAATTTATAGGCAGGCATAACTCCTTACGAACAGAGTTATAATTTATATTTTTTAATTTACATCATATTCTTATTTACTACTTTTTTAATACAATTTCTAAAACTCAGAACATTGTAATGTACCATATGATATTGCTGATACAGCCAATAATGACTTAACACGACCAATATTGTCTATTGACCTACATAGAAGTTGTAATGGAATTATACTTCCCATTTTCTTTGATTATTGAATACTGTTTGTAAATCTATAAGTATTGTGTTTTACTAAATTATATGAAATCAAAGAAAGAATTGCGGATGTCTCTGCTGTATGAATTTAGATTAATCTTGCCACAGCTGCCGCATTCACTAGATTTTTCCATACCAGACTATCAGCTTTCTAGCATCTGATGCCTTTTCTTCCGTAATTTGCAGCATTTAAATAATTTCTACAATCTAAAACCATGACTCATTACAAAGATAGAACGTATCAGTTAATATCTCGTTAGGAGAAAGCTACTAATCCTAAACGTACACATTTCGATGGAAGAAGACTTATTATTTTAAAAATACAGCTGTTTCAGTTTCGAGCAGTAGATACAGCTTCATATGTTATGTCTATTTTTCTACGACTAACTTTAAATTCTCTACAGAATGACAGGTTCTCCAAATTGTCAGCAAACTGATCCAAACATATTAAACGTTTTACAAATTAATGTCGATTCTATTGACATTATATATATCTTCACATTAATGTCAAGTAATTTGAGTTTGTTCGAGGGTATACATGTGAGTCCGTTTTTAAACATACGTCAAATATCTTAAGGACACATCATGCCAAACAAATTTTTGTTTTTATGTCATTTTTTTTAGAGATATCGAGGTCACCTTCATTTTTTTAAACGGAATGATCCTATTTAAACACCAACAATGATAGTCCCTTTCATTAGGAATTCAATGACTACAATTATTCAAGGTCACGGAAAAGGTGACCTTGATATCTCTAAAAAAAATGACAAAAGCAAACATTTTTTTGGCTTGACGTGAGCACCATTGAAGCATTCAACTTTGTCCTTAAGACATTTGACATCTCTTTAAAAACAATAAAGATATTTGAGGTGCAAATGTTAGGTGACCCATCCTGTATATAACATAACTGTTTAGTGAATATATGTGACATGCTCTGGTAAAAAGAGGTTAAAATGCAAAAATGAATTTTCGAGATAAACGTATTTAAAGTTACGCATTCCGTAGGGGGTTTGTCTCTTCTGTTTTGTTTTCAGCTGCTCTTACGTTTCGACGTTCTTATTTTCAGCTGAATGGTTTTACGTGTTTCATTTAACATCGATTAGAGTATGTATGTATAAAACATGCAGTCCACAATATTTTTGGAACAGTGAAGCTTGGTACCACCAATTTAATTCAATTGTCTACTATCATTCTTGATACATAATTTTAATTGCCTATTGCGAAGTCAATAATTATCCTAGATCATTGGAGTTGGTCTCATTGCATTAAAAAACACTGAAAAAGTTAAAGTCGATTTTTGCACACCTTAACCTCCTGAGAGATAGTGGAACGTATGTGTACGTTTAGTTTTCCTTTTATTCAAGCGTCATTATTCAAAACTGTAATTAAATATTCATTAGAAAATTCCCCAACAAAAAAGGATTTTGTACAAATTGACCGTCGTTAATATTTATAAATATAGTTTAGTTAAATACAACCGAAGAAGAAAGAAAATGTTATTTCTAGTCTTAATCAATTCGTTCCTGAAGAGGATAATTCCTTTTTACCAGAGCACATCACATATGCTACTACCAAAAGTGTACTAAAACGACACCAATAGATGAAGCGTTGTGTGGCGTGTCCAAAAACGGTTTAGATCCTTTTTGCATAAGTTTACGAAGTTTCGTGAACCAGCAGGCGTGCAAAAAGGAAACGATTACAAGGATGGACGAGGGTAAGTGTAAAAGTTGGTACACGGCTTGCTGAATTTCGAGCCCAAGGCTCCTTAGCTCGCACTTCGCCGAGGACTGAACCGTACGAATCGTCTGTGTTTTTGCCCGGTTAACTTATCTTACCGGAAATTACGGCTTTCAACGGAAGTCTTGCGGTCAGTCTAGTACGAAACGTTGCACAAGTTCCCCATTTCCTTAGAATTCCGCGTCTCTCGCTCTCATCGTATCCTCGTTCGAAACTGTGAAAGTTTGATAGAAATAGAAATGTGCTACACCGATCCGGTCCTAAATTAATTCCGTAACTGGACTATTGACATTTATGACTGTTTATGGAAACATAAATTTTTGTGGGCCAATCTATGGAAATTGGAATTAACCTTTTCAGCGCAATGAACCCATGTATATGTTTTTTTTTTAAAATTGGTTACCACGTGCTGTGAATCCATTTGTACAGGGTAGACCAAAAAAAGTCATTAGTTTAGATTATTTTACTGCTGGCTGTTGGATCGAGAATTTGCTTGCATGCTTAACCATCAGTGTAGACTTTTTACGTGAGTGTATTGCAGCTGATTGACACCATTTTGAACGTCGTTTTAATTAAGGAAAATTATATTTTCTTAATGTTTTTGGTTTACAAGAAAAACCATTATTTGTTATGATACTTGCTGAATTCGTCTCAATAGCCGCTAGAAGATGGGCCTAAAAAAATGGTAAGTTTATCTATAACAAACTGAAGGTGACCTTGATAACTCTGGAAAAAAAAAGGTTGACAACAAAATTTGGTACAATCGTCTTAAAGCTCTCCTCGAATCATCCTACACTGGCTAAAAGAATTTTCAATCGAACATCCAGCAGTAGAATAATCTAAACTGGTTTATGGTCAACCCTGTATATCGCGTGGAACTTTTCAATGCGCGCTATGGACACGTATTACGAAAAATAATTAAAATTAGAAAATTAAAAAACCTAAATGTGAAAAATTATTCAGCCCAATGGATGTTTCATCGCAATGAGTGAACATATAATCCACGTTCGTCATCAGACATTTTGACGCTGAAAGGGTTATACGAAAATACCGATGCTTTCATCAGAAGTCAAATGGGTATAATTAAAAAGCAAGATTTCGTGCGTTAATGAAGATCGCAGTATAAAATTTTATTACATCGTTGTTATTGACCTTTTAACCAACATCTATATACATTACTTCTTTTTTCGAGTATTCCAGTTATTTCTCATAAAGTAAATTCTTTCAAGGCAAACGACTAATAGAAACATGTTTTTCTGTCTTTTTAGTACTAAGAAAAACTCTCTAGATACTTGGAAAAAGTGTCATATCGATTGAATTTAAAGTATCTATAAATTGCGAACTGATCAGTAAGGATGGTAAGATTTTTCGTAACTAAATTTAAGAAGTATATTTTTAAACAAAAGTGATGTAGATACGTTACTTAAACGCACACGAAAGAGGCAATTATTTACGACAAGTCTATCAGGTGTTCGCTGACACAAAGCACTCGTGTTTCGATAAAAGCTGGTTCCTGTAATTAAGGTATTACGCACTTTTCGAATAACAAGCCCCACGAGGACGTTTAAGCATGCACGAGTTATCGTTCCTTGTTATAAAGGAGTAAAGATGTTGTATACGCAAACACGGGTTGCGATCACGTCTATTTACGTTGAAAGAAAACTCGTCGAGGAAAAAAGAAGCGATTAAACAATCATTCTAATCGGCTCACGGATAATCGTTTCTCCGAGGCCGCGCTAATTTAAAATGCGTGGCGTATTTCCGGGATTCTGTAAAAAAATTTGTTGGAAAGCGACTCCCAAACAATCTTGCTACTTCATTGATAATATGCGAAGGAGAAAGAGTCACTGGAGCATAGTAGAAATAAGATTCACCAACAGTGATGTCTACTTGTACTTTCCTTGCTACAGTTACTGATCAGCGACCGCAGATGGAAAATGTATTCATGTTGAAAGTTCGTCGATTCAAACTGGTTGTACCTTTTATGATCGAAACTTTCGTTTATTTGCTAAGCCAATTTCAATAAAAATAGAAATGGACCAAGTATCGTTCATTTTTTCTAAACCATCGACTGATAATATTCTTTCACTGTTAAATCACATTTTATCATATATTTTGTTTAGTTTAATAGACAATTTTGTATAAGGTTAACGTGTTAGAAAACAATATTTATGGTAACGAGTAAAATGATAAAAAAGTAAATAGAAGTAACAGGAAATTATGTAGGCTAGAGTAGATGTAGGATGTACCTAGCGTGGTAGAGAATGGCAGCCATATTGAAAATACAGTTATTACCCTTGAGGCTTTTGGGTGAAAGCCGTCTTATTTGGAAAAATTAATCCAAAGCTTTGCCAGCATCGTGTACTGCGGAAGTCTCTAATATTGAAAACGACAAATACTAATTAATTCTACATCTTTTTCAGAAACGTTTATTTAAATAACTCTGTTCAACACGTAAAATACTTCATAACTGCTAATAGGCGTTTCTGATAGATCTTTATGAGTTGAATACGAATCTGCAAACCGTTTTTGCTCAGCACGTCCAGTGTTTGAAAAACTCAATTTTTTAAAAAATTGCAAAGTTTCAACTTTGGAGGTGTATTGTGATTTACAGCAACATTTACGCAGTTCCTTTTGACCTGAAATAATTCTCTATGATTATTATTATTTAAACATATTTAGATGTCTATAATATAATCCCAATTTATATCATTTTGTTCGGAAGAGTCCAGAGAATTATTTCGTGTCAAAAGCACCTGAACAACTGTTACTGTAAAAGTACAATACACCTCCAAAGTTGGAAAATTAGCTACTTTTTTTAAAACTGGGTGTGCTGTGAAAAACGGTTTGCAGATTTCTATTCAGCTCATAAAGAGCTATCAGAAACGCATATTGTCAGTTATGAGGTAGGAAAAAAGTAAAAATTTGTTGAACAGTGTAATTTGAGTTTTCGATATCGTAGTAGAGGACAGTTTGTATAACATACTTATTCTGTTACTTTCGTATATAAAATATAAAATGAACACTCGTGAAGAAAATTTCAATTCTATAGAATTAAGTTATAAAGAAAATGTTAGTGAAATTTACCAATGAACAATTCTTTAATTTGTCCATATTTCCAAGAACAGAAAAAACAAGTGTCGCTTTCATTTCCTTAATTATTCATTTTTATCAAACTTTCTGAGTCACTTCTTATCAACACTTTTTTTATCTCAGACAAAATAACGAAGGTGTTTTAAATTTGAAACTTCTAAATTTATCTTCCACCGAAGAGTGATATATTGAATTTAAATAATAACTTATAAATCTTGTTATTATTGGGCTTTTGGAAATTCAGGAAACGTAATCTCAATCTACACGCAGTTCAAACGAAAAATACAGAAACTTAACGGAAAATTAATGCGTCGAAATATTTCGTTTGTCATTTTTCTGTTCGATTCACGACCAGGGAATATTTAAAACAGCTATCGCTGAATAGTACCAATTGGCGAACTAGTTGTGTTTCTTGGAAGCGGTGTTTTGCATAGTGATGTCTTCTGGCGATGTCAGCGCAAATGCGTGTACGCAATAAAACTGTTTTATTACGACTTTTACGAACAGGAATTCGATTTACGCGATTTCGCGAAACAAGGACAAGTACCGTAGTAAAGCAAACACGATGTTCGGTTGAATTCGTTGCTTTCAACTTGATGGACCCTGTCGAAATATGTAAATCGCCGCGTAACGCGTTAGAAGAAAGACACGGTGAAAGTGTAATTTAATGCATGGCTGAATGTACACCGAAATGAAGATTTCATTGTTTTCATAGTTCTATAACATTGGCGTGGATCTACTACAAAATATTATAATGTAATAAAATTGTTTCACAATTCAGTTTGTAAATTGTAAGAATATATAATAATATTTTTTTTAATTGCAAAAGAATTTGCAGAACAAAATATTGTTTTATCAACTATATTAATATATTATGTAGGAACAGACTAAATCAATTACTATCACGTGAAACTACAATTAATACGAAATTCGAGTCGATAATTAATTTTGAAATCTGTTTATTTAGGTATTTAGTAAAAGTTTAAATTAAAATAGTATCATTATTCTAGACCACAGTAAAATCATTCTATAGTTGTGTCAGATATCAATTACTTTAAATAAATAAAATTCTAATGGCAACAGTATTGAATTTCTTTATAAAAGGAACATAAGTAGAAGTAGTTTTATACTATGATATTTACTGCACTGAAGCAAATACAAATTTTAAAAATATTTAGTGTCTTTTTATCATACGAATTAAGCAAAAACAATTTTTGTGTTGTTTATGTTATTATTGTGTTTGAACACAAAACACTCAATTGTTGTGTCGCGAACGCAGTGTCCCATTGGCCGTCATAAATCATATCTAAATAGACGTCACACATAATTAATCTTGAAAGAGAGATATTAACGCATTTATTGTTGGGACGGTAGTTAAACCGAAACGTTTGCTGCTATCAGCAATTATTGTCATCAAGTCATTCGGTCTTGTTTGAACATTTCTTTGTTATTAATACATTAAGTAATTACCTCTGCTGTTATTAGCTTCATATTTGTTTTATATTCGCATAAAATATATAAATATATTTTTATTTTTATTAAATTACAAGGTATCAATACCATGTGTTTAAAATAAATTAAAACTTCCATGTAAAAGTTTCTGCAGGAAGACATACGAATGAAATTTCACCCTTTCTCATGTCCATGACCTTCAGTGACCTTCAGTGACCTTCAGTTACCACTAGTCATTAAAATCGTCTGGAAAAGAGCTCGTGGCGGGTAAATCGTAGGTGTTTAAAAATGCATGATTCTGCTTTAAAAAAAAGTCAAAGTGACCTTATAACCTCCTAACCACCGTCAGTTGGAAGAAAATTTTGTTTATCACATAATGGCCCTTCAAGAACCAAACAGTTTTCGTTTCAAACGTTCCTCCCTATCTCAAAAATTGCAGAAGTTACTTAGGTGGCTTGTCTTACGCGTGACTCATCATGCATATTACGTATATTACTATATCATACAATTTATTTTAAGTATTTAATGCATTTGGCGGCTCTTATTTCGAAGGTTGAAACTGTTATTGCGATACGTACCTACGTATCTAAATTAGTGATCATAAGTATTATCACATTTATCGAATATAAGATAAATGTAATGAGGCATTACGAAATTGTGGAAGGTATGAAATGAACATAGTCTAGGAAATATTAATAATACAAGAACAACATTTACGATAATGTAAAGTAGCAGAAATGGTTCAAGATATACACTGCTCAAAACATTTAGAGGTTCGTTATTGTGGACGTAGGTACTTATTACGTTAACCGAATGACGAAAGGAAAACAACTGATACAAGTTTAATAAATTCACCTTTTTATCCGTAGGATACTAATACCTAAGTAGTTGTTTTTTAAACATTTAGCAGGAATTAACGCTATAATAATAGGTCCAATGGCTACAATATAGATCCTGTAATTCTTGTGAGCAGCGTATACATTTTATTAGGACCAGATGTCCTAATACTCATGAATGGCAATGTTATATCCGAACAATGTTATAACAACCTAACGAGGTTCACGTTCGTCACGTGCTTAATCAAATGTCCGAGCGGCTGGGAGCCGGCCCCATTGTGGACATAACATCACCAATACGACGCAAAATGTAGAAGGACGCTCGGAAAACTACATTACATTTTTGTCTTGTTATTACGCGTTTACGTGTGTTACTGAAAATTCAGTATAGGCCAGAAAAAAAGCATGAAAATCTACCATAAGCAGCTCTGAAAATGCATGCAAATAAATTACTTTTTATAATTTTTCTGACTTTCTAGACTTTTTTTTAAATATTGTATACATACACATAAAATAACTGGAAAAGAAACCACAAACACCACCATGGGGATTTTACTCACCTCGACCGAAGTGTCCTCTGGTGGACCGGACCTGTGTGTCGCTTAAACTCGGAAAATGGACTTGAACCCCATGATGATGTTTTTTAGAATTTTTGTTTCTTTTTCAGTTATTTTATTTACATGTACCCTAAACAAAACTTGAAATCAAAAAATTATAAAAATAATGGTTTCTAATATCCATTTTTAGCGCTACGTATAACTGTCCTGTTGAATTCTTATTATTCGAGTAAACCCATGTTTCATCTTTAATTTGGTATTAACAAAAATGCAAAAATAATAATAATTAAATTATACTTTAAATTTTAAAATAAGAAGTGCAAAGGGATCAATTCCTGATCACCTAAACCTAAATCATGTATCTGTGTCTTACTTTGAGGTATCAAATTTTACGTACGAATTTCAGAACAGTTAATGTTTTGGGAAAGACTTTTATCATAGTGAACTTATTATATGGCGTCTACATACTAAACTGATCAGGAATTGGATTCTAATCAGAAACTAGGTCCGTAACGGTAGGTGGAGAGACACAAACATTTCTCGAACTCCGGTCTTCGCTATTCTTATGAGAATGCAGCTCGAAATATACAATTCTTATCTTTTCAGGACGACACAATGAACATTGGTACGTGTTATGTAAAGCAGCACTGAAAATAGATAGAAACCAGGCTTACGTAAAAGTGAACTTTTCAGAACTCGGAGAAAACGCGCCACTGTAGTAATTCAATCATCCGGACGTGTCCTATCTGTCGAACAATTTGCATTATACAATGACAGGCAAAAAAACCGCTGAATATTATAAGGAGTGCATAAGGAGCAATTTTTGTGTTTTTTGTGTAACAGGGAAATCCCAATTACCCCGTAATTAATCTTTTTTTTCCGTCGCTAACTGGTGCGAAGAACTTAATCACAACGATCTCGTCGTATTAAAGAAAAGAAACTATTATTTTTTGTAGCTGGTAAATTAGGTTCTTGTTGAGAAGCACGTTGCATATGTAATTATACATTTAACTTGAACAGGCTGATATCATCCGCGTTATTGATTTTAAATAAACATGATATATAATTGACTTTGATATTTCTGAGAACAGTTGAATATTTAACATTTCTTTTCATTTAAAAATTATAAAAATGGCGAAATGTAAATTCTATCAGTTAAGCCTTCTTAAAATACAGAGATTTGGTATAACAAAGCTTTTAACTTTGAAGAATTTTATTTTTCAAGAATAATTTCCTTTGTTTAACTGATACGTCTAACGCAACCCACACATAGATGCTGGTATTTCACTTCATGTATATTGCGTTGAGGGAGGTCGAAAATTTTAAAAATAGCGTATCCAATTCCGAAACACTTCAATCGTGAAGCAATACCTCCCACATCGATTTCTAGCAACGCCAACATAAAGTTTCTTCTTGTTAGTGTGCTCTTTAACTACAGTAAGAAATGGATTCGGTTAAATGTCTGTTAAAATCGTTAGTCTTCTTAAAACTTGTTTTTGAATATACGAAGTGACTTAACCCTTAACTGGTTAAGTGGAAATCTTATTATCTATTACACTAAATCCTCTTACAACACGTTTTTGATATAACCCAATGCAAAAATTGCGACAACGCCCCTATAACACGATATTGTTATAACACGGTTTCCATATAGCATGAGAATAAAATTGGACAACCTTTATATAGCCCGACTGTTTCCTTCACACTGCTTTGGTAGACATAAATAGGGAATCCCCTTGTATACATAACAAGAAGTTTCGCTTAACACGATTTCGATGCAACACGGAACGAATTAACCGTGTTATGGAAGGGTTGAGTGTACTTATTACACAACTAGTTGCTTTTCATTGTCATAGAAAAAATCATAGACATAATCAAGCATCTCTTTAGGTACCTAACTTTTGAATAGAAATAAAATATTCTAAAGATATTTATCGAGTTCCTTAGACCTCACCTCACCAGTTAAGGGCTAAGAAAAGGATCAAACTCACTTTGTAGTACATGTTGGACTTGAAATGATTCAAGTGAAAAGTAAAATGAAAATTCTGTCTATTTTCATTAAAATTATTGTACATTACACACCACACTTTATATAGAGCAATGATTTACGAAAGAAAGAAATTGTCTGTTAATTTATAAGCTTCTGTTAATCGAACACGTTTTATTCTAATGAACATTAGAGGTTCCTAAATGGTTTGACCCCGTGTTCAACCCTCGTGACACTATCCGCGTCTATTTGACCCAAATAGGCAAAAATTGACAAACAAATTATCTAGATTTAAACCAATATATTCCCATAATTGCAGCTTATGGTGTCCAATGTCTCTATACATTGCATGTTACTCAATTAAATTGCGCAAGGTTCAAATCACTTAGCACGTAAAATACCACAGAACATCATTATAACCTAAACATAAAAAGGATAATCAAGAACCGTCTTCACAAATCCTCAAGCGATCTATTGTAAGACACGATTCCATCCAATTATCCACTGTGCCCGTGCAAATGCCTATCCATACACGGTCGCATAAGCGTCCTATGCAAATATCGTAAGTCACCAACAAAACAAATTAGCTGGACCACCTCCAGTCATTGGAATTCTTATTATTGGCCAACAAACAACGCGAAATAATTCAGATCGATAGACATTACCAAAAAGACGTTGTCTCATTGGAGCTATCGTCCTCGTGCTATCTTTTACAATTATAATAATTTACCTAATATCTGTATTGACAAATTGTAAAGTATATGAGAGACACGTATAAAAGAAAATTATTGGTTAAATTGATCACATCCACAAGTCTATCGCGTGACTTAGACAGCAAAGGAAGCACACCGAGTCAGATTGAGACAGAGCGATAGCGCGATCCGTTCAGTTTGTAGATACATACCCGGTAACTTACGATCTTAGCACGGTACACGAATCTCTCCCAGCCAAACGTGACCTGTTACGTGTCACCGGTAGCCCAGGAACAACGTACCGATATAATTACCCCCGTCCATTAATTAACCCGCGCACCTGTACACGCACAATAGGGTTATATTCACGATACCCAGGCCTAATCACGTTGATCGTTTTGCGTTCCAGGAGCCGAGGAACCGTCGCTCGCAGCAGCAACACGACGAGACGGGAGACGGTGGTCCCGGAAGGTGGTATCTTTTCATGAGAAGCACAACCGACCTTCCATCGTACGTGGGAATAACGACAAGAGGTCGGCCTTGAGGTGCGGATAGGAGAGGAGAGTGTGCGGTGGTGGTCGTGGTCGTCGTCGTCGTGCAAGCCGCAACACGGGATCAGGGATAGAGAGAGATTTATTCGAGTTTCACAACCTCTCTCGATCAGCAGCAGCAGCAGCAGCAGCAGCAGCGGCTCTGGTGGCGGTCGTGACCTCGATAGAGCTCATCCACCTGGTCGGATAACTCCGCTGGAGCGGCGGCCAGGACACCGAAAGGTCGAGAGAGTCTCCTTGCAACACAAGAGCCGTGTGTTGTATTATCCGTCGTGATATCGTGCGCGAATCCCCCTTCCATATCGGCCAGACACGCGCCGGCTACCGGAAGAGTCGTCGTTGCACGATGTAGCGGTCCCACAGACGGCACCCATGATTTTTCGTCGATCGTCTCGCTGGGAACGGGACTCTTGAACGAAGAAAGACATACTTCGGAGAATATTTTTGCGACAGAACGATGAAGACGATGGGCGATGTGGTCGCAGATCCCGTCGACGAGGAGAACGGCACATCAGCCGGGGCCCAGAACCCAACTGTCAGCAAGGAATTCGGGCAGAGGACACTGAGGTCCTTGAAGAGGGGCCTGGGCAGGCTGTGGAGGAGGCACAGGGGTAACGCCTCCATCACCGAGTACGACCCCAGCTATAAGGTCGCTTATCTTGGGAACGTTCTCACTGGATGGGCCAAGGGTACGTGAATCGAGGTTTATCTGATTTTCTTTTGTCTTTACCTGCGGCGCGCACAGAGATAGAGAGAGAGAGAGAGAGAGAGAGAGACTGGTCATTAAGTTTCCTACGCGCTTCTCGTGCTAGCCGCGCGTTGATTAGCTACTCACTTACCGCGCGAGCACTAGCGCGCGCTTGGATCCTAATTGATGACATTCACTTTTCAAAGTGATCGCAAATTTTCTGCTTTTACTGTTTCATCAAACGGGTGGGTGGGTGGGTGAACTCTTTCGTTGAACGGGGAGTTGCTTTTCGTCGCGGAAATGAAGTCGCGGTTAGCGAAACCTTGTAATTTTAGGGGAAATGAAAGGCTGCGCGATGACAGTGATACGGAGTAATGAAAACTTGCAGTTCCGTGGTAATTAGTTACCGCTGTTTGAGGACACTCTGTTAATTTGTTTTGGTAAACGTGTCATTTGTACGATTTTATATGGCATGTACACCCACGAGCAAACTCGGTTTCCACTAGGGGAAAAGGTGACATAGGAGAAGGGCCTCTTACTAGTTGATCTCGGGAGTAATTAAAATTTATGCCAAATTAACATTCATTTTAACATTTATTTCGGTACTTGAAATAAATTTACCAAGTGTTAGGAGGCCCTTCTCCTACTTCACTTTTTCCCCTAACGGAAGCCGAGTTTGCTCGTTGGTGTATATGTACACTGCCGGCCAAAAGTTTGGGTACGTCTACTGCATTTGTATTCCACACACTCAAATACAAATTGTAGGGTTTAATGTTTCGCCATGATCCTTGGACATTCTTTGTATAATTTTAATGGTATACAAATGAGCCTGTAGCCATCCTTTTTTGTGATACTTTGATTTTTTTTCTCTGTGCCTTGACAACTAGGACTGCTGATTTCTTGCCATGTATATTTGAACTTAACAGAATCATGCAATCTGCTCAGAAATCAACAATTCGGTTCGTAGAACGTCACAAACTAATAAACAATGACAAAGCTGAACATCTCAATCATAGAAATGTGATATCATAAACTGTATTAGCTGCCATAAAAGTTTATTATCAGCAGTTGATGGAAAGCTGTGTATTTTTATAGCAACAAAACTATACAAAGAATGTCCAAGGATTAGGACATGGCGAAATATTAAACCCGACAGTTTGTATTTGGGTGTGGAATAAAAATATCGTAGGTGTACGCAAACTTTTGGTAGATAGTGTACGTATCATAGAGGTCCGCGTGATTTCGTACTTTATGCA
Organism: Dufourea novaeangliae; assembly: GCF_001272555.1. NCBI lineage: Eukaryota > Metazoa > Arthropoda > Insecta > Hymenoptera > Halictidae > Dufourea > Dufourea novaeangliae. Next base: position 3,462,912 of record NW_015373900.1, on the reverse strand, counting down.
CGGATGTATTTTGTAAAATAAGTGGTAACCCTCTAGTACCGAAGTGGAGTTTCGGAGAATTCACTGTTTCTGCTTTTCTTATTCCCCTCTGTGCTGCAGTTTCATCAATTTAAGTTAATCTCTTACCACCTGTTGTAATATACAGGATAAGTCACTTAAATCGATTCCCCCGAATATCTTCGAAACCGTTGATGATACCGAAAAACATTTCGAATAAAAGTCAAATGGTATCAGGGAAGAAATAGTTTGAGTAGTTTTTTATGTAGGTATGCGCGTAGAGGACATATGTATGTCAAATTTGTTTTCTTTAGTGGAATCATATATTTTTTAATGCATTGCAGCTCGCCATTCCCTATAAAAAAGTAATAAGCTATTTATACCAAAAAGCCATTAGTTTAGGAGATATTTTAATTTCAAAATTATTAAGTATTATACGATGTTTACTTTCTTGAAACTGATGTTAAAAAGTACGGTTCTTTGATGTCGTGTGTAGTATCAAGGGCAATGTGTCTTTCGCAAATAGGTTTGAAACTTTTAATGGTCACTGACTATTGTACTATAATCATAGTATCTATACAACATCTGCAAACAGGTGCCGCGCCATTTTCATTTTTTTTTTCGACTGAATACACCCAGTAACCTGAAGTGAGCAGTAATTAATTTTTTTGCATTTGAAATTCATAATTCAGGCATTACGGGGGTAAATGTAAGAAATTAGTATTATGCACCTCTTTACTCTGTGACATTTATGAAGAAAATGTATGCTTGAAGTGGAGCAGTGAAAAGAATTGTCAAGGATCTTGTATGTTTATATACACATAACCTAAAAGTTCAGATGTCTCGTAGATTCACCTCGGACTTCACATCCCGAATATGGCAACTTGGTAGTAAAGAATTAAATTCATAGACATATTATACGTCTATCTGCAAATTACGATGTTTATATTTTTTATGAACGATGTGAACGTATAGTTGTGACGATAAAATTCTGACGTCATTACTGAATGTCAGGTACTTACAGTGTAATATTGAGGAAACGAAGTGTAGTTGGAGAACTCTGACGCAGAATGCAAACACTTGACAATTAATTACTGCTGGTGCCAGAGGCGCTTCGCCATTAATGTCTCATTTACTGCGATGGTTTATCAAAAGAATTGCAACATTAATTTCCTTCAGTTTTAATACAAACTTTTATGTATGAATAAGTATCCGAAGAACTTTTTATCCGTCGAGAGTAAATTTATTCACGTGTTTATTCCACTGAACATTTCGATTCGTATTAATACTCAAATTATTGAAAAATTGTCTCAAGTTTAAATTAACCGATAACTATTCATATATTTCGACGATTACCAGTCCCATGCAAATTCGAGTGTCCCGTAAACAAATCGTACATTTACCTCTTCCATACACAATTTATCATTCGAAATATATCTTTCGTGCGTGCATCAGTATACACGGCAAAATCACGAATCCACTAAATCTGTTTACTTTATTCATTCAAATTTCGTGAGATTATCATAAACATATCGTCGCGATCCGTTAGTACCCGACGATTCCAGCCGAGCGAAAGTGAACTTTCATAGAAGTTTCCGTCGGTCACTCAGGGAACATAATCAAATTCACCACGGTTAATTTAATGCGTGTCCGTAACGAAACAAAAAGAAGAAGAAGCAGTTACGATGATTAGCAGAGAACAAGCGCCTCCGAGTGGTTTACGTGCTGCAGAGAACGTTTCCTGGTATCTTTAATTATTACGTAGGACGGAGGAAGTTCTCCGTGGTGGCACGAGCGGATAATTAAGAGTTTCGTTGATAAACAGCAATTAATGATGGTTCAAGAGGTAAATATGCGTGAGCGCGCGTATTTCCAATCGCGGGGACACATGAATGACCAGCCGGAAGTGCGCAATACTTGTTGCAGTTGGTCGGCCGAGTAAGGTTAACTAGTCCAATCGGCCATTCGATTCATTGGCATCGGCTTAGGTCGCCCTAAAAAGAGAGAATGTTTTGAATACGAATTTTATCGTCAGTTTAACCTTCTGAAGCTGGACATACGAAAGGCGAACCTGGGTCATTTTTTACCCATCCTGACATTTTGAATTAACATTTCATAAAAAGTTTAAGCCTGTGTTTCAGCGTGATCTACGCTCTTTATCCAAGGATTAAAGAAGATGAAGGATCACTTGTTAGTGCATCTAATATAAAACAAGCATGCAAGTACAGTAGGACTCAATTTATGTGAACAGGTTGGGGTTTAAGACGGTTAATATAATGGAAGTTCACCGATTCTCCCTTCTAACATTCTTCATTCGTTGAGATAATAAAAATTGATGTTCATATAAGTGGACTCAATCATCTGTTCGTATATACACTACCACCCATAAGTATGTGGAGACTCAGTCTGTGTGAAGAAAATGTGATGTTTCGTAAAAAATATATATTTTAGGCCACATTTATTACTTCACAGCAGCATAAGTCTAGTCCATCGAGCTTTAATATCCCCTAAACAATATTCATTTCAGACTTTTAGCAATTTCGTATTGCTTTATAAGGCAGGGATAAGATAAGTGTTCATGAATATTAGGACACCTGCTGCAGGTATTCGAAAAAATGTCATGTTTCATAAAAATGACATATTTTACTCTACTTTCGTTACTTCTTAGTAACATAAGTATAGGGTATTGAGCTATAATATTTCTTATATAATATTTATTCTAACGCTTTTTCAAGTCGATAAGTCCTTAATACTTATGAACTGGAGTGTACCTATGACTTGTCTTGGGTCATTTTGGGGCGTTTATAGGCTATAACGCAATTAGATCGATAGGGTTCATCGAGGGAGTAATAATTCACCGATATCTTGTGAAGTAATTATTTTTCATTTCGTAGTTCAATAATATAAACATTTAATACAGCGGATTTAAAGATTTGATAATTGTAGGATCTTTTATGCTATTAACACTAGGTTTACGGGCACTTATCGTGTAGGTATCTCCACGGCACGCATCAACGAACCCGCAGATTTTCTTTAAAAAACAACTTATTTTATATAATACACAATTTATGATCTCTGAAATTAATGCATACCTATAGAGATAGGTATACCACATAGAGAATTTCGAGGTTAGAAAGCATTCGAAATGCGTCAAAATGACGCGTCCCGTAAACCTAGTGTTAAGAAAGGAATCCTGTTTTTTGGCTAAAACCATAGCAAAATTTAGAAATTTTTTAAAAAGAAACTACTAATTCGATTTATCTGAAATTTGGACCACGTTTTTATTCGTCTTTAAAGAAGTTACTGTTTGTTTTTAAATTAATTTTGAATAATAAATATAGAAGCTATGCATGACCGACTATCACGCCAAAATTCGTCGCCCGCTGGTGTGCATATTTACCTTCCAGGTAATCTGAAACGGAAAAATAAAACTGCGTTTTACTGCATATACACACGTAGCTTCAGTTTGACGAACCAGAATAAAAAAAATTTATTGAAGAGGTGGTGAGTTATCAAATCCAAACTTTCATTTTTGCTAAAACAATGCGTCAATTTTTTTGTGTAAAAAAAGATATATAACTGGTTCGTCAAATGGTAAAGTAATGTTTGCTGAATATACAGACCAAATTTGAAGGTAATCAGTTCAGTGGTTACAGAAATATTATGCACACCACCCGCAAAAAAGCTGTTTCGGGGAAATAGCGTTTAAAGTTTTAGCCCGTTATAAGTTCTATACATACCTACCTGCGCTGGAGACAGTTGAGAGCTCATAACTCCGAAAGTTTTACGAATTTCGACATGAAATTTTGTGGAGAAATTCTTGAGTCATTAAACTAAATGATTCCGTCCAAAAAAGAAATCGATTTTTTTGACCTGAAAAATACGATTTCCCCCTTAAGGCAAGTTTATATTATTCGACTCTGGCTATTTAAGCCATTTCATTGTAGTATTTACGGCACAAGTTTGTGTAACTGGTACGCTGTGTGACCCGAGTTCGGATAATACGAGCTCAGCAGTATGTTCGGAAAAGCCAGTGCTATAATAAAGTTAGTTCGGATGATCGAAGTTTCACTGTAATCTTTTCAACAAACTTCGTGTGAGAGATCGTTCTACTTTGGAGGTGGTAAAGAGCCATTTTGCAGGATTAGAAAAGTCCATTCCAAAAATAATCACAGAAAGCTGTAAACCCTTCAAACTTGCTTAATCGATTGGACCTCCGGCTATAAGTTTCGGCAAGTGTAAACTTCGGAAACCATTAAGAAACATCTGAAGAAATTATAGCCACCGACTTTCTTTTTATAAATGGGTACCATGTTAGTGTTCTTAGTTCTTATGTCGAGGGAAACATCGATATTGCTTTATGAATTTAAATGAAGTAGGTAGAATATTTTGTATCATCATTTAACCGACATAAATAGTTCCGAATAAAAATGTTTTTTGGATGTCGTACGAGAGTTAAAGGTCGCGCGAGTAATAAGTTCGATTAGTCTTCCCAATAGCATCGCTCGTACAATACTAGTTCTTCAAGAAGGAGACCGTCTGACATTCTACAAAAATTGCTTTCGTCGCGAAGGATATTTTCGAGAAAAATGCACAATATTTTGTTTCTTCTTTCATGGAAATTTATTTCACAATATCACTGTTTTATCGATACAAAAATTTTGATCTCAAGTTCATTTAAAACTGCATTCTAACATAAATCGATGTCATTCGATGATTATTCGACTAGTTGACTAATATTTTGAATTAAAAAATGAATAAAAATGGAAGTTGATGTACTATATAAATATAAATCTTACAATACAGTTAAATACAAAAATATTTAGTGACGATTTTCATTCTGAAAAATATTTTTTAAAATATATTAATAAGCGAAATTAGTCATTTCATGTGCAAAACATCAAACTTGAAGTTTACACGACCACGTTTAACGTAAGAAACATTACAAACGTATAAATAGCTTCGCTTGAAAGAAATTACCAAGACACTGTGAAAATACAAAAATCAGTGTTATTTTCGTTCCAAGTTTACTGCCTCAATCTTTAATGTTTTGGAATAATAAAAAATCGATCGATCCGATGAACGTCTTCGAGACTAATTTTACATGCACAATCTCTGCAAGCGACTCGTCCGATTGCTTGTGCTTTTTTATGAGAAATGCAAAACGAAATTCAGCGACTATAAAATACATTTCCGTCTCGCTGTATTAAACGCGTGGAAAGTGCTATTTCGACAGGGAAATTTTCCAGTACCTATCTTATTCATTGGACACTGCCTGATAAATGACCATTGATTCAGATAGTTGAAATATTCAAAACAAAAAGGAATCTCGAAAACAAAAAAAATTATCCTACAGTATGCATAAGACAGCTTTCTAACAAAAATGACAATTGTTTTATGCAACTAGTATAATATAATTGCTCAGAAACTGATTAGATGGTACACAAAATGTACAAGATAAAAGTAAAACAGTTATTAAGAACTGTAGACAGTAGTTCTACTTTCAAACCTCGGACAGCGCTGCGTGGATTCCTTTGGACCAAAGTTTTCCAAAGTTCCATCTAACTCATCAACTTATAAACCTAATTCAAGTTAAGAGTTGTTCTTGACAAGTCATATATATTTAACGAGAATATATTTAACACTAGAACCACCAAACCCGTCAAAGTAGGGGATTTCAAATTTCCCATTTTACAATTACTGAAGACATAAAGATGATTTTCTCAGAATGTATGTTGACTATTAATATATACGTTTCATATTAGACTATATTCTTTTATATTGTATCATATATTATACAATTTAGTTTACCAAACATACAACGCTGTTAGTTCTAGTGTTAAGCAGAAAAAAGCAGGGTCCAAAGAGACCCAGGCACTACTATGAACACTAAGAACATCCACCTTAGATGGGTCAAAGACTCCAAAATCTACCCGAAGTATGTAATAGTGTGGTTAATCGGTTATAACCCTTAACTAAAGATCAGTCTTCTCACAGACGAATTTGCATTTTTCCTTCACTATCACCACCTAGTGGAGAGTTTTAGAAGCTACAGGCGTTCGAGTACCTTCAGTTTCAGTTGACAGTGAGCGGTACACTATTTCCGAAACGATAATATCTGGTTGATTATGAAAAGTGTTAGAAAGTAAATCGTTGTCGGGTTATTCATCTCTGAGACGGGTCGTCTGTGGTTAATCGGTTAAAAAAAAATGGAAACATCAATCGAATGTCGGGTTGAAATTCTCACTGACCAATATTGCGAAAGGTTCGAAAGAAAGAAGTATTGCGCGCGGTGCAACGACCGGACATAGGCGTATGCGGAGGGGGCTCCTACTTTCTCTGCATACCTTTGCCGCGGACTGGGTCGGCTTTAATCATCGGGAACGCCATTATTACGGTACGTTTATTCGCAACCGCCTATTTCGCCGTGATTAATTAATTCCTGTCTGTCTCCTGTGACCAGACTGTTTACGGTTTTCCATCGTGGAAGGTCGTCTCGCGGTTCGAAAACGCTACCGCCGACTGGTTTTTCCCGCGAAATCGACCGCGATTTGCTTCTCGGCGGCTATGAAATGGAAATAAATTTAGGTAATCGGCCGGTAATGGTATATCGATACTTTCACCGGGGACAGATCAACGACTGGGAAATGTCTTTGCAGCCTGTAACGAGCTTATCGGAGTGATTACAGGAAATGAAATTAATTTAATGTGTTCCTCGTTTAGTTGATATGCTTGATAAAACTCGGATCCGTATATGATATCGCAATGTCCTTGAGTTTCTTACTTTTTTTCTATATTTCGATTTTGTATTTGTTTCGAATAACGAATAAAGGATAAAACAAAATATTTCGTCATTTTTAATTGTTTAAACGCGGAAATTTCAATTTTTATAATAAAATAATACTTCTGTATGAATGAATCGACATTTGTCGAACAATTATTTAATCTCATTAACTGTCTAAAGCTAAGAACGACATCCTTAGATACTGCTGCTTTTCACTGTGTATTATTCGAATAAAATTCTGCTCAACTCTGGTTACAGGTAGATAGACGAATAATATACAGTATTAGACAAAACTATAACAACTTGAACATAATGTTTATTTGGAGATTAATTTCTGTATTGATCGGCGTAGAGTAAAAATAAACGTTATTTTCGTAAATATTAATAATTTTAATAAAAAAAGTAATAATTTTAATAAGATCCGTACTATATATATTCGTTAATTAACCCTTGACTGGCAAGGTGGGGTTCTGCAAACCCCATGAGTATTTGTAGAAAACTTTATATTTTTTCAACAGTTACTTCAAGAGATGCTTGTTTATATCGATGTTCTCTTAGATGAGAATGCAAAACAACTGGTTGTGTAATAAGATTTATGTAATAATTAATAGGTAACAAGAATTCTACCATGCCAGGTAAGGGTTAATACAGAAAATGCTAAAAAAAATGAAATTCAAAAAATTAGTACTATAATTTTATCCGGTACTGTGTATATACATATATGTTGCAAACATTAGATTAATCGAAAGTTGGAACATGGAGTTCTATTAATATCTTATTTTACTAAACACATATTATATATTACAGTATGTGTGTATGTATGACGTATGATAATATCGTGTTGATTAATAGTAGCGAGTATACACATATTAAATTTAATCCCTCAAGACGCTAGAATCCATTTAAAATAGACGTAACATTTGTCCTCATAACATCGTTAATAATCTTTTAATATTCAACATAATTATATTAATTACTTAATCATAACAGAACACAATGTCACAAAATAATCCCCTCGCAACTCTTCTTCAATTTTTAGTATATGCGTTTCATTCTACATAGTGTGACGAAATATTAAGTGCGAAAATATGAATGCAGTTGACATGCATTTAAATAAAGATAAGTATAAGGTAGTTAAATGAATTGTTCTGTAGAACAGATCCTGTTTATTGAACCGACGGAAAATCGGAAATCACGGCGGAACTGGAAAAGGTTAAAGGTTAAAGTATGAATTCAGGTGACGCGTCTAACAAACCGTGTCCGTAAAGAATGAAGGTCAAGAATTCTACTCGTTCGAGAGCGACGCGTGACTGGAATTAAATTATTGAATTGCATTCAGCCATGCTTTCATGATGTACGCACTGCTCCGACGATCCTTGGCCGTTCGTAGGTAGTAAGTGGGTGATATACGAGTCGAATGGCAAAAATCGTTGCTCATTGTATCCGTACAATGGTTAGATCACCGTGAATGATGCATCATTTTATTTGTATACACAGTGAGAGACAAAAATAAATCAATAAACAGTATTTTCTTAGAAAACGATAATTATTTAAGTATCTAGATTGATTTGAAAATGACTTGTTACTAGTATACATTAACAAATATCTAAAAATTTTATGAACTCCTATTTCATTTATATATAAATTTTTCCTCTAGACTCACTCTTGGACTGAATTTTCAATAATTCTCTTTGCATTTTTACACGCTGAGATCAATTAAAACAATATTTTATATGAATATCTGTAATTGGTTAATTATACATTCATGGTATGATCGCACAGGTAGTACAACCGGATAGGGGGTGATTCAACATGTAAAAGTAAGTCGACAAAAAGAATAAACTTTTTTTTCGATGAATTTTCATTTTTGAGATAATCGAATTTGAAACATGGGAGATAGAATAAGAGTTGGCTAACGCGTCTGCCCATTGCAGACTGTTTCTAGTTAGTGCCAGTACAAATACATGTAATCTAGATAAATTTTAAAGCCCAATTTTCTGGAAAAGAAAGCTTTAACTGAAAAAATGTTATTCCTTTTTTTTTCGATTTATTTTTGCATGTAAACTCACCACATGGCTGGTTGTACCAGACGCCCGGCCACAACCTGTAGATTAATTTATAAATGATAATTAAACTAAGAATTTTGTATATTTATTGTATATATGTCTGTGTCATATATGATAATATTGTAAGATATCATAACTTCACAAAATTGATGCCAGTCTTTCGATCTAGTGAAATCTATGAGAAAGGAAATAAATTCCTGCCAAAGTACCGTTTTCGAAAATTACCGGATAATAGTGTGCATTTGCATAATGATCTGCTGTCTAGTGATTATAATGTACACGTTTAATAACACACTAGAGGCTTGATTATACGAAACTGACCGGGCGACACCATGCTCGGTTAATCGAACGAAGATATTTTAATGCAAGTTTTGACTATTTATCACAAAATATTCCATACATGTATCCAGTCGTAATCAAAACTTGGTTATTTTAATTGATTTTTGCTGTTCCAATACTGTTCTTAATATAAGAATTTTACACCAACTTTCTACGTTCCACATCATTTAATATTATGGGAACTGTGTCTAAAGTAGTAAATTCTTCAAAATGATTTAGATTATTGATTATTGAAATGTATCCTTTGTTTTGATTTAAGCGGTATTCCGATAAACCATGCTCAAGTAATTAAGATTCTATACGCGTGTAAGATGCAACGGATAAACAACAAATATTCATAAGAAATAAAATATTTTCGCAGTTATTTATACAGATAGCTGTTAACAACTAAATATTTATTTATTAGACGACAATATAAACTGGGTTCAAATTCCATTAAATTTTTGTAAATGGTCGATCATTATCGATTGTAGATTTTCTGCGTTTATAACATTTACAAAGGTGTAAATGGTAATAAAATAAAATCCACGTCAATTATCATCTGAGTAGAATTTTTGAAATGTCTAGATACGGTCCTGACATCACAGGATCACATAAAAAACACCCTAAACTACCTAAAAGACAGTAACCTCAACATAAATAGAACCTTAATATAAAAGAAATATCAACCAAATTCGTAAAAAAAATGTTTTAATTTATTACCTATCTTAAAAATTCTACTGAGATAGTTGATATAGATTTTATTATATTTTACACCTTCGTAAATGTTATAAACGCAGAAAATCCACAATTCGATAATGATCGACCAATTACATTAACTAATGGAAACTTAGCCCCGGTAGTCCTCATCGCGACGAGAAAACCTCAGAATTCGTGAATTCGTGATCTCGAGAGTTCGTGGTACGCTCTACGTGGCACTGGTCCATGGTCGAATTCGCGTTAACTGTTTCCAGTTTTACCTGGAAGACGATCCTGCTGACCTTCGCGCTACTTCCAGAAGGAATGCAAATAGATCCTGCCAGATATCATCCTCTTCTATAATCCCTTTTTCCCCATGCTTCCATTAATCCGCCGCGAATGCACTTCCACGGGGGTCTTTCCGTTCTGATAAACAAGCATTCGTGGATTTTTATATCTTACTGCAGACAATAATGTTACTATAAAGATTAAATTCTCATCTAAGCTATTTGTTATCATTTAAACCTATCATCAAGATTTAACTGTTAAAAATGGAGAAAAATATGTAGGTACTGTATGCAAATTTAGACTTTTCTACGCGATTTCACAAAAATGGAAATCAAACAGAAATTTATTTCTTCCATTCTGCTGTTCACTCGTTCATAAAATAAAACTTTTATGAAATCCTCACCGAGGTATGTATTTCGTTGAACTCTGCGCACGTATAAACTCTATAAATGCACGAAATCCGTTGCCTACTTAAGATACAACCAATAAATCTAGAAAAGTAGTTTTAAAAAGTGTCTGTCTCCACTTGTATCCATCCACTGTACACGTTATGCATTAAAGATTCTTTTCGGAGCAATATAGACTCCATCATAATATGAAGCAGTTCGCAAGCATGAGTCACGATTGAGCCGACATCCGCAAGCGAAGGATTAAGTAATGAAATTATTTATATGCCTCAAGAGCAGCGACTTTCGGCCCTATAATCCCTTGTGTGGCAGTGCTATGATGAATGAGACGATTGAGCCCGATTAATCTACTACGATATAAATGTAAGTCGGTTGATTATATTTGGCTGATGTGTTCTATTTTTAGCTTGCATCCGATTGCATTGATCTACAAAGTTTTATTTTTTTTTTCTGTCGCGTAAGGTTTAATACGCGACTTTAATAGAATTTTTATGCTGAATTCATGTATGTATTCCGTTTCTTTTCATCACGCAGGGTTTTCGTGTGACATATTTAATATTTAATTTGTAACATAAGTTTAATATGTAATAACTGGGATAATCCTATATATTTACAAGCTGTAGAATATTACTTAAAATGTGGCACGTGTGGATTTCCTGGAATATTTTGCTCGAGGAACATCCCGCTTGAATATTCATCAATGATCAGCCAGCATATTAGCACTCCATTTATCCTTGTAGCGCTTTTCCATGCATGAAATGTCTTGATGAAATCGTTCACCGTGTTCATCATTTGCAGCACCCAAATTTTCCGGGAAAACATTCAAATGAGAATCCAGAAAGTGGACTTTTAAAGACATGTTACACACCATATCTTGACAATAGCTCAATAGATGAGCTAGTATTGATAAAAGAACTGCGAATTTAGTTACTATTAAGTAATACAGATTCAAATTCAGCATTGAAATATACAGAATACATAATTAGTGTTTAAATGTTCTCTGTGACAAAAATCATGTTGACTAATATTAGTTTCTTCAAAATTATTGTTCTTTAGAATTGTTTTTACGTGAAAATGAGGCAATAGGAATTCTAAGAACACGTATTCCATCGATTCAATCGTGTTCGCGGCTATGATCGATGGATTCGTAGACGCGTGAAACGATTATCCTCGTGTTCATCTAATGTGTTATTCATTCCGTGCGCAATTGCAGTTGATTAGAATGGTATGCGTTCGCCTCTGTTTTTACCTGGAAGTGTTTAAGTAACGGTGGGTGGAAACTGTGTAGGAAAAAATGCGTGTCTCTTGTCTCATTGGGAATAACATGTGTCGCGGAATGTGTCGAAAAGAACGTGTCAGTGAAACGATTATTCTTCCAAGACAAAAGATTAATGGCACGATATGTGAACGATATGAGATGAACAGCCAATATTAGCGACAGACTTACAGGGAAATGTTGCGTAATATTACCTTGAAGGAAAATCCGTTCAAGTTCATGTTCATTCTTTCTTAAATAGATACTGAATGAAAGTTCCACGAAGGTTTAATTCTGGAAGATATTTTAACGGATATTAAATTTTAAGAGGATATTTTGGAATTTACAAATTAATCACTGAAATGTCTAAAATAGATGTCGAGTTGAATTTCAGATAAAAGGTGCTAGAGATCAAGTTTAATTTTAGAAGAATTTTTAAAAGTGCCAAATTCTTTTATAAAGAATTCAAGTTGACAGTTTCGTTTTGGAAAATGTTAGCACGTATTAAAGTTGATTCTACAGGAGTTTTAGACAGTTATCGGTGTGTTACTCTGTTACTGACCGAATAATGAACAACTGTTATGCCATGCGTCAAACACGTCGCAGAAAAAGTTGTGCTAAAACATCGGAAAAAAATATATTTACATACATTTGTTTCCGCGCGGGAGAATTTATATGACAACTTTTTATAATTCATTCGTCGATGGTAATGCTGTCGCAACTTGCAATGTAATTTCATGTACGTTTTGCAGTCATTCACAGTGAAAAATTGTGCACCACTCCCACGCATACATTAGTTTCCATCAAATTCGCTGTACGCATAAACGAAACACGTTTGTTATCAATCCGAATACATCCTGTATTGATCATCACTAGCCTGCGGACTTCGGAATTTTTAATACACACGATTGCCTAAAATTCAATATAACAAAAAGTTCAATATAATTGAATAAAGTTCTTATGCTACTTGGAATCTGATGGAATCCATAAGAGAAAAAATAAATTTCTTTTTAATTTCTGTTCCTAAAAATTATTCCACGAAAATTTATGCACAAGCTTTCGCAGTGTAATTGTCACACATTATGTTCCACAAAATGTGGAAGTTTATAAAATAATAACAAAAATGGAATATTTAAATCTTGACACATTTATAAAAAAAGATTTAAGTCACTATACACCAAAGATAGAAAAACGGTTTTTAAATATTTTCGAGTGACGAACAAAAATTAACCAGCTGTTTCGTCGAGATTTTCTTAAACTAGGATAAGAATTACATGCCAGGAAATGACAGGATTCGATGTGAGCGGATAGAAATGTACCTAAATCATTATTCAAATGAACAGACACTGCCAATAAACCTCTCCATTCGCTATCTATAATCGTCATCGTTCATTCGAGTAAAATCTCGTCCATCTCGACCGTATACACACTTCACGACCAGGAATATATCGACAAGATGGCGGACGATTTCGAGCTTGAGCCACTGTATGCCGGTCAGGCGTGGCTCTAACATTCAATTAACCACATTGTTATCTGATAAATAAACGTCAACCGACGCGTGGATAATTTTAGACTCCCCGTGGAGTGGCTGATGCTTCAAGGGTAATACGCAAAAATGTCGTTGATCTATTATACAAGCAAATGACGCTACTCCTTTGCGTTTAAAATAAGACACACGCACGAAACACACGCGGTTGCATAGACACCGTAGCGGTATCGGGCGCATCTGGAAACCACAGCTGACTTCGATCATAATCTTCGATTATAACTCCACAGCGCGCTGATTGCCGGTGCGCAGCAATAGTTCGTAGCCCGATCATTTCGCGTCGTTAATATTAATTCTATTAAAGGGGAAATTAATCGACGCTGCAAGTTTATCGTGATCGCGCACCCCGGGGCAGCTGCCTCGTATCGATTCGTAGAAAGATATCGAAAATCCTGCAGCTTTGTGGTTGTTTTTAAATTATTGTTATTTTGTTATGATAATCCCGACGATACGGATATAAGAGATCCAGAAGCAGGTCTTTGGATTTTCTTCTTTACTCTGTCGGTATTTGAAGTTTGAAAGGTGAAACTACGCGCTGGAGTGTAATTATAGGGAAACAACTAGGTCCGTTTTGTTATGGTAATTTGAAAATCATTATACTTAATGGAGTATTTAATACTAAAAAACGATGCTGTAAGACATTTTTATCTTCAATTAAATATGGGCTCTGTGTGTTTCTGGGATGATTGAATTCAAGTTAAGGGAAGAAAGGGCACATGGTTAATTACAATAAACTCTTTTAAAAAATGTGTGCAGAAATTCACAAAACAGATTTAGAGATATGAAATTTCGGGATATGCTTTCAATTTTTAAGTAAATCGATCTTAACTGATTAGAGCCCCGAAATTACGTATGCATAAAAAATTAATATTAGATACTCCATAGATATTTCCTATAATAGGAATTGTTTTAAATGACAGGTTTGGTGATAAATATAGGTTCATTCGCATCAATGCCACAAAATTTATATTAACATTCGATATTTCAATGTGAACCAGAAAGATCCAATAAACCGACATACAGTTGGTCATAAAAATATGTATTCAGCTACCTTAGGCATTAAGCGAATTTCGCGGGGAATTGTAAGTAGAACTGCAAAATACGAAGCTACGTCAATACCAATTGTTATTTGCAAATATTATTAAATTATTTGTGACTACACATGTAACTGTATGTTCTATATTTATGATTTTGTTCAAATTTGGATATGCTGCAGTCTTTAGCGATGTATAAACGTATCTCGAAGAATTTTTCAAAATTTAAGAAATTGATGATTTTACAGCTGTTTGAAATTTAGTATCAACCTTTTTTCAATAAATCATAACTATGTAAATAACAAACTGATCAAAATGATCTTCGCGGGTACTTACAGTGGAGACATAAGACTACAAAATAAAAATCATTTCAGTTCAATAAAGATATTTTTTAACTATTTATTTTGTAATTGTTTTAAATAAGTGCAATTTTATAATAGTAGGGCGAAATTGAAAAATTTGAAAAAATTGAGGATGTAGTCTTACTCGTCCTCTTCATGGAAAAATTTAAAAAAATGTGGAGACTTTAAAATTGACACACGGCTTGGCTGGTCGAGCAGGTGTAATTCGATGCAGTGTTCACTTCAATTAATTTGAAAAAAATGAGAATGTAGCCCTAAGTAAATTTTCCTCCGCAAATTTTTAAATAGTTCCCCGGTATAAAAATAGGGCATTTATTTAAAACAATAGTAAAATAAAGGTTTAAAAAATATCTTTTTTTTAACTGAAATAATTTTTATTTGATACTCTTATGCCCTCACTGTAAGTACCCGCAAAGCTCATTTTGATCAGTTTGTTAGTTCAATAGTTATGATTTATTGAAGAAAGGTTAACACTGAATTTCAAACAGCTGTAGAATCAACAATTTTTTATGTTTTCGAAAATCTTTCGAGACACGTTTACATATCGCTAAAGACTACAACATATCCAAATTTGAACAAAATCCAAAATGGTGCTCCAAAAAGTGTCCGATTTCGCTTGGAATGACCCATATTCTACTTGTGTATCAAATATTTTCAGTACTTACCACGAAAAGCAATACAAATGTGGCTAACAAGATATAATACTTTAGACTGTCATACATGTGTAAGAAATTAATTTGATACATTGATTGCATTCATTGATGACCACAGTCTGAGCATAAAGTTACCAGTGGCGGCCATATTGATAGTTTCCTCTGCAGCAATGTTCTAAAGTAAGAATTATGATTCTCTAAAAACAAATGATATTAGAATACTTGTTTCTTACTACTTCTTTTCTGGTTGTAGGTTTCACTTACACATTATGAAACACTAATTTAGAATCGTGCTGCATAAAAATTAAAATATATTTTAAATCGATCGTTAATCTTGATTTGTGACTTTAAGAAAAATTGTAGTCATCTGTGAGAATAGATTGAACGAAACTGAATGTATACATTATTCAGTATAATTGCCAAGAAAATAAAATATAAAAAGGATGCGTACAAAAACCTGCATTTAATCATCTTGTTGAGAAATAGATGACTATCCCCTGGCGTTAGGTACGAAATTTCAGTTTCGAGGCTTATCTAATCGTTCGTACATTTCCGGGATAGGAATTTTTCGCCGGGCCATTGCGCCTCGGAATATAATTCAATTTCGTGGTTTTCCCAGGCCTCGGTGGTCTGCACTTACGAAACCTCCGTTACGTAAAAAACAACGAGAATAGCGATAAACATGCGTTTGATGAGGTCGATAAAAGAAGCGTAACCAGCGAGATTAAAATAACAATACAAGAAGTTGTCAGTATTTGCGAATTCGTTACTGTACTCGGATACAATTTACGAGATTGTTTTTATTCGTGTTTGCATAAGCGATGGCATCTGCCTGGGCGTCATTGTAATCGTGAGGGAACAAAGGAAACATGTCGCGTATAGCAAAATAATGATAGTCGATAATTAAACGAAGATACGACCGGATGATTGTAGTTAGTCGTAAGAATAGAATTAGCTGAATCTCAGTTTTTTCATTGGTATCGTGCGTTGTACTATCTAATTGCGCATCAAATCATTATGATAATGATAATAGCTTAATGCCCCCTTGGAACTCGACATTACGGCAAAAATCTTTTGGACAGAATAAACATATTTGTCTCACAACTACACTCGTGAGTTGATTTATAGATCGTAATAGAACATTTTACACCTTTTTATGCATTGAGCGTTCAGTTCACATAAAAACTGAATACTTCCCTTTTTGCAGGCGGAGGTGAATTTTTTCCGGAAGATAAGCATATTTTGAAACGATTAATGACGAATGATTACTATTACTAGTGAAAAAACTTCTAATCATTGGTGTACAGAGTCAATAAAATAGACTGATCACTTTTAGGAATTAATTATTCTGTACGTTGGTCATATTTCATCTTCAGATGATGCTTCTGATGTGTTTCTTTTTCAATTACAAATACAATTTTACAGCGAATGCTTCATAATTGACATAGTAAACTCATATTATCCTCATAGGTCTGTCAAAACAGTATGCTAAGTAAAATTTCTTTTCAACACATTGAAAGTATGTATAATTTAGATGTACATTAAATTACATATTAATTATCTCTGTATGAGGAAAAAATTGTTGATATAATGTAAAGGTGTGTCAGTTGTAATGTATGTTATTTACTAATACTAAGTTTTTCATACGAACCATAGTTTATAGTATGTTCAATTTTACGAAAAATCAGGCACAGACTTTCTTATACATATATACTTATGTATTGTGGTTAAAATAAGAACTAATCAAATATGTCATGTCTAAATTCGCGTTGAGAAATAATGTTTCTTCAGAAAAGGATAGATTATATTCCCTAAAAAAAAGTGGTTCGTTTACATTTTAACCATAATACATAAGGATTGAAAATTTGAAGGTGGTTCTATAAGTATGCCACGCAGTGTACTCATAAGAGTCAGGGCCTGATTTCTCGTAAAACTGTACGTATTGCAAACTATTGTTCACATAAAAATCAAAAATTTTACAGATATTTTCGAACGATGTTTTGGACTATTTTCGAGTCAAGAATATTCACAACAAAAACAAACTGGAAGATACAAATAGCTTTCATTTATCGAATTTTATCGAATACATTTCTCATTGTGTAAGGCTATTTAATCTGATACGATTTAATGATCGTGCGATTAGTACCCCCCAAACTCTGTTTATCTATACGTTCATTTTGGTAACACGTTTGTCCATAGCAAATTTACGTCGGATATTAGGTTGTTTGCTCACCGAAATTGTTGACACGGTGATTTATTCGCTTATCGATTCAATCCACGTGGCCGATACGTAATTTAATACTGGAAGATTACCGTAGATCGGACTTCGAGAAGCTTTCAGAGAATTTATCGGTCACGTCCAGCGCCAGAAGATACCGCAATACACTAATTTTCCATTAAAGATACTTCGCGCTGATGGAAACACGTGCCGAAAATGCGCCGCGAAACGAAAAATGGTAAACACCGTGTAGTACGACGATTCGTACTCCGCCGCGTTTCTTTTTGTTTACAGGCTGTCTTCTTTCACGCCCAACTGTTGCACGCTTAATCGACGTTAGATCGATACTCGTTTGAAAGGTTATAAATGACATGAAAGCGCCAACTTCCGAGAAGAGAAAAACTAACGTACGCGGGCATTGATTGTTGACTCTGAACAGATGTTTTTCCGGAACTTTATGTAAAATGCAAACAGCGGGTTCGTTCGTAATCGAAAACGAGGGAATATTTTTGTTGATCGAGACGTTGATTCGAAGTACTCGAATCAAAATACTCAAACTTTGACGATACGTGGAAAATGTTGAGATTGAAAATAGATACTTTTTTTATTGGGGTTTTTAAATAGATTCCTGTTTTAGAGAGAAACATACCGATGAGCTTATCCTAATACAAATTGCCCGCCATGTTTCTCGTATTGGAGTAACACAACTTTTTATTAGCTAGCTAAAAGTCTGGCATATTGGGCTGCAACTTATGAAATATGAAAATGGAAAACAAATCTCCGATTGTGTAGTTGTTTGCCCATTGGAACTTTCATGGATATTGATGTGTCAGTTAACATGCTAAATAGAATACTCTGGGATCATTTGAATTATTGAATAAACTATTTACAGTAATCAAGGCTTCACAATTCTGTGTTAAAAGTTAAAGAATAATAAAGGTACAATTACAATGAGAAAATGAAGAATATTGTACAAAAAAACTGGTATGTCAGGGGAAATATAATATAAACATAAAGAAAATTGAAGAAGTAAAGTAATAATTTAAAATTCATAGAAATTTTATGCTGATTATATTTATAATTTCATTAATTTGGATACTTACAAAGGTCGTAAAAGATGGAGGAACGTTATGTTACTCTGAATTATTATAGTGCATGCTATAATATAAGAGTAATATAGTGTGTATGTAAACATTTTTCGTGTAATCTTTATGATTTTGCCGATTTAAAATTACGCTACCCAAAAATCATTCAAGTATACTGTACTAAAAATTGCATTAATACAAGACATTAATTATATATGTAATATTAATCTCATTGTCAGTTGCTTGTTATTACAGATAGTTGTAGTAATTACAATATGCTTATCGAAGATTCATTTCTGATATATTATATTATTTTTTCTGGATTAAATTGGTTCTCTGAAGGACGTGGAATGATATCTTTATTTCTTGAAAAATAAACGGCATTAATCAGTGGTATAATTTACAGCGATTAAACATGATCTTGTATACATCATTGAGAATTCTGGCACGTGTTTCAAGATGAAATTATGTTTTATGATATAAGGCCGACATGAGTGTCCCCAAGAGGTTATTATCGTATATCATCTTGCGTCTTGTAACAGTTTCCTGTCACGTTAACATTTTCCACGCATTTGTTCCTCAATTATACGTCACACTCGAATCAAATGATTAAACTGCACGTCTACAATCTGCGCGTAAGAGGGAAAGAAACAACGAAATGATCGCTTCTGTATTCGACTGTCAAAACGTGATACGTCCAATTTTCATAAAAATTCCGATATCTACCCCATCATGTTTGTCTAAATTGCTCTAGATGAAGGCTGGAGTTTGCAAAAACATGATATCTCTGTGCCCTATAATTGAAAAACATACTGGAGATGGTGATTCAAGGAATTGTAAAAAGGGTATAATTTTTCACAACTGAACAACTCTAAAATTGCTGTACTGCGAAATTAAGAAAACGCATATGCCACATTTTTATCAGAGACCCGTGAACACTGTTTGTATCGTCGACTTGTTAAAAAAAGATTATAAGGAAACAAAATCTTACAGGAAATCAATTTGAAATTTTTTGTGATAGAAAATTATTAATTACTCTACCATTTAGCAATGAAAAGTTTTTCTTCTTTTACAATCTAGTTAATAGTCTTTGGGTTTTGAGGGCCCTCTAATAAAAAAATTGTATATCTGTATTGCTTACTATTACAGAAGGGGTTAAAACAGCCCTTTTTTTTTAATTATTCGTATTGGAAACCTTTTCGTCATTGTTCGAAATTACTGAGCCAGGCTGGTAAGAACGAAGAACGAGCTGTAACCGCTTTCCAGACTGTTAAATAAATGTTTGGTAAAGGAACATTTCTTAAAACGATCGAGTAAACCTTATACAACACCGATGTTTGGTAGCCGGAAACTGTACTTCGATAAGGCCAATTATAAAAAGAAACCCAGTTGCAAGCCGTCTGCTTTAATTTCACGTACGTTCCGCGAAAAATTAACATCGTCGCGAACGATTCCATGGAATAATGACGCTGAAAACTCGAAGAACTCGAACGGTCGTTTAAGATCGAACATCAAGCAGCTGTCTAAAAATATATTGTATATTACACCAAGGTAATTTCAGAAGTGAAAATGCATTACGTAAATTGGTCCTCTCGTTAGTATGCAGGACTGTTAAATTTTAATCGATATTATGGTATGTATACGTTGCAGAAAGTGCATTGTTACGTAAATTAATATGATGAAAGGACTGCGGGTGTTTAGGCAAATATAGAACTTTAGGATCAATTTTTCGAAACTGATCGCAAAGAAAAACTTATTTACCTTGTAAAGGGTTCTAGTAAGTTCAAAATAAAAAATAACTTGAATGAACTTTCTGTAACTTTTAATACATTAAAATATTATACGATCGGATATTTTATAAGTGCATACAATCCATAGTCTAAATAGAGTATAAATGAAACAATGAAAATTTCTAGATTAAACAAAGAATTTCACTTCCTTGTCTGCTTTTTTTCTTCATTTAATATTCCTCTATGTTCTTTTTTTTGTTGATGATATGATTATTAATTTGTAAATGACGTAATATTTCTAAATAAACCGTATACCATAATCATCGATCGATTTTTATACAATATTTTGATAATTTTAGTGATTCATATAATTGAAGCAAATGAAGTAACCATAATTGTTTACGTTACATACTATTATGGTTAATTTTAATTGTTGAAAGCTATAGATTTCTAAGGAATATGAATGATTACGGTGATTGTTCATAAAGTTCCATACCCACGCAACGAGATCACGTCTTCTGATACGTAATCGGATACAAGTATCTGTGATACCTATCTTTCCTTCTGTTTTTATTGTCATTTATCATTATAACTTCGCACTTTTTCCTGGTTTTTTAACTGTTAAGCATTGGTAATCTTCGCAAATACGCTTTATGTAGATTATATCTGTCTGTCATAGTTGTAGAAAAAAGACTCTGGGGAACCATGCTGCACATTCTTTAACAAATCAACGCATTTAAATTGATTAGATATTAATACATGTATAAATCAATTTTTCTATACTCTCGAAACACACTTAATGTTACGCAAAATACACTATAAATGCTGGTAATTTAAGCCATTGACATTAATTTCTTCTCGCATAGATTTTACAGTGCTAAAGAGAAATCAACAACATTACAACATTTCCGTTGAAGTTATTATTTAATATTTCATAAATTCATATGCATTATAGATGCATAAAATTTACATGCATGTAATGAAAAATTCATAAGAACTTGACCAAAGTGTCTATCCACTACTTATCAATTCTACTTATTTGTAATCATCTCTGCTAACATGGTCATTATATTAATACAGATGTCTACAAATTATCTGCTTCTTATTATGTTAACCAGATTGCAGATCTTTATGTAAATTCAGATTCTTATGGATCAATTTAGTGAGTTGAAATTATGACAGACGTGTTTCTTTTATTAAAGGTTGTCTTAAGTCCAAAGTGAAGTAAAATTTATAGTCATTTTTACGAACATTTGTGCTATAGTTTGTGCTGTAAGAACATTCACATGTATCGTAAATGGAATTTGTCGTTTGATTACCTTAACCCAAAAATAGAACAATGGAAACAACTGACTTGATTATAATATTTTTCCATTTTTTTCAATAACAAGTGCTTCTAGTCTGACATTGTCTGACATTGTCTGGTACAAAGCGTAATTGCAACGTTGTACAGATATAATATTCATACTTTCATAATCCAATGTTCGAAAATCAGAATTAGGAGTTAGACATTAGAAACTTTATAAACTTTATGAAACTGAAGATAAACCAATAAGTTTACCAAACTGGATTAAATTTTTCCTGTGTTTTTGCATTTCACACACGTACGTGTATTATGAATGTATAAAATTCTACAGTCGGATTACATGAAACGACGTTTTAGGTTGAAGGCATTGAGATCGCGAATAGTATTCAAATATTACCATAAACGTGTAAATAATATTTCCAATGTACTGGAAACATTTATTGCATCCATCGAATATCAAATCTGTTATCACGTACACATCTCATATTGTTAATGTTAGGAAAATTAATTGAAATCGATATTTATTACAAAAATTATTTAACGAGTCCAATGCAAGAAGGAGCTATGCCAGAAAACGTTGAAAAATGAGAATTTTATTAATTCTGGCACCTGTTGATGACTAATTACTAACCCTTAATTTATAACTACGTGGAAAATTCCTGCCTGTACTATGACTGTATATACATATATTATAGGCTATCGGCCAAAAGTATGGCACCAGAGTTCATGGTTGACGGAACAGTAACTCATTATTTTGTTACGATATAATAAAACGTAAGGAATCAGTACATATACACATAATTTCCAATTAGTTTTAGCATATTACTTTTATCAAATCTTTGTAGAGTAATATATTTTGTTTCTTTAATTATCAGGACCTGGTGCAAATTTTTGGCCAGTAGTGTACGTCGATATACTGTGAATAAAAAACGTATACGCACACCTTTTAAAGCAAGACAACTGTTAAAAATTGGTCCAAGGGACATGAGTTCTCTTGTGGCGTTAGAAAGATTAGTTTACTAAATGATGCGCAAAAAAATTTGAAAAAGTTGCAATTGGTCAGAATCGGGAAGAAAATAGTAAAGATCGCTGTTTGCGACTTTTTTGTTTGAGACTGTAATGAAAATTCAATAAATACTATTTGAAGATTTATGTTAGTTGTGACAAGTTGAAAATTTCATCGAAATCTGTTTACGTTGATATGAGATACAAACGGTTAAAAATATTGAAAATCGCAGTTTTTCGCGATTTTTGATCTACAACTGTAGTATATCTAAAGATTCTTAGATCTTTCGATGCCTGTCGCCCGTTTCTGTATCAACCGATTTCAATGAAAGTTGCAGTATGTATATAAGTAAAACAAATCTTCGATATATATTTATTAAATTTTCATTACAGTCTCAGATGAAAAAGTTGTAAAAAGCGACCTTTACTATTTCCTTTTGCGATTCCAACAAATTGTAACTGTTTAAAAAAATATTGTACACATCATTTAGCAAACTAATCTCTCTAACTTCGCAAAAAGAAACTCAAGT
Source organism: Dufourea novaeangliae (assembly GCF_001272555.1). Lineage (NCBI taxonomy): Eukaryota > Metazoa > Arthropoda > Insecta > Hymenoptera > Halictidae > Dufourea > Dufourea novaeangliae. The sequence continues at coordinate 3,439,629 of NW_015373900.1, read as the reverse complement.
CGCTGAGTCCAATTTTAAAAAAGCTGTTCTGTTTTAAAGGTTGCGCGAATACTTTATTGTTTACCCACTGTATGTATACAATCATAGTGTACTATAATATACACTACTTTTCATAAAAGCCTTAATATCTCACAACGCTACTGTTGCGACATAACTTAATCAATCATATTGCAATAAACATTTTCAGTACCTACTGTAAATAACGTAAAAAATCGGAATTCCTAAAAGTGGATATCTAAGCGTCTCGAATACCGCTGAATGCTTCCTAAGCAATAGAAATATCGATTGTTCTCGAACAATCACAATTCTATTCTGATTCAATGGATCCATCAAGCCGATCTGCGTATATGTGTACACACGCCGCACGAAACGTTCGATCATCCTTGTTAACAGTTCGGTTCAGCTCGACGCGACAATGGACCAAGCAGAACTTTTCATTTCCTGGGAGAGCCCGGGTGGGACTGTGAACGGAGCCAAACAGTGGCAGCCAATCGATTCCGTCCCGGCTGTTCCGTGGCTCTCATTTTCTGGAAAACACTGGCTGAACTCTCGAGGCCGGGCGGCGTCACAATGGCCGTGGCTAACGGAAGAAAAATTAACGGGCTGCCGGCATTACCTTTAATTGGATAATACCGAACAGAGTGTTACGGGCTAGCGGTCGTTCTCTTTGCTATATACTTGCCTCCTATACAACCGTCCTGGAACCGGCGGCGGCTCTCTCGGATGCCGCTTCCTGTTCCGCGTCGTTCCAGATCGTCCGTTTTTCCGCCCGCGATTCGATACCGCCGCGGTGCACACACGTGTCGTTCGATCGTCACGATCACTGTCAACAAGACGGCTCTGTTGCTTTCTCCCGACGTGCTGGGAATGAAATACCTCTTGGAGAAGCCTCCGACTACATACATATACAGGCTGTAATGTAATAATAAGTGGGACCTACTTGATCGATACTCAAATAGCACAGAAACGTCCTATTTACGTCCGATGGACGTACGTTTCGGACGTTCTGTACATTCGGAGGATGTCCCGAAAAGGTCCATATGTCCCCGTTAGGTCCTGGTTAAGATCTTTAAATATCCTAGGAAGGTCCTATTTACAAAGTGGAATGTCCTGAGGACGTCCTGTGTCAACATTCTCAGAACGTTTCCCGAATGTGTAAAAGTAACATTCCCTATACGTTTTGGGAACGTTTAAAGAGATTTTAAAAATGCTATGGTAATGTCTTAAAAGACGTATAAGAAACATTTCCCAAATATTTAAAATTACGGTTAGGTTTTATTCTGTGCAAGGTCACAGGAATTAGGTTAGGTTGGTTTGTGTTTAACAAATAAAAGATTAATTTTCCTGCGATTTCCGCACTTAGTAGAAACTAGATCTAGTTAGTTTATGTTAATAAATAATTATAATGAAAATATAGGACATATTCCGTCATATAGGTATATAATTAGGTCATAGTCAATATTTTATATCCTTAGATACAAAAATCGAAACATGTCGCACCGAATATTCGGAATACACATAATTCGAACATTCTCGAGGCACGCTGCGAACGATTCTTGATTCATTGATTTTAGATTTTTCTTACCTGGCTTTCGAGAATTTCGAATCAGGAAGAAAGTGCAAAGTTTCAAATTCTCCAAACACAAAACTTTCTTGGGTTTGGAGAAGTTTCGAGGTTTTGACGTTTTGAAAAATGTATCCCTAAGGAAGGGTCTAAGACATTAGAGGCTTATAGTACTGATCGAGAGGAGTGCAAAATGTCTAATTAATATAGACCCTAAAATCAATCCTTTCAAAGAAAAATACAAAAATTTGTTTTCATATTTCTTACAGATGGGTGCTACATGAGAATGTTATCAGTATTATACTTATTTTAAAAATAAATCTTCTCACGTAATCGTGTAGGTATCAGTGTTTCACAACAATAAAATGAGATAAAGTTTGAAGAAAATTTAATACAAGACAGTAATAATATTATTAATGATAATGAAAGCAATAACACTTAAGAAATGATTATCTAGTTCCTTTTATATTCAAGAGGATATAATTATATAACTACATCATAAAGGATCATTTACTATTTATGTTAATAAACTGCTAGCATCTTCAAAAGAAATGATGTATCATAGTTTTTGAAATTTTATGTAAAGATAAACGAAATTACTGCGTTGATAACATTGTCCTTACTTAAAGTAACGCAAGTCAATATACAAGAGTAAAACATTGCATTATGAATAACTTGTTAACAACGGCAATTGGATACTTACATTATTATGGTTGAACTTGTAATTATAACGTTGTGAAAAACTGGAAAAACGTTCGATTAATAGTAATTTAGATTTCTACGGTGGCATGAATATTGTAATCGATGTCTAATGTGTAGTTTGTATGCAATTTAATCGTATCAATTATCAATGTCTTGTACCAAAGACTCCGATAGAGGGACAAACATCAGTGTTCTCGATATCATACAAAGATGAAAAGAATTATTAATTTTTAAAACAAATATCGTTATGAATTTCTAACTATGACGATTTGAGATTTTTGAACTTCAATCGTAATCAAAATGGCGAAGCGACGATGTTGTACCTGACCTCTAAAAATTCCAAATGATAAAATCTATTAAAGTCTATTAATAATTAAAATCTATTTACATGGTGACTACTGGTCAAAGTTCAGTATTATCATCGGGAAGAAGTTCATTGACAACTTAACAATTGATAATTGATTTCGTAAAAGATAGTGGTAATCAGGTGCAGATAAGTCTAATCTGACTCGTAACTTTCTTTGACGTACGAACACGTATCGAAATTGTTTAGACGATAATTGAATTTTAACAATTTCAAAAAGATTATTGGTAACACTTTCCTTTAAATTTTTCAAACAGTATAAAGAACTCGCGAGTACCATTTTCATTAGATTGTATGAAATCACATTGCTTGATTCATTTATATTATCGTTCACTGGGAACTGCGTATCACGCGAGATACGTGTTTAATTGATAGTTACGTGTCGTGTTATCTTACGCCAATCCTCGTTTTATGCGTGGTTTTATTAAATAAAAACTAACTTTATTTTTTTACGGTTACTACGGTTACCGTACCGATCAATAACAAACGTAGAAGCTAATCTTGATGCTCTTCTGATTCTACTTCAACTGCGGAACTGTTTAACATAAACAATGAACGCAACACGCGTACTTCTCTGTTTTTCTGATTCTTGTTTATAGTTCAGAAGTATAGGGGATTAATTATTGGTACACCGGATACAAAAGATTCGTGCAAACCTTGTATCTTTTTAAATATAAACACACCACGTAACAATAAATTTACAGGTAACTAGACGGGGCCATTTTTTAAAATTTCATCTTCTATCAATTACAGTGCTTTTCAGATGGCATGAGCTTCTCCGTTTTAATAATTCTCTATTTTCATTTACGTTGCTCCGACAGCACTCGAATATACATATACATATATCCAGAGCCCGAGATGCTTCGTGGTAGAAGCAAACGAATTGGAACTAAATGACAGGTTTCACCTTGTACATGAACTGATGCAGGAAGCTGCCACTTGAAAGATACCGCAGTCGTTCCGTCAGAATACACGAAAGGTGCACGATATCTTCTACTTATGTAATTGTACAGCAACTGAAAAATCCTATTAAAAATAGATTACTTCTGAACGGAGGTCAGTTCTATTATCATCGGACTAGAAACACATCCGTGCTATTTTGAAAAACACGAAAAAGCTGCTCGAATAATTGTCATAGCTTCTCACCCAATAGCTTTTGAATCATTCGTTAAAAATCATTGGTGTTACGTGACTACAGTTCTCCCCACTTCATAAACGCATTTTCCTTTTTAGTATACCGTGATGTGTCGAGGGCAGTGGAACTAATTTGATTTTTATAGAAATGCGAATTTTATATAATTTCTTTACAAATTTCTGTAAGTGAATGCAAAAATTTTATCTCAAATATATATAACTTCTAACATGGGTCACGAGTGACCCGGCCATCGGCATTGACGATCCGTCATGTCAGGGTTAATTGACGCGGAGTTATCCCCATCAGTTCCTGGAACTGCTTCGTTATCTGTAAGAAACATCGTAAAACAGCTGTAGGAATTATTCTCTCTGCTTCACTCGAAGTTTCTCACTCTCGTCTACGACATGCTCAAGAAACGAGAGAACTGGGGAGAGATAACAGCAATTCTTAGAACACCTACTTCCCCGCATAACTGTCGCAACGAGAATCTGCGCTTGGGTCAATTACGCGGGTATTCTAGACTAGAGAGTGATTTTTTTTTAGGGTTATCTTAGAATTCCTTCACAAAGGAACCACAAGACTTTTTGCAAAAATATTCATTTAAATGTCGAAAATATTCTCCATCTTTGTTAAGTGAAAATATTCAAAATTAACCGAATTACAAGTTATTTAATACGGTCCCTTAAAGAGAAGTGCCCTATTGGGTTACATGATTCCATTTTACTTATTTGAAACGAAAAAAGCCAAAAGATTCTTGATCGGTGTGAGTGTGGCTACAGCGTGTGCCAGCATGAAAGAAATATCGAAAATTTAAAATTTGCAAGCACTTTCAAGCTGTAATATTAATTTTCACGAATTTTGTTCATATTACGCGGATTAAAAAAATCAGAGAAAATAATTTTTTGGTAAAACTGATTTATGCAATAACGGCACATGTACCGAAGGTGTACATCGCATGTGAAGTCTATCGATTAATTAGAACTTGAGATATCGTGTCACGCATTTCAAAAAATACGGTTTCGAGAAAAACACGTTTAAAGCTTTGTACGTTGGACTCTGTGGCTGTGTGCCGTCTCCTTTAACACGTGACTGCAACAGTGAAAAAGGCCGCTCATGGTCAGACACAATTTATTATATTTTGTTTTTTACGTCATAAATCGTCGGAAATATATGCGTTCGGTTAATAGAATCTGGTGATCTTGTTTTACATTATACGGTGATATATGACATATGATATTAATTTTACGCAAAAATGTTGTAACGGTATTTAACCCTTGGAGTACCGTGACCCGATCCGTTAAGAGCCAAGTGTTTACAAACCGTATCTAACTCATCGATTTGTAAATACAGTTTAAGTTAGAAGTTGTTCTTAGTTGTTCGTATAAAAAAAGCAGGTGTTTTTTTAATGGTCGTATTCGAAAGTATGTTTAAAAAGAAAGCAGCATAGGGTTTCAACGGACCCAGACCTTGTTTGCAATGTACGTGTCAGCCATATTTGGGTGACGTGGCAGTCAAAGTGTTAAAACATCTATAATTTTGTTAATTTCACGAATTCGAGCAAATTTTTCTGCAGACATACATATGTTCGAAAACCTGTACAAAGAACTCCACAAAAAAAAATCGAATTTTGAAAGGTCTGCTAAAGTACCAACTTCAGAGAAAGAAAACTGTACTATTAGTAGTATTAATCATACTTATTTCGTATAAACATCAAAGATGCAGGTAGTAAACCAAAAGGAAAGTGCGTGAAAGACAAATAAAAACGCTGGTTTTTTGGCATTTTTCCTCTAAATATCTCCTACATATTTGTAGTTCTTATTTACATTGGGTGGGATTTATATAGTCACATTTCGTAATTGTTGACGAAATTATTTAAACTATTTAAAGACTTCAGAGCATCTGTATAAATTGTAGCAAAGTATCAGAAGATCTATAAATCGCTTTTCTCATAGATGCAGAGTTATTCCTCGTCGTATCTCTATCCTGATTTAATATCATTGCGATACTGCAATTTAATCGAGAAATCAATTTCCACGTGAAACGTGGATTTTCTCGTTCGTTAGGCCGCGCCTGATGACCAGCGCGGCACGTGGATCGCCAAGATCTCGTCGTGGATCACATCGCGTTCGTCTGAGCAGCAAAAATTTCCACTCAGGAATCAACGTTCGTTTTTACCCTGTTGCACGTGAACAAACGGATGTTATCAGTGGCGCGAAAAACGACGCGAAAGAAAATGCGCAAGAAATTCGCGTTAAATCTTCCTGTTCGCGGGCGCTAATCTGATCGTTGGATGCGAACTAACTAATGGTACACTAGAGTTCCGCGCTTACTTTTATCTGTTCCATTCGATTGCTGGATTGTGCGTGATACTTCGTGGTTCGCCGCGATACACCTGGATCACAGTTACCTGAATTAATTTAGGCGTTACCTTGTCTTCACTTTTGATCGAATTTCCGACTACGTGAAAGAACCAAGCGAAACTGAAGTCTACGTAACATTGTGCAAATATTTATAAATTTATGCGTAATTGTACGCTTCCTGGCGTTTGATTAACAGCTATCATCGCTGGAATAATATTCCTGTGCAATACATATAATGATTGGAATTGCAACTACGATGAGTGATGAATCATCGTGTTCTGTCAACGATAGACCTGCAACACGTTACATTTTACACAGTTTCTAAAGATTGTCGGTTATTGGTGGTATAAATGGTGGTTGTAAATTTTTGCGCATATTTTCAGGTTCGAAAATATTAATTTTTACATAGGGTGATTTAAGAACGAATCGCTAAACAGTCTGGGGTATAATTATAGATTTTAAAAGTAATACTTATTTTATTTGGTCGGTAGGATATAAATGTTTTTGTAAACTTATATGTAGGAATGTGTCTTTGATCACTATTTGAGGGTCCAAATGTTTATTGGTCTTTAACCTTCATCCGAATACAAGAACCTCTGAGACTCTTTTATTATTTCATAATGAATAATATAATAATATATATAATAAGTAATAAAGAATATAACGTTACTATTTCACTACATAAATGAACTGAATTAAAAAAAGTAAAATTTTTGGAATTATTGTGTTAATTTCAGCTATTCTGTACTGGGAGCCTCTGAAGCTTTTCTCCATTCTATCCTGATGAAGGTTAACGTAAAAGTGGTACTTGGTGGAACAGTGACGTTAGTTAATTGTTTATATTGCTATTAAATTTTTAAATATGAATTTTAACCACTATGTACCTTAATTTCATTGTATTACCTCTCCTCTAAGTGAGTTATCTTGTCTCACAGAAGTAGTCCTTGCTCCGAAAGAGTTAACTTTTACAACTATGTTTACGGCGTTCTTATTGAATTTTACATTATTATCGATGGCCATTGCAAGGAAAACAGCATTCGTATTTACGATACTTTTTTTCGTCAAAAATACCCAGCGGTAGCCTGCAATTTGCCACGTACTGATAAAGCTGGTCAATCTCGTTCTCGTGTAAAATACTTGAATAACGTATTCATATATTTTTTACCATTTCACGCGTAAATTGCTCCTTACAGGGTCGATGCTCAACAAATACTCCATCGAAGCACAAGGAAATGTGAATTGCAGGGGTTCTTGAAGTTTCGATGTTTTCTAGACCGACAACGGTATCGAGTCGCTAAAAACACTGAATAGCTTGGGAACAGCTGTTTAACTCGTCAAATTTGCCATTGACAGCTTACAAAACCGACACGACATGCATGATTACATAATTTGATTCTAATAGCACTTCTTGAGGCTGTTAAGCGCTTCTTAAGTTAATAGCTGTTCTTTGAGCTACAAAACACTCACAAAATCATCAGCCACTTCGGTATTTTAAAAGCTTTTACAACTATCGAAATTATCTTAAAATTATAAGTATCAAACCCCTCAAGACTTTTAATCTGAAAAAATGATTAAGAGTATCTAAATATTCAGTACGTTTAAAACATACAAGTTTATATCAGCCCTAAAACGTTCTCAAATTTCGTAACTTTGAACATACAACACTCAATATTAAGTAACCATTAACTCTCAGATGATGAAAATGGATCACTCGAGATCCAGACTTTAAGCTGACGCTTTAACTGTCCACGAAATGTTAAATCGGAATTTTCGTACCTGTGGGTTCACCCGATCCCGCCTTCCAATGTTCTGTCCCTCCAAAGGTCAAAACAACTAGTCCAAAAGGTCCCTTTTTCTGCAATTATCGCTATACTATTTTTTCTTCTGCTTGCATAACAGAAAATTAGGATGAAAGTCCGAATTACTGCCAACGTCCTTAATACTGTCGCTTTATTTATTTAACTTAATCTAAGCGTAACGTATAAAGAAGTGCGTAGAAAAACTTTGATTATTACATTAGGATTCTGATTTGCATAAAAACAAAGAAATACATGAACTTGCATGTGCCTGGTATTTAAAAATTAATGTTGAAAAATGAAAGTGCAATTGGAGCGTCAAAAACGCGACCACGTAGATAGAAAATAATGGCGAAATCGTAGTAAAGAAAGTGCCGTAATTTTACTATTCAACCTATATTTGTTGTACAAAATTAATTTTTGAAGTATATAAGAATTACTTTAAGTTTTAGGAACATTAGTCGCAAATTTTAATTAATTCTTCATGGGTAAAACTATTTATTTTAATGAAAGAGATGTTAAATAATATTATATTCCAAACTAAGACGATTTTTAGGTTAAACAATACGTAAAATGATAAAATGAAGTTACGCCATAGTCTTAAGGTGATATTAATTGGAACATCTAATTCCCTCCTTAATACAAGTTTTCTTGCCCTTCCAGAAACAATAGTATATTCTTCGATCGGTACCGTTATTGAATGTCTATCGTTATTTTTAATATTCTCTTATTTCTACGTGCACCCTGACATTCGCCCCCCTCCCTCCCTGTTCCCTTCCCTCTTTCGTTCTCTTCCATTGGTTTCGAACTCTAAGTAACTGTACCAGCGTTTCCTGTATCTCTTAATTGGTAACGCGATCCGAGGCACAACGGGCAACGGCGAATCGAACTGTATCGAAGGTCAGGATATGCCTGTCCCTCGATTTAGTTCCATCGGTGTATTCCAGTCGCGTGTAGAAGTCCCGCGGAATGCCTTCGCTACAACGTATCAGTGTAGTAGGTACCGTCCAATGGGTAACGGACATTGGGTGCCATTTCTTGCGAGTTTCTCGCGGTGAATCTGTCGCCGTAAAGTCTTCGAATCAATTTCAATGTTGTTTACGGGGCTTCAGACATCTGGCGAGATGAAAAATATTTTTTTTTTCAGACGAAAAATTTGATTCTTTCTCCTTAACTCATTTGCATCGTTAGCGTATATAGAAGTTCGAGCTGTCTGGTGTATGCAGCCTGTATGATGCAAATGGGTTAATAGATTAGGTACATTTTATGAGTCAGACTCGCCATACGTTTATTGTGCTGAAGTCCAGAAGTACGAGTCTAACCTGTCCATCGATGTGAAATATATATTTAGCAAATTTAAACTTGAAAGTTGAAGTTTAGACAAATTCACAATTTCAGATGCTAATATCTAAAAATGAAACTAGGCAGAATTTTGAATTTTCTGCTGGAGGCTTTACAGTAACAGTAACACATATTTGTATTAAACCTTATTAAAATCTTTATTTTATTGAAGTACCTAAATTAAAAGATTCTATAAATGCATAAACAATAATAGTATCAAACTTTATGAAGACCTTCATTTTATTGCATTTTCTAAATTAAAAATTCTATAAATACATAAACATGAACAGTCTAGTTATAAGCATAAAGTTGGAAGGCAGGTGATTAAGAAAATACTACTCTTCAGTACTACTTAGTAAATCGTTTATTGTTATTTCTTAGATATTTTTCTTTTTTTTTGTAGTATATTGTAATGACCTGAAATAGTCTTCAATATTATGCCACTCGTTTTATGGAAATAACGGAATTTTTAGACGAAATCTGTTGATCTATTTTTCAACGTGATGTAATAAGTCATAGAAAAAAAATTAAATCAAGTTGGCGTGGAAAATTTTTTAGAGTGAAATCAGTATTGAAGGGGTCAATGGTTTGCCAGAATTATAAGAATGAATTAAATGTTTACTGTATAATAAAAATCAAACAATATATTTTTTTAATCAGCATTTGAAACCTCAATGAATGTTTCTTTCTGCTTATACGCGAGTATTTACATGTGTACATATAGGTTTGTGAGTGTATGAGTTATATTATTAGCCTTATCATAGATAGTTTTCTAATTGTCACAATTACAATTTTCTGGATAAGTAAGTTACGTTCTTTTAAGAAGGTGAAGATGTAGAGACACGTCGTAGTGTTTGGTTTTGCAATTAACCCTTCTGTATTAAGGGGTAGTTACCTCATTTTTTCTAGGTTCTGGATTAATTTTGTTCGTTAATGGTCGTAGAGCTTGTTTTTAGATAAGATCTCTTTAAAATTATTACGCTGTTATCCCTAAGGTAATTTTTTCTATTAATTTTTCATCATTGTCAAACTACATAATTTACATCTTCACTTTACCCGTAATATAACAGATTCATTAATCATATATCAATAAATTCCGTTTTCATTCACACTTTCAAAAATGGAATCAGGAAAAGCGTGAATTTGCTTAAACATCTGCATTTCACCGATAACTTCCATGTAATGCAAAATCCACCCATAGAACAACACTATGGTTCGCGACTAGGCTTTAACCCTGAAGTGAACCATTTTGTTTCCACCGGTGTAATACAAGTAATGGCTATTATGTACCGTGCAATTGTACCGCGTGTAATTGTACGCGGAAACGAGCGGCGAAACTCGTGTACATACATACACGTACCTACCTTCTGTCCCGATTACGGTTACTCGCTGATGGCACCCTAAATAATAGTGCAATGACGGCGTTGAATAGTAATACCACGGCTATAACATTAACATGATTGTTACTTTGGAATAGGTAACAGAGTGTCTACAATATTAAGACATTATCCGCAGTGAAAACCGTTTACGGTGATCGGAGTAATATGGTAACGAATATAATTCTAATTGAATACACAGAACACGATAAAAAGAAAAGTGTCAATCGATATTTAACAGATTTGTTTCCTTTATTATTAGTTACCCAAAACCGTGAATCAAAGGAAGAAACATTTGTGATCATCCCAATTTCATTAACCCTCGCATAACAATGGCCGGACCGCTTTCTTCAGTATGCTGCGATGTTTTGACGAATGAGGTTATGTTGTCTGACGAATAAACGAAAATCAATTATTACAAAAATGCAAATTTCATATTATTCGTTACAAATTCTTGCAAATGAATATAATATTTTTATACATATACATGTATAGTGTCTACATAGAGAGGTCACGTGTGACCTGGCTATTGGCTTTCACGTCCGCGATGGGAGGGTTAAACGACGTGGGAAAATGTAAAATTATGATTGCAGAAACTGTAACATTGATTATGACTACTGTAACATTTTTATTGCTAAAAATTTTATAAACAGTATATAATTTAAAACAATATACAAACATGTTTACAATTTATAATTATGTTTATGATTTTTTTATCTTATGCAATACGAATCAGTATAGATAACTTTAGAGTTAATTAGTTTGTGCCCGTAGCACTTTCCTTCAACGCTCATCAACGTGGTTCGTCGTGGAAGATGACAAAAGAGTATAAACTGATAAACAGTAATAAACTAGAAAATAGGAAAATAGAACTGGAAAGAGGAAAAAATTAATAAAATACAATGGTGCAAACGTGGAGTATGTCAAAGTTCAGCCAAGGGTTTACTGCTCAAAACAATTGCAGAATCATGTATTGCAGTAGTTCTGGTCGTCAATTCGACGTATAATCTCCACCAAGGAGCTATTATTAAACAGTTCAATCTAAGAATAACGCAGCAATTCCTTATTTAACCCAGTTCAAAGGGTAAATTAATAAGTTCCTTATCCATAAGCAATGAGATTTAGAAGTCTACTAATAGGCTACCGATCAACAAAGTATTAACACTTTTGTATAAGCAACAGAAACGATTCCACAGAGTCTCACGAAAACCGTCTGATTGAAATCGCAGGTGAGGGCTGCGTGGAGAAACCGGTGTCGACCTTATGGCGCAATTACGTTACCAGCAACAGGCCGGACGTGTCGATGAGGCTGACGGTCACGAACGGTGGTTTGACCGCGACGACGAAGGATCACGGTCTGACGGAGTACTGGGCGCACAGGGTAACCTATTGTACTGCGCCAGCATCCCACCCGCGCCTGTTCGTCTGGGTCTACAGACACGAGGGACGGAGGCTGAGGCCCGAGCTCAGGTGCCACGCCGCCCTGTGTAGCAAGGAGTCCACCGCCAGGAGGCTGGCCTCGACCTTGAACGCCAGGCTACAACAGGCGCTCCTGGAATTCCGACGGGACAAGGTCTCCAGGCAAAATGCTAGGTAAGGGGATCGATCGTTTGTCCATTTATGGGATGTTTTATTAATCTTTTCGACCTTTTCTTTCTGTCGATACGAACAATGGTTATGCAGAGGGACCTCGATTATATGAATCGATCAGGCTGATGACTTGTTGACAACACTATACTAATAATAATAGTTCACGAATGTGTACACTATTAACAAAGTTTTTCTTCTTTTATTTCGTCTATATTTTGCTGTCTTAATATTTGCACTCTTTGCTTCGTTTTACGTCGCATCTACATCTGGGTAATTAGCGATGCTAAAGTTCAGTAAGACTAGTATTGAGTAATCAGATATTGTGATACAAGTTAGTGTCCTTCAGATAATACAAGGTGTTCTCTATGTGGTCTTGTGATGTTAAGCTGTCTCTGTGTTTGAGTCTGTGTTATCTTTTTGACGAATATTGTAATCGCGAAATATGTAGTATGTTTTAGCAGGAACTTTATACGCATCTTTATAAAGTTTATTTATGACTTTAACTTAACCCTAGATTACTAAACTATAGTGTCACTTGCGTTATTGTTAATCATTCGTAAAAATTACAACTGAAAGAAAAAACGTAATATTTTAGAAACATATATGTCTTTTAGTTGAGATAGAAACCGTTATAAATATTTATGATAGTCAGACTTAAAAATAACGAAAACTTAAAACAGTAATTATTTAACACAACCTGCACACATGTTGACAACATTGACGGCGACGTGTCGATTTCTGAGAATCGCGAATTGGAGGTCGTAATTTTTGCGATAGTTTAGTAATCTAGGGTTAATAAGTACGTTAATTTTTATTGTTTTTACGCCACCTAGAATATGGATCATTTATTATAGAACATTCATATCTGTAGTATACCGTATCGATGCCACCTAATTTTTTTACTTGGTTTCTATTCTGCTGACTTAATATTTCTTTTAATGTAAAAATCTTGGATTAAGCTTTATTTTTTCGTACCATCTATTGCACGATCTGTTTTTAAAATAATAAATTCTTTATAATGCCTTAGAATGTTTATTACTAGAATGCGAATCTTTATGCAAACTTAGATCTTTATAGGTTAATCTACTGAACTGAAATTATATCAGAGGTTTGTTTCCTTCATCAGGTCCAAAGTAAACTAAAATTTATACTTACGTTTACGCAAATTTTTATCGTATTATGTCTTCATATTTGTGATAAATGCATAAAATTCGCAGCCTTTGTATTAAATTTCCTTTTTTCATCTTTGGTATGAAGTTTTTTCCAGTATTATATCTAAATTTACAAACATTGATACTCACAGCTCCTTTTAATCACTGCTATACAAACTATTGCTTTTCACGATTATATTCTAGTTTTTTGATTCTTTCGTTTAAAAATTACTCATTCATTAATTATTCAAAGTAAAAACGGAAACAACAGTTACGAGATATCCTGATAAGTCGTATCGAGCAAGATCTACGTGACGTTCCACATATCTTATTATGGAAACTGGCCCTAAAATCGGCCAGTGACCCAGTCCCCGTACTCAGGAGGTACGAATCGATATCAAACGAAAATCAGGTTCTCAACCAAGTTCAAATAGGCCAAATATTCCATCCACGTTTCATAAAAGATCTACTTCTTCCTAGAACCATTCATCCATCATCAAGCCATTCATCGATCATCAGCCAATGTCAATTGAATCCGACTGGCAATAAATCTGTCCCCCTAATGACTTACTGGACACTATCCGACGATCTTTTAAACATCGTTCTGTGCTATAGAAAACGTGCATACCGTCCTCCATTAATTCGACAACGTGGAAAAACGATTGTTTTTCAGTCCGCTGGTAAACACGAGCTACCGTAGGAGCCACGACCTCTTCGCGACTGGACAATTTGGGTCATGTCTATAGATCACAACGTAAACGCGATCCACTCGTGATTCAGGTCGGGCTGATCGTCGAACGACGCGTATGTGATTCAGTGTTTCTAGGAAAAGCACAACCGATCAATAAGCCTTTTTCTGAATATATACGGGATGTCGGTGTAACATACCCAAATAGCACAAAAACGTCCGATAGACGTACGTTCCAGACGTTCTGTACATTCGGAGGATGTCAGGAAAAGGTCCATATGTCCCCGTTAGGTCCTCGTTAAGATCTGTAAATGTTCTAGGAAGATCCTATTTACAAAGTGGAACGTCCTGAGGACGTCCTGTGTCAATATTCTCAGAACGTTTCCCGAATGTGTAAAAGTAACATTCCCTGTACGTTTCGGGAACCCTCAAAGAGATTTTAAAAATACTATGGTAATGTCTTAAAAGACGTATAAGAAACGTTTCCCAAATGTTTAAAATTGCGGTTAGGTTTCATTCTGTGCAAGGTGACAGGAGTTAAGTTGGGTTGGTTTGTGTTTAACAAATAAAAAATTAACTTTCCTGCGATTTCCGCACTTAATAGAAATTAAATCTAGTTAGTTCCTATTAATAAATAAAAGGTTAAATTTCTTGTAAGGAATTATAATGAAAGTATAGGTCTAGGGATTATGATCTCCAAGTACAATGTGTTTATTTCTATTTTCACAGCAAAACTCTGATTCGGTGTTGGTTAGAGACAGTTTAAGAAAAAACATGTTTTTTCAACTTTTTGAGGTTTTCGCACAAAACCACTGGTGTCGTTACACTTCTCTATTGATTCTTTAAAGACTGACACCTTGTTCATGAGGTTCAATTACCTTGCACGGAATGACATTGGCGAAAATACTAAACGAAACCATCCAACATTTAAGTCTTGAGAACATCCGTAGGACTTTTGGGACGGACGTTTCTAGAACATCCGAAATTTAAATCTTGAGAATATCCGTAGGATTTTTGGGACGGACGTTTCTAGAACATCCGAAATTTAAATCTTGAGAACATCCGTAGGACTTTTAGGACGGACGTTTCTAGAACATCCGAAATGTAAGTCTTACGAATGTTCTTGGGATGTGCAAAATGGAAGTAGGACATTCGGATATAAACTGGACATGAAACGGACGTCTTTAGGATGTACGGTGCTATCTGGGTAGTGGTACAACCGGGTAGCAGGTGATTCTACGTGCAAAAATAGGTCGAAAATATACAATACAATTTTTTCGTTCGAGAGACTTCTTATTGTGAGAAAATCGATTTTGAATATTAATCTGATACGCGTGTATATGTCGGCGATGCAGCAAATCCTCCATGAATGTTTAGCACAGTGATAGAGATTGGAATTCTGAAGCCAATGATATTTCTTTCAGTCGTATGCGGTCATTAGCTTATGAAATACTTAATGTTCAGTGCCGAGGAGCCTTCGAACACTCATCGAGGATTTACTGTTGTGAGTAGAAACGGAATGCAATGCACAGACGCGTTAGGCAAGTCCTATTCAATTGCACGCGTATCCAGCAGATTTTCAAAGTCGATTTTATCGAAAACAAAGTCTCAAATGAACAAATTTTATTGTATATTTTCGACTTATGTTTTCATATAGCATCACCTTCTACTTGGTTGTACCACCACATTACACCCTATATATTGTCAGACAACACGACGGTTGTAAATTACGGACGTTTGTCCTGGATATGTGGACTATCGCGCCTGAAGCAGGACGTTTCGCTGGGTCGACGACAAACAGGGAACAAAGTAACTTTCTCTGTGTGACTCGAACACCATTTAACCTAGTAGCTGTCCGAATGTAAATCCTCGAATTGGGGAACCTTTCTTCACTCCATCTTCGTTAGTTTCCTCTCCTTGTTCCAGTTAAATGTCCAATTAATTAGGGAGATTTGACTGGAGATATGGCTCTATAGGAGAAAGTGAATCGAAGTGAAATAGAGAATTACTGAACGTCACTTTTAAACCCTGGGTAGACAAAATTCACGATGTACACGTGTATTTGACTAAAATTTAATGAAACTAGTCTCGTTCTTGTATTATATCCTGCATGATTTTTAAATTATACAAGGTACATACGTATATTACGTGAAAATATTAATTTTTCACCAAGATTTAGTATCAAGTTACTGCTATTTTAATATAACCCTGTATAAATGACAATTGGAAATTTAAAACATTCCTCTGCTGAAAATGTTTAATTTCATAATCTTTGATTACAGATGGTTAGTAATTATTAAGGTGTATGCATGTGTAATAATGAGTATACTATGTATAAATGGACGAGAACTCTGCATAATTATAATTGTTACCACCGCACAATGGTTCAGAACTAAAAATTCTGCAGTTCAAGTGGTCAAAACAAATTTTCTTTTATCTTCCAAGAAACTCACATCAACTTATTATTAACAATGGAAGATTTGTTCCATGCATCATTGTTCCCCTTAGACCCTTTCGTATCTCCAATCTCAGTAAAAGGAAAAATGGAAAAAAATTCTTGAATAATTCAGACTTCCATAAAGATGTTGGGAACACTGGTACTGTTGTGAATGATGAACTCCTCGAAGAATATCCCTAAAATTGATAAAAATTTTATCATTTATGTACTTCGATTTGAATAAAAATTATATATCAGTTCCAAAATTGTTGACTCCTAAAGCCAAATAAGTCTATTAACTATTAAAGTGTTATAAGACGAAAACATGTAATTTTTCAGAAGAACGAAAACAAACTGATTCATTACGTAGCATTTTATGTATTAAACAAAGTGACACTAGTACCATCTCGTTTGAAGTGTGACATTTTTCTTGATGTTAAATTTACATATTTGGGAAGATTCCATGTAATAAAATGAAACATTGAAAATTCTTGATGTGTGGCACTTTTCCCACGAGGGTGCGATGTAATGAGCTTAAAAAGCAATTAAAGATTCAACCCTCAGAAGTAATTCAACGTTTACAAATATTAATAATGACAAATGAATCTACAAATGCATCGATTTAACGGTTTTCAACTCTTACAATTTACAATATTAAGCTAATTGTTTATATTTTTACTCTTTTTCAGACTATCACTAGCAAATGCTCTGTACGAGAACCCATCGTTACCACGCCGGAAGTTACTCTTAAGCACCGGGGGCCAGAACTACCGGCCGCCCCTGGAGAGATCGAAAAGCGCGCCAAAACTGTCGGCGATCGAAGAGGACATCGTCGCCGAGGAAATCGAACAGCAGAGGATCCTCGAGGAACTGAGGACCCTAGAGACCGTTGCTCGCAGCTGGCAGGATCAAGACAGCTGGAGACTCGCTAGACTGCTCGACGCTCTGAATCGCGAATCGTCTGACGAGAATGGAAGTATTTCCAGTGGTTGCGAAACCGCCAGCACCGCGACCAGCGAGGAAAGAGCTCCTGGCCCGGAAGATAACCATGCTTCAGGTCAATAGTTTACTAGCACTTGTTATGCTTGGCATTCTTATGTTACGTATACCAATAAGTACATCGCTCTATTTTGTCAAATTCAATACATGTTTTTAAAGAAATCAGAAGCCTATGCGGTTTTAGTGATATTTGCCCTCATCCTTCAATATTCGCCGCCATTTTGAAAAAAGGAGATGGTGGAAAGATGGTTTAAATTTAAACTGTGGTACCAATTTATTAAAAAGGAATATTGTATTACTTATTGGTACACTTAATATTTTACCCTTTAACGGTGTTTGACGAGTATACTCGTCATGTGGAAATGTCCACTTCTTGTAGTAACTCTTACAACTTTCGTAGTAATGACGAGTATACTCGTCATAAGGAAATGACCACTTGTTGGGTAATGACGAGTATACTCGTGATAAGGAAAGGACCACTTTTGGGATATGACAAGTATACTCATCACGTGAGAAAAATACCTATGTATTGCTATAAATATTGAAATCTTAGTAAACATTGGAAAACATATTTCTTTTATTGGAATAAAGAAATCAAATTGACTATACACGTAGACACACGTTTCAAAAACAAAATTATACCGTTAAAGAGTTGAATCCTTTATGGCTAGCATTTGTTAACTACATTTTAACGTTATTGTTATGAAAAAGAACTTGTTTCTTTATTGTTTGTTGTTTATTGCTCTACATTGATCAACTATTAAGTTAATGAGAAGTACGTGTTAAGGTTGTTATTGCTACTGCTATAGTTGCATAGTATGCATGTAGAATTTCTTTGTTTGTTTTTGTAGTATGATAAACATGAGAGTTTGTAAAAGTAGAAGGAATTACAGTGGATAGAAGATATTCCACGTATATAATTAGACTGCAGGTTTTATAGATTTATTGCACAAGCAAAGTTGTAAAAATGAAACACAAACGGTATATAAAATTTTTTGTTTTCTGCTCGTGTCATAAACCTCTTAATTGGTGAAATAAAAGTTTGTTTCTTGTTGATCGTTGTAAAGTAGTCTATAAAAATGAGAAATTTACATAAACATGCGAAGTCTAATTTATGTAAATTAATAGATATAAATAGTGACCGGTCATTTCTCATCAGCCTAACAGCAACGACACAAAAAAAATTAGATTCAATACTCCTGAGGAAGAAAGAACATTTGTTCATACCAATCGAAACTTCATAAATTTATTCACCTTAAGTTAATACAAATTAACATTTAATTCGAAACTGTCTAGTCTGCTACAAACAATTATACGAATGACAGAACCTCTATTATTACGTACATTAGTTTTTTTATCTTCACTATAATGAGTGTTCTTTATATACATACCCTGCATAATGACTGTTTAAAGTCACTGTAAATTATTCGAATGAAACACGCTATCTTTGTCGACAGAAATCGAATAAGCACCACTCAGTAAAACTACCTTAAGAGATAAAAAATTCAGAACTAATATTTATTCAAATATTCTCAGTGTTGCTTGCGTCAGTTTTCGATTATGTTAAAGTATATTTTTACTATTATTTAAAAACAACAAGTGTCTCTGAACTCCAGTTATTAACAGAAAGTTTACTAGTCTTTATACGAAGAATTTAATGAATGGTAACTGATTTTCGAGACAGTGTTCTTTATTTTTCCACTTTTAATTTTTCTTCACCATTACGGAGAATCACAAATGTGGAACTGTACTCCAGCTCTTAAGTATTAGAACACTTATCGGATACGCGGCAAATCTTACAAGGCATTACGAAACAATTACAAGCCTGACATAAATATCATTTATGGCATATTAAAGTTCGATGGACAACGCTTATGTTACTACGAAGTAATAAAAGTGGTCCGAAAGTACACACAGTGGGGGACAAAAGTATTCGTACACGCTTCAAAACGGAACAATTTCTTTCAAATTGATCCGAGTGACTTGAGTTCTTTTGTGAAGTTAGGAACATTAGTTTACTAAATGATGTGTAAAAAATTTGAAAAAAGTTGCAATTGGTCTGAATCGCGTAGAACAGGGGTCGGAAACCTACTTACATGTGAATCTGAAGTACAATTAAAAATGAAAATACAATGAATGAGAGTAATTTTTCTAAGATTTTTTTTTCATTTAATAAAGATATAATTAATATTAGAACTTGTTATAATGTTACTTTAAATTTTCCATATTTATAAAAGTATATTTATAGCTCTGAAATAATTTTTAAATTGTTGTAAGGGACAGGTTTGGCTCTTCCGTCTCAAAAGTTTGCCGACCCCTGGCGTAGAAAATAGTAAAGGTTGCTTTTTACAACTTTTTTATTTGAGGCTGTAATGAAAATTTTATAAATACACATCGAAGATTTATGTTAGTTACCTATATACATGTTGAAAATTTCATCAAAATCGGTTAACGTTGTTATGAGATACAAACGATTAAAAATGTTGAAAATCACGGTTTTTCGCGGTTCTCAACCTATAACTGTAGTAAATCTAACAATTCTTACATCTTTTGATGCCGATTTCAATGAAAGTTTCAGCGTGTATATAACTAACATAAATCTTCGATATGTATTTATTAAAGTTTCATTATAGCCTCAGATTAAAAAGTTGTAAAAAGCGACCTTTACTATTTTATTCGCGATTCTGACTAATTGCAACTTGTTCAATTTTTCTTTTTACACATCATTTAGTAAATTAATGTCCCTAACTTCACAAAAGAACTCAAATCATTTAGATCAATTTGAAAAACGTTGTTCCGTTTTAAAGGGTATACGAATACTATTGTCCCCCACTGTAGGTACACCAGGCGAACAAACTCGGCTTCCACTAGGAGAAAAAGTAACGTAGGAGTAAAGTCCTCCTATCGCTTGATAAATTTATTTCAAATACTAAAATAAATGTTAAACCGAATATTAATTTGGCATAAATTTCAGTAACACCAGGACCAAATGGTAAGAGGTCCTTTCCTTATATCACTTTTTCCCCTAGTGGTAGCCGAGTTTGCTCGTAAGGGTACATATACACTTTTCACGAAACATCACATTTTCTTTACACGGACACGGTGTTCTAATACTTCTGAGCATTAGTGTACGTCCTGGGAACCAATCTCCAATTTCTGAATCTCTTCATCCTAAATCTTCCATTAAAATCTTCACGATAGTGTCGTAACGCAATATATGTCCCTCCACAGGTGAACCAGAACAAAGAGCAGAGAGACGAGTAATGTTCTCCGACGATGTGGTCAGAATGGGTCCAGGACCGCGACGGAACTCGGACGGTTCCCCGAACTTTATGACCTGCTCTGGTAGCCCACGTTTTCATCGTTGCAACGTTTCCACCACCCGGAAGAGGTTTTCGTCGCGGCCAGAGGAGGACGAATCGATGGAAGAGGAGGACGAGGAGATCGAGGATCCAGGCTCCCACGTGTTCGACTTTGAGGACGTTGAGGATTTCGACGACGTGGTCGATTACAGGCCCAGGGGCGAGATACTGCGCAGGATCGACGATCCCCAAGAAAGGGAAAGACGTGTTATGGAGAAGTATCCAAGAGGGATGAGTCACGAGCTGTTGCAGAACGACGAGTCCCCATTTCTGACCTTGGACTCCCTCGACGAGGAGGTGGACAGCGACGAAAGCGGGTACGTGGAGGCACCGCCTAAATCCCTATTAGGTCAGGATGACCGCAAAGAGGAGGAAGAAGCTAACAATGGTCGAGTCGATCAAGGCCAGACTGAGTCACCAGACATCCTTAGGGTATCGAAGCCCACTATTCATGAGAGTCCGAGGAAACGCAAAGATTCCAAAGAGTCGATGGAACTGGAGAGAGTGGAAGAAGAACCCGAGCCTAAGGAGCATAATAAGGTCGTCGATGAGAATCAGAGGATCAAGGATAAAGAGAGGGACAGGTCTGATTTCATTAAGTGTCCTATATCAGAGACTATCAAGAAGTTGGCGAACGCGTCGCTGAAAGGCTCCAGGTCCTTAGAGATGACCACGAACAGTTGTTTGAAGGCACTGAATAATTTGAAGACCTCCAAGTCCTTCGACGGTGTAAAGACCGTCGAGATGGACGCTGAGTCGCCCAGCCTTCATCAGAGGAAGCAACTGTTGGCCCAACATGGGGTTGTTGTTTGAACGCTTCTGGAGATACGAACGTAGTGTTCCGAAGACTCTGAAAAATTGTATATGTCCTCTTCGGAATCATTTGACACGGTGATATCGGATTGAATGGACTGTGGTAAGCATATTGTAGATTCGCTCAGATCATTAGACAGTTCTGAGAGACGATACAGAGCTTCGGGAGCAACCGCCTGTTTGATGGACGTAATCGCTGATCGTTTTTTCTTCAATCGGTGAACAGGCTTTAGTAAAAAAGAAATCGTTTCATCCACGCTATTGATATAAAGTATTCGATGTTGTGCAAGCGCTACGAGCTCGATCGATCGACGCCTGTTGAATGCCTTTGGCCGTTGAACGACCGAGCTTAATAAACTAAAAGATTTTCGCACGATCTTGTGCGATCTTGTGCTGCCCAATTCACGGTCTGCGCCGAAAGTTTAATGTTGAAATGCTAGAGAATATATTATATGTATATATATATATTATTTTACGAAACTGGTAAGAATGGAGACGGTTCTTGAGTGTGTACGAGGGAAAAGAGATATTTTTTAATTCGGACTAATGATCGTTAAGTATCATATCACGACTGAAGATCTTATCGATATGATTGTTTGTTTATTGGAAATGTGGTATGATTACCGATGTTGATTGGTCTGAGAGAATGAATTTCCGGAATAAAGAGAGTCGAATGTGTTTTGCGCGCGTTGTTCGAGAAACTTTCGGAAGAAGTGATATATTATCGACTAAAAAAGCATATATTATCTAAAAGAATGTCTGTGTGTAAAGTTATTGGAAAAGTTCGCACAAATTTATATTTAGCGAGCGTTAATAACGATAGGAATGCAAATTTCGTAATCGAAATTCAGCGTCAAGTTATCTCAACATTGAAATAATGTTCTTTCGCGGAATTGTCAAAGATCGGCCTACCGAATATGACACGTTTAATACCTGTAATGGCTATCGAATACCCAACATGTACTCGCTAGAAATTATTTAAAACGAAGTCCTAACCATCGAAGCAAGAGCGTGCCATAGATGTGCACCAGGGCTAGATGATTTTGTAAAAATATATCCATAAAATTTTGTAGAAAAAGAACTACTGACGCTAAGATTAGTGTACACGCTAATAAAAGATTTATGATAGATTGCATATTTTCAAGACTACAGTGTCTCATTGGATTCGAACTTTGCAACGATAAATTATCACGAGAGATCGAAAATATCCCAGTTATGATAATCATATACGACTGTCTTGAGGTAGAATTAAAAAAGAAACGCTTGGAAATCGGGGAACATTCTACCTTCTTGGAATCGTCTTCGATACATACGAATTCGCATTCGTTACGAGGCCTGTACCGCTAGAAATTGCACCGGTAATTATGGATCGCGTGCAAACCCCGGCAGAAAACTCGAATTGCAACTCTGTAGGGTACATCTCCTCCTCGCGCAGATCCGGGTCAATCAATAAAAGGGGAACTTGTATGCCGGCCGTCAACCCCGCGTCGTCGATTCTTCGACGGGCCGAATCCGCCATCTTGTTTTGTCGATCGAACGGCATCCAAGTTGAGCGAACAGATGATTTTGAGCGATTTTGAACGAATTGTTTCGGAAAACACCTGTGTAATATATATGAATTTAGAGAATTTTTTAATAAATTGTATCACATATACATATGAATGAAGCATTTTACTTGCGGTTTCATGCCTTGAAATATTACTTTTAAGGAACAGGATACTGTATTTTGAATGGAATTGAATTTAATAATACTAGAAATCGTAGAGTGTATTTCGTCTTCGTTAGAATTTATCTGACTTTCATATTCTATTTGTTATTAATAGTTTACGTGTTACTGAGAAATACGTAGATTCCATTTATTATTTATTATGTTAGTTTTATATGAAAGTGTTTGTCATTTTCGATTTTAAAAATTAAAAAATTCACATTTCTGTTAGTAAAAAATATTTTTTAAGAATGTAAATCACATTGTATGCTAATATTCATTTCTTTTTCTTCGAATTGGAATGATCTAAAAGTATTACAATTTATGTAACAATAGGAAAGCAAGAAGTGAATTCACTTTGTCGTAAAGTTAATCGGATTGAATTTTGGAATAATATTAGACAATAAGTACATTTGTAAAAATGATGTTTTCAACTTGTACTAATTTTTTAATCGTAAAATATTGATAGTCGTAATGTTAACATCCATCTACAATATTAAAATTCCTTTATACGATGCAAAATCGGATCATATCTAAAATAATGTGTAGAGCAACGAAAAACAGATAAATCTACTAAAATTAATCTAATAGAAACATTAAAACTCAATTTTGAGTGTTCAAATAAAATTGCCTACAATTAATGTTTAAATAAATAATAAATAATTTGTTCATGCAATGAAGGCCGCTTAATAGGTAAATAAATTATTAACGATTCTTGAAAGTTCTTCAGAAACTACTGATACCTATAACTAAATTATAATTAGTAAAAAGAGTCATAGTATTATAAAAGATATTATAAGAAACAGATTATAAACGATAGAAAGGGTGAAAAAATTCTGTTAAAAAGGATCACAAAATTTGTGCAATACGTCACAATTATATTTAGTTGCAAATTCATTTCCCCATAAACCAGAATTACTCAAACTCCGTAGGAACGACAACAAGATGTCTCTATCTTTTCTGAGTGTTTCTTCGCCAAAAATGCTGCCCACGAAAATTGTTCATAAATTTTCATCGTTGATGCTCTTGACGATGTCAAACGCGATCCCGTCCCCGGGAATGCTAAATTCCCAACGCGCCCTGCGGTGCCACGAATCGTTTATTCAAATCTGGGCCTTCGCGATACCATCTGCACGAATACAAAAACAGGACGCAAGAAGAGGATCATCGATTACATTGCATAGTGATGTATACAAATGTACCATGCTTCTCCGTTTCCGGAGTTCCTTCAGGATCTCTATTTAGTACAGAACGTTCTCGTCAGGTGGCAGCAACTGTCCTCTAAACGTATATCTCACATTCAAAACTTATCTATATCTATAAAAAAAAAATAATTTTGTTCAGTGTTGATAACACCAACTTGTACAGAAATGTACTTTTGTCAAGTACCACAAACTAATAGTTATATTCAATAATGCACTATACCAGAAACTGTTTCATGGAATAGAAAACACCAACTGTTCTCAAATTAAATGAAAATTTTGTATGCTTCAACTGAGAAATTGGGCCGATTTTTTTCAATGTTTTAAATGTATAATTTATGGAATTACTATACATATATAGTGTAGAGGCACCAATACATTAACGCGTACCAGTCAATGAACATGGTATACGTAAACTAGTAAATCAAATTACTAAAATAAGGAAATCAATAAATATTAATTTTTTTAAATTCTTTGTTTCACATTCCAACAATTTGCCATTGGTTAGAAATGCTCATTTAATATTGTTAATTCCCCGGTGGAATCTGCATTTTTTTCTTTCTAATTTAATTAATTAGACTTTTCCCAATTTTTCAAATTGAAATACATACTTTGTAAGAAGGTGTAGATATTAAAAAATCTAATTTTTCTATTCCAAATATTTATCAACATTATTACCTTTCAAAAATCGACTTTAATTTTTACAAAATCCCATAAGTCTTCATTTATCGGTGCGTTTACCCTAGTGTGTTAATTAGTAGAAAAATTGTCACCAAGGAATAAGCATCGAAAAAATTAGTTAATATAACTTGGATAATTATCAAATATACATATTTAATTATTTATTGCAAGATTCCTATAGTGACAAAGCTTGCAACATTTAAACAGCAATCCCCAATTTACGGTTGAACACGCGTAGCGTTCGTTTCGTGGCACCAATGCGAACAATGTGAAACCAAATAGGAGCAATGCCATATTGAATGTACGACGACAGCGAAATGGACCTTGCGCGGAGTCAAGATCAAGGTACCTGATGAAGCCTCGTTTGGAGTCACAGTTCTCCACGGGTATGATAATGTGCCTCCGGTGTGTCGTCCGTGCGTGTGTGTGTGTGTGTGTATGGACGCGTGTTGCCGCGCGCACACGGGGCCCCCCTTTGACTCACGTCTGCGTGACCTACTAACTTGTCCAAGGTACGCACACATCCGTACGCGGATGCACATTCAGCGCACACATCCTCTAAGTGCCACATAAGTGCACGGACAAGAATCAGGACCGCGACACTTTTTTTCCATTTTCCACCGCTTAACTTTCGGTTTACGTATTCTCCACCGCCTCGTTTGCCTGCCGACGTAATACTAATTTCTTCCTCTCTACCCCCAAAAAAGCTATTATATATTCCCCTGATAATTTCGAGAAACACCGATTTACAAAGGCGAAAACAGAAAAAAAATATAATTAATCAATGGATCGTTGAAAGATGGCGTTTAAAGACGTAAGTGAAAATGCTATATTTGAGGTACTGAAAGAGGCTGACGCAGGAAGAAGATTTAACGTTGCCATTCGGGGCAGAGTACCAAAGTAACAGCTGACCGCTCGACGACGGGCGCGGAACACCCAGAAACAGCAATTTCTCTTTTCAAGAAATTCGACCATTTAACTCGAAGCGATTAAAACAGCTTCGCGCCCAGTCCCCTCTCCCGTCAGCTTTCTATCGGTCCATGGTTACGATTCTGCTGCCAGGGACAATTCACCGTGATGATTCCTCCGTAAATGGTACACAGATTCCTCTATCCCTCCCGAGGATAGACTACCGCTCACAAGTATTAGGACACTTGATCTGTATCTGAAGAAAGTGTAATTTTAAAAATGAGAAGTGTACTTTTCTTAACTCATAGTAGCATAAGCATTGTCCATCGAGCTTTAATATCCCCTGAAGAATAATTATTTCAAACATTCAACAAATTCGTAATGCCTTGTTACATTTACTGGATAAATGTCCTAACGCTTATATTATCTTCAGTGATCTCGATGGGGGATCTATGGTTTCCCAGGGGCTATTCCCGACTTCTGTGCACTTGTTTTCGTTCGTGACAGGAGGAATATCCTTGTCTGGTCCCATCTTACGCGTGCATTAGTGTACACGTCGATGCGATGCTGCGCACAGGTATAATGCAGGTAGCTTGTCCTGGGGGGAGGGGGCACGTCAGGCCCCCTGAAGATCGATGTGGAGGGGAGTGGGGCACGTGGGGTCCCATAGAGCGGCGAGTAGCTCCGTAGGGGCCCGCACCCATACGCTCGCGAGCCCGTGAGTAGTGTTAACGGCCTTGCTTTATGTGGGTCATGAAACAAGGTCCCACCAGCACGAGGAGCACGAGGAACACGAGAGAACACCAGCACGCTCGACTCGAACCCCGGCTCGGTACTTCCACATCTCTCGTCTCAGCTCTCTCGCCGCGTCTCTACCGGTTCTGCAAAGCACAATAGGAAGATTTGACGAACGAAACAAGAAGGCGAACGGGAAGAGAGTGCTTCTTTTCTGGTTGCAAATGAACTGCTCGGTGTGCTACCACCTGCGCTGTTCGACAACCTTTTCCTACCGATGGGTAATGATATATGGGAGAATAATGAAATGTGCATTTTGATTGCCATTATTGGTTTCTCTGGAACATTAGAACTGCAGGTGCATGATAGTTTCGACAACTTTTCCCGTCTGTCTTGATAGTTTTATTGTCAGGCTAGCATCTGTAAAATGTCCAGTTTGGATTCATTTTGGACAGTATAGGCTAATGTGTCTTATAGTTCTTATTTCCGTAATCTTCTTAAGGGATCATGCTCAGTCAGGAGGCCGAGAAAAGAGTGTTCTTTAGGAATTTTTTTT
This sequence comes from Dufourea novaeangliae, assembly GCF_001272555.1. Lineage (NCBI taxonomy): Eukaryota > Metazoa > Arthropoda > Insecta > Hymenoptera > Halictidae > Dufourea > Dufourea novaeangliae. The sequence goes on along the minus strand of NW_015373900.1, from coordinate 3,412,163 downwards.
CTCGAAAATTATAAGACCTTTTCTGAAAAAATGTGTTTCTGTTTCAAAGATTGCAGTTTCTAGATTACAAGGTAATTTTTTAATTTAAAAATATTTATCAGTAAATAAATGGTGAGCGATCTACCGGATGTCTCTTCACAAAAAGTGGTCTGCTGTGATCACTGTAGCTTTGTAACGGTTTATCTGAAATTAAAAATTCAGTAAGATTTATGTAATGGAAGAACCAATATTGTCCTTGAACGTGGGCTTTTCGAAATATTGATTAGGAACAAAATAGCGGACGTTTTCCTGAAAAAGTGCGATTTTCACCTAAAAAATCACTCGTTTTTGGTCAATTAAAAAAAAAGTATGGAACGAACAAAAGAATCCTTCGTTCAAGGACAAGTTTTTCTGATTTGAAATAAGTCGGAAAAGGCTTCATGTAAATCGACACTGTAGTTTTCGAGAAATATTGATCACCGATTTGAAAAATGTAGTTCCGAGAAAAACGCGTTTAAAGTTTCAAGTCAAGCTTACACTTATATAAAATGTTCATTTTTTAACGTCTGTAACTCTGTCATTTTTAATTGGATTACCTTGAAACTTGCACAGAATATTCTCGAGATGTTGTGCTTAAAGAAAGTATAGAAACTGAAAAATCGAGTTTTTGAAAATTTCTGATTGAGCATGACTCCTTAATCTCTTAGCTGTGAACGACGAGTGCACTCGTTGCGAAGACATGACAATTTTTTTATGTAATGACGTGTATACTCGTCATGCGAGAAAAATAATTATCATTTGTTGTTTAAGTTAAAATTTTTGTGAAAACTAAGATATATTTATAAATGTTTGACATTTTCGAATATTTTGAGACAACGTAGGTATACATTTTTAAAAATCGGCACTACAGCTAAGAGATTAAATAAAAAATTTGGACATATCTGGACCCCAGAGCCAGATTATATGAAGTTCACCTTCTTTCTTTAAAAAATGACAGTTTACATACTTCCTGTATCAAATGTTTCATTCTTTCCGATGGTAAACATTATTCCGTTCTGCCATCTGGTATTTAATATAATAGTATAAAAATGATATTAAGTCCATATCTTGCAATGGTTACCATTCCTACGTATTGGGACGTATCTTAATTCTATTCAGTAGTTCGAAGGCAGTGGTTGTTTCCAAAATTACAAGGTTTCTGCACCGATGAGTTGCTCTTCTATAAAATTTGAAAAGTGTGACTTAACGCATTCTAGTTCTGGAGTCCAGATGTATGGTGCCGTTGGATACGAGTTGTTGACAGTCCAAAGTGATTAATTGCATTTTTTGAATTTTTTCAAATTTTAGTACCAAAGCACTTAATTCGCGCTCAATATTTTACGTTCAGAATAAATTTTAAATGTAAATTTTGTGAAGTTAGTCACTTTGGCAATGAATGGGTTATATAGCAGACAAAGTTTTTATATGCACAGCTTCCGATTCGTGGAACCACGAGAAATAATATGAAGTCGATTAATAACGATAGTATATTGAACTTGATGATTGACATAAAAAGGTAAATACATATACAGAAAATGGTTCCTTTTTGGTCGAGGAGGTTATTTGAAGAAAGTTGAAAAGAAATTGGACTTTGCTCTTTGAATCTATTTGTATTATAATAATTATACCCGATTACTCATGGTAGGTACCAATACTTCTACCGGTTTCACTATCATTTTCAAATGTGCCTAATGTTAATTCAAAGTGTTTCGTTATCGGTGCTTATTGGTTAAATGTGAATAAATATTTGGTCTATAAAACAGTAACGATCGTTTTTCTATTAAATAATTACTACAGCATCTGTTGCTAGAAATTGGTTTCCTGCTTTTCTACAAATTTTTGCTATTTTCCTGGCAGAACTATTTTTTTATTCGATACTTATTCGATAAGTAGGAGTAAATATTCAGTCTATGCAATAGTAACGCCCGTTTTTACAAATAATATTCCTGCTTTTCTCGAACTTTCTGCAATTTTTCTGGTAAAAATTGAATTCTTTGTCGATGAATTAAAGTAAAACCTCAACATCAAGTGAAATGCGACGGACATTATTTTTGCATACACCTAATGTATATCTACTAACGGACCAAATTGATAGATTATTATCAACAATTATGGTACAATTACCCACCGTTTGCAATTGCAAAACAACTTAAAAACATTCTGTATTTGTTTGATATTTTTTCTGAAGTACACCGATAATACCTTTTCTTCCGGAATTTGCATCCAAGCAGGTAGACTGACCGTATGGTCGAGTCGTTATCGCGATCTTTTCAATCGAGCAAATTTATTCAGCTGTTTCACGGTTGATCGCCGGATTATTGCGTTCGGTTCGCGATCGAAACGATAACAAGGTGTCGATGAGCGATCCTTGATTTTGTGGATTATTCGAGTAGACGATTCGATGATGATGGCAATAGAGGTGGCGGAAATACTGGACTAGTGGTAACAGTACCGAGAGTACAGTTATTGTACAGATTACAGTAATAACGCTAAACGTGAAATGGTATAGCAACATTGATTCTAACACTGATATTAGACCAATAATGAGAATCCTTTGCACCTAGGATCCTCTGACGGGCTACAACTGTTGTGATTGAGACGCGATATACACTGCGTGTTCTGTTATTTATGTGTGAGCTACACAATTCCTGGGTGTATTTTAAAGTAGAATGAAAAAATTTAGATAACAAATATTTTAAAAAGTTAATAAATAAAATTTCCAGATATTAATTGGAAGTTATTTAAAATAATGGTAGTTATTTTAATGAAGCAAACATTTGATAAGAATAATATTTTTGTTACTTTTAAGTTGGTTTTTTCATGTATGATAAATATACATATACATATGAGTCTTTATAGCTGATAAGCTTTTGTAATAAAAGATCTGTAACTTAACTTTTTAAGATTGTACTTAACTGCTTCCAAACTTTTGAATGGTAGTTTATTCAGTACTATTATGACGGTTAAAGTAAAAAATAATTTAGAGTTTAATTATAATTAGGGTTCGCATATGTTACTCTCCTGACAATATCGGTTTCGGTGACTTGAAGAAACGTAGAAGTCAGAAACGAATCAGGGTTTAATTGCAAGCATGGTTAGTAAGGATAAATTATTATAATTATGCCTTTTTTGAGAACCACTCGTATTTTTCTATTAGTGGAGTTATGACAGTGTCTCGAAATATTTAATCTTTAATGTTAGTATTTTATAAAAGCAATAAAACATTATTAACTGATATTGCAGATTTGTTAACATGCATCATCCCCTACAGTTCATTTTAGGTTTTATAAAAGGAAGTCATTTTCCGTATTAAATCTAATACAAATCTCAGAGTACTGTATTCAACAGTACACAGGAGAACGAAAGTGTTATGAAACACTAATGAAGAATACTCGAGATTCTCTATGTGACCTAGACTAACTCCACTTCTTAACTGAAAGTTATGGTAATATATTAAATATACTGCATTCAAGTGGAGTATAATAAAAATTTCGTTTATTACAATTCAAATTGTAACTCAAGAACATCTTAAAAATAAATAATTTTAGGAATTCAATTGGAATGAATAATTTGGCAGAGGAGAAAGTAATACTGCGTCAGATGTCAGTAAACATTTGCTCTAAAGATTAAATATTGATATTAGAAAAATATTATTTCACTTCAACTTAAGCGAAATGAATAACATTTATGTTTATTAATTCCTATTGAAATCTGCATCGCGAGTCCGTTTCGATACTACAATGCAAAAGGTTAAAATATTAACATTTCCGTTTTTATGTCAACTACTTGTTAGTGTATTTGTATTAATTATTGGTTTTGGAAGTGTCGCCAGAAGATTACTTATGATTTACTTTCGAAAACCGTGTAAATGCGCCTGCAGGCATGCAACCCGAATTACGCGATCTATTTTAGCTGCAGTGAAAGTACTGCACTTCGCCGCATGGTCGTTTTTGAAGATTGCAGACTGAAGTAAATCGTGAATACGTGGAACGTTCTAATCGCTGGAGAAATATTCAGTCAGTGTTACTACATAAGTACAACGAACAAATATGTGTAAGATGAAATAATAACAATAAAACTATAGCAGTCATAAATATGTACAGAAGGAAAAGGAAATTTGTAATAGAGAATGCTCATCTGTACTTATGTGTACATCAACAAGATTAAATAAACTACAATAAATATTACAAATTAATAAAATTAAATAAACCATAGTAAAATATTGTAAACGCTGATCGCAAGAAATATAAACTTTATATTTCTTCATAGTTTTTATTACATTGTGTTTTGTCAGTTATAATATAAGAATATGATTAATATCTGCTGAAATTTCTATTTCATTCTTCTCTATTCACCTTCCTATGATGTAAATGCAAAAAATTCGTAGTTTGGTAATGATTTTACATTTTATAAAATTGTCAATAGCATCCACCATTATAATTCCTGGTGCTTGATACACTTTTTATAATTTTGATTGATATTGTTTTTTGTTACAATAAAATACCGTATATTTACATAACCAGAATTGGGTAATTTAGATTTGTTACTTTACGAGTTATTTTCAAAGTCACTAATATTAAAAATCGAACTTCATGTTCGACAAACAGAAGATCGTGTCACTCCGTTTGTTCACGGCAAAAAGATACATGAATGAGTTCGGTTTATAATATTTTAAGACGGCTCAGGTAATTACATGTTTCTACTTGGTGTTTTTTATGGATCTATTGAAGTTAATACACTTCCTGCAACAGACTAATAATGAAACTAACAAAAAAAATGTCAGAATATTAAGGTTACTTTTACGTGTCTGTACCTGTGTACATTATTTTTATTTAACTCTAAAACGATTGTTCCAATTTTGCAAGAATGTGAATTACAATTATTTCTATCCAATTTTGATCTTCTATTATTAAATAATGTACAAAAACAGGGTTTTATTATGTAGTATGTACATACCTACAAGACAATTATATAAATAGTAGTGATACTATATGGATGTATTAGAAACTTTATCTTTGATCCCTTCTTCATAATCAAATGTAGGTATAATGCAAGTTGCCTAAAATTGACTTAACATTATAAAAAAACATTTAAAAAATCATTGAAAAACAGTAAATAAATTTTCCTGCATTATTCTGAAATAGATTAATGAACCAAAAAAGCTTCGAGATCGTTGGTCATTATATCCAAGAAAAAAAAATTCCTAAAGATTCCTCAAAAAGAATTTTGTAAGAATTTGTCTCGTTTCATCATTCCTTAACACGTTGAGCGCCATGTCAGCCATCGGTGGCTGACACTAGACTTTCCGTTTAGGCCGCGTCACCCATCGGTGGCTGACAGCGTGTAACATGAGAACTATAAAATTTGTTTTGTGGCCTGAACGGGATTGTCTTAGAAATACGCGTGGCGCTCAACGTGTTAAAAGGGGTCATGCTCAGTCAAAAATTTTCAAAAAATCGATTTTTCACTTTCTACATTTTCTTTAAGTACAACATCTCGAGAATATTCTGTGCAAGTTTCAAGATAATCCAATTAAAAATGACAGAGTTACAGGCGTTAAAAAATGAACATTTTATATAAGTGTAAGCTTGACTTGAAACTTTAAACGCGTTTTTCTCGAAACTACATTTTTCAAATCGGTGATCAATATTTCTCGAAAACTACTGTGTCGATTTACATCAAGCCTTTTGCGCCTTATTTTAAATCAGAAAAACTTGTCCTTGAACGAAGGATTCTTTTGTTCGTTCCATACTTTTTTTTTAATTGACCAAAAACGAGTGATTTTTAGATGAAAATCGCACTTTTTCAGGAAAACGTCCGCTATTCTGTTCCTAATCAATATTTCGAAAAACCCCACGTTCAAGGACAAGATTGGTTCTTCCATTATATAAATCTTACTGAATTTTTAATTTCAGATGAACCGTTACAAAGCTACAGTGATCACAGCAGACCACTTTTTGTGAAGAGACATCCGGGAGATCGCTCACCATTTATTTACTAATCAATATTTTTAAATAAAAAAATTACCTTATAATCTAGAAACTACAATCTTTGAAACACAAATACATTTTTTGAAAAAGGTCTTATAGTTTTCGAGAAAAAAATTCCTAAAGAACACTCTTTTTTCGGCCTCCTGACTCAGCATGATTCCTTAAAGAAAGTAAGACGTTACACGTCGTTTTTTTTATCTTTTAAAGTGTATAGGAGTGATATTACGGTAACTATTCCTGGTAAAGAAAAGTGACATCTTGACATACAGTACTGTATAACAACACACCAGTTCAGGTATCGGATCGTTTCTCCGCGCCCAACGGTCACCGAGCGCAAGATCGGAAGTCGAATTTCGAACCGGGGGTCAGTGATCCTCGGACGACCGTATCCATTCAAGTGTCTCTATTCGCGGAAGGTGGTCCGTCCGTGGTTGAACCTAAACGGCAATAATTTTTGTCGTCACCCCGGACGATTTTCACCGTGCGTGTGCACACGCGGCCGGACACGATGCCAAGAGAAATCGAACTTGATCGTTAAGCGAGCCGCGACGTGCGCTCGGCCCATTAGCCGCGTTCGAGGCTGTTCCGCCGCGCGCTGGGCCCCAAGAACGGGCCCCCTGTGTGTGTGTCGCGTGTCACGGCGAAAAAAAAAAAACGAAAACAGGGACCGATCACTGACATTTTATTCTCTGAGAAAATTCACGGGGGTCTTTCGTAATTTGCGGGATTTTCTTCAGTAGTGGAATGCAGGAACGAGGAAGAAAGGTTATGCATACAGGGGGGAGACGAAAGTATTCGAACACCCTTTAAAACAGAACAACATTTTTAAAATTGGTACAAATGACTTGAGTTCTTTTGTGAAGTTAGAGACATCAGTTTACTAAATGATGTGTAAGAAAAAATTGAGAAAGTTGCAATTGGTTAGAATCGCAAAGAAAATACTGAAGGTCGTTTCTTACAACCTTAATCTGAGGCTATAATGAAAATTTAATAAATACATATCGAAGATTTATGTTCGTTATATACATACTGAAACTTTCATTGAAATCGGTTGATACAGAAAGGAGCGACAGGCATCAAAAGATGTAAGAATTGTTAGATTTACCACAATTGTAGGTTGAAAGTCGCGAAAAATTGTGATTTTCAACAGTTTTAATCGTTTGTATATCGTAGCAATGATAACCGATTTTAATGAAATTTTCAACATGTATATAACTAACATAAGTCTTCGATATGTATTTATTAAATTTTTATTACAATCTCAAATAAAAAAGTTGTAAAAAGCAACCTTTACTATTTTCTTCGTGATTCGAATCAATTTCAACTTCTTCAAATTTTTTTTACACATCATTCAGTAAACTAATGTTCCTAACTTCACAAAAGAACTCATGTCACTCGAACCAATTTGAAAAAAGTTGTTCCGTTTCAAAGTGTTTACGAATACTTTTATCTCCCAGGGTATAAATGAGTTGGTCTAAATATGGGTCAGTACATATAATTCAGGACTTATTGCCAGACTTGACAGTTGAAGATTATTAAGATATAACACTTTAGTGTATCTAAAACATGTTTGCTTTATGATATGGAGTTAAAATAAGCTTGTTTTGTTCTTTAGTCAAGTAGTTTCACACTATTGTTGCATGGGTGAACAACCTAACTTGACCCTTGTCCTGAAAGTTCCCGGAATAATTCAGTAAAAGTATAATCCTCTAACTGCATTTGTCCACGACAGTGAACGACTCCTTTATCAGTTTAGTGACAATATTCTGAACATTTTTTGACGATCTTCTGTCTGAACCTTTTTTGAATGACATAAAAATATTAGGGAAACAGAGTGTTACTGTGACTACTACTGTTCGTTATTTGTCGTGAGCAAACACATTGTTTACAAAACAAATATTTTTAAACATGTGTTAAATGGTCTTAAAATGATGATGAGTTCTTGATTTTATGATAAAAAAATGTTTGTACAAAGTACCAAAAAGATGCAGTGTGCGGGTTAAGTTCTCCACATATAGAAATTATATTAATTTAGATATGTACATAAATGGCTGTTCTTTCAATACACACTGGTTACAGCGTTTCAGAAGTTCTTCAACAAATCTTAGGGAAACCATTTTTCAGGATGGTTTCTTGAAATAACTCGTTAATGACTCTTTAAATTGGTGATATTTTATCGAAATGTTTAGCCTGCATTTTAACGTATTCTTAATGTCTGAGTCTCGAGTGACCCATATTTATCATTCCAAGGGATAAGATACAGGACATCTACGACTAATTAATTTTAACGTTTACATTATAATTTGCTTCTACTTAGGGATGTGAATTCTAAAATATTAGGTGTACCCATAAATATTCCACTATTTTTTTTTTTCAAATTCTATATTTATTTCGAAATAATTCTAATACGTTATCCTATTTTAACAAAGTTGGTTATTTATTACCATCATCCTGTCTCATTTGAAATGTGCAGAATATTTGAAAGATATTCTGAATCCAAAATGTATTGCCACCATATTGAAATTGTGGTAAGTTACTCATTAGTACACTTAATAATTAAAGTTTATGTTACAGATGCACGAATAAAATGTATAATACTCTTTATATACTGTAGTTTTTGAGAGTATTATGAGGTCTGATAGTTGGGATTTCAATTCGACAGGTTAATCTCATTCTCGTATTATACCAATTTTTGTACTCTAGTACGCCTAATAATTAAACGACGGATTCAACGCATTTATAGTATATCTAATCGTTTAAAATTCAGTATAGTAAAATAGGGTAAATAAATTGTTGAGTTCAGGTTTAAGGTAGAATCATATGTGGAACCTTGAAATATAATTTTCAGACCTGTGACTTAAATTCATCCTGAAAATCTAAAAATTCACATAAAACATCATATTGAATATCTTATTGATTACAATTTAGTTTGAATTAATATGTATTAATGTATATATACGGAACTGTTTGTAGAAACTGCTATGTAGAACCATTTAGATGATATTATTGACGGTGAAATCTACGGGTACATGATATGGGTATCGTTGACAAATACATCGAGTCCAATATCTTACGTATCAAATGTATACGAGACAAAGGAAAGTAAAAGAAAATATGTCTCGTTCACACGTACTGAACAGAAAAATCGTAATCGTAACAGTTTCGAAAGTTAGATGATTGGAGATGTAATTTACACTTGTTACCTGCTGGAACTTTTCTTATTTTCATTTAGTATTAATATTGTTATTATGATTCATATTTTCGCATAAAATCCGTAATTCAAATATTAATAGCTACCATTACTAAATTCTTTATTTATGAAGTTTATCAGAACAGTTAACAGTTTGCGAATAGGTATTGGTTGTTTTAAAATTGACAATATAAACACTGATCTACATATTATGTTACATAATACGTTAAAGGAATTAATAACCAGAAATAAGGATTTAAAAATAAAAGCGCAGTCAGTTTCTTACATTTCTTTATGCAATTACTTTTTATGATACATAATGTCATTAGCATTTTATAACTGTAGATAATGTAAGTAATGTAGGTCGTTGACGACCAAAGCGAATTGCCATTTTTCTGGACTTACCCCCGAATTTTTATTTTTATTGAAAAAAGGGTTTAAATATTTCTCTTAACCTCTTGCACTAGAAAGACGTGCCACACGCGTCAAAATTACACGCATTTGTGACCTGGCTGCCAGCGCGAGTGGTTAATGAACGATTGCATAATGTAAATAATTGTATAAAGACTATGATAAGTCTTCCAGAATTGTTTCAGATTTTTTGAAAACTCTAATACAATAAAAAAAATTAGGCTTGAACATAAACGACTCAGTTTGCTACGGAGTGTGAAAAAATACGTTTGTTTACAGGTTAATTTTCTAATCGATATGTAGACCAAGTATTTTATTAATTTAATAATTGCTACTCGAAAACGATGTAGGTATATTCCGTCGAGTCCCATAAATGACACGGAATCTCAATTGATCTCATCGATCATTAAGATGTCAGAGCGACACGGAACAATCGTTCAGGCAGCAATACTGTTTTAAAAGGTCGAAGATAAGAATCAACACCTCCGGCAGTAGCTTATATTTAGATGATTTTTGTGTATTATAAATGACTCAATGAAAAATGAAAAGAAAAAGTTGGTTTTCTGGCAGTCCGATTTCCCTATATTTTAACGTATTTATGAGAACAATAAATATTAGGTTATTGCACATGAAATAGCTGTTTTATTAGCGACACTTGATATTATATTGGACAGTATAAGAATTTCATTACATACAGTAAGATTAAGTAGACTCTATACACGTTTTCCAATGAAATACGAGTGTTGCATTCACGTTATATTCATTACGTAATTATTATACCGAATTTGAAGATGACTCTTCGAAGACACGTTTAGTTACCATTTTTTTACTGAGTGTTGTGATTATTAGATAGTATTATCAACAGAAATTTAGATGCATTTTTGTGGTGATTATTTATAGCTTTGGTTTAAATTTCCACGTTTCAATGTATATGAAGAAAATTATTAAATTTAGCTCACAATCTGATTAACTCTGTACCGAAATTGACTTTGGTAATTAACATGAGTTATTGTATTTTGATGTTAGATAGTACATTGAAACTAATAGAGTACACCGTGTAATTTTCCGATAAATAAAGAGGCTATGTTAATAATTTTCACTTATAAAAGTAACATGAAATATACCTATCAGTAAAATCGGCCATTTCACGTGCAACGACCTAATAATATAAAATAAGAAAATTTAATTATTTTTATATTTTACAGGTCCGTAGGGGACCTCAATAGAAATATGAGGCAATTTACCTTTTTGCTATTTTTTTCTCTTCAGGTTGAAAACACCCCTGAAAGGTTAATGTGCGTTTTCCTATTTTCCTGTATATCTTAAAATCCATAGTAGACATAAAAAAATTGTTGTAACGAAAATGTAATGGCTTTTTATACTGTACACAAATGTTCAAGTAAATTTTTAGAAAGTTGCCGTGTAAATAAATAAATAAATCAATAAACAAATTTTTAACTATTTCAATGCTTCATTCTTTCTAATAATTTGTCATATCTACTATAATTTTCATGATATACAAGAAAATAGAAAACCATGCATTCGCCTGTAGAAGAGAGGAAGTAGTGATGAGTATGGGCGATACAGTATCGATATATCGGAATATCGATACTTTTGTATCCAAATATCGATATTTTGTATCGATTCTTAATATGACAATGTATCGTTGTATCGATACTTGACCCATGAATATCGGAATTTCGAAACAATTGTACAGAACTGTTCTCATTCATTTGAGTGTACCACATTTTCTCAAGTTGAGACAATTCTACATCAAGTAGCGATAATGGCAAATAGCAATTGACGCCACACTAATGCCATCGACAATTGACAATCGACATTCGATGCCATTTTATAGCCATTTATATGATCTTTATTAAATACAGATTACAGATAATGATAATGATACTTCGCTTCTGATATTTTAGCCGTATGGATATTTTGACCATCGATATGTATCGATACGAAATATCGATAAAAGTGGCATGTATCGCCCACCACTAACGGGAAGCCTGTTGTTAGACTCCAGAGGGATCAATTAATTTTCGTAATATAACACTATAAGAAATATATAAAAGTTCTAATTCGAAAATACAAAGTCACGAAAAGTCCTCCCCGTCCCCTAAAGATTAACATTTAGATGGTGTTTTCACTCCGAAGAACCAAAAAATACCAAAAAGCAAAAATTCACTAATACTGCTATCAAGATCCCCTGCAAACCCACAAAGTTACATAAAATTCTTTTGCTACTTCCCGTATAACAGTGTCACAACAAAAGATATACCCCGCGAGCGATAATCATTTTTTAGCATCCGATCAATTAAGATTTCCAATCGATCGGTTCCTCGATTGCCACTGTCTATATCGGATAGTAGAAATTACACAGTGAACCAAGCATCAAAAATGTGCTAATGCCCGCGTGCGCGCGCACTAGAGTACCGTTAGAGCTCGATAGAAGGTAGAGAGAAAAAAAAGAATAGAAAAGCGGTCTTCGGCGAACCACTGCGGCAGGTGCCCTTAAACGACCGGCCGCTGCCGATGACGATGGCGATCGTTGTCATTCCGCGTGTACATCGATCCACGGGCGAATCGTGGATCGTGACTGGAAGGGAAGCGGACAATGGTAATTAGGAATTCTTATTTAAATGGAGCATCAGATAAGGGAAGAGAACAGCTAGATATAGCCATTCCACGTGCGACGAATTCTTAACTGTATATTTCTCTCCGCTCAGCTACCCCACCCTTTCACCTCCCCTTGTTTCATCGAACCGTTTCTAGCCCGTCTCCAAACGCCGCCGATTCTAACGTAAGGCCCGTCCAACGAGAACGAACCGTGGCCGTTAATTCCGAGCATGACGTCTGGTAACCCCTTAATGACCCCTTAATTGGAGGACTGACCCGACTCTGTCGCGGCCGTCCACTTTCGAACGTGAGCCAAAATTAACGAACGACGCGATTAGAAATTAACCGTTTGCTCGCTGACTTGGTCGCAGGTCCCTCGTGGATGTCACATAATTCTGTCTTTTTTTTCTTTTTTAAGGGGACAGATATTGTCTCTTTGGTTGATGCTGGAACGTGATTGGGGAAGTAGGTCCACGATGCTTTTTGGGACATTTAAGGTGGTACGGTCTGTGATGTTATTTTTGTTATTAGCCCATTAAGTCCCAAGCAGTGAAATAAGGCGACTTTTCTACATGTAACTATTAAAAGATCGACGCCTTAAAGGACCTCACGTATAGGGATCAGAGAATTAAAAGATAACGTTATTTTTTGTTCACTTCAAGTTTGATTAATTTATAAGTAAATGAAAATTGTTTAACAACAATTTTTACAGAGATTAAAGGGGAAATGTATAGCCAATGAGGAATTAAGGGGTTATTTTTTTTTTGATGGGGTGGATTTATGTGTAGGTTGTGCAGATTTACAGGTGGTGTAAAATACGCGAACGAAATGTTATTCTTTAATGTCAAAGGTGAAAGGAGTAGTATTCGTCATACAAAGATGTGGCCTATTAAGGACACTCACTTCGCTTGTCCAACAATTTATCACTTACAAAAGTGTATAAAGAAGAATATAAATGTTATCAAAAAAATGTTTGGATTAGTACTTTTTGTGTAGCAAAATGTTACGCGTTGTTGTACAAAATGTGCGTTTACGCAATTTTGGACAATTTTGTATTGATAAACGCAAATAATATAACTTATATATTATTTGGCCGAAATACATAAAATGCATTATTAATACTGGACACCGTATTATAGAAGCCCACTACACGACAAAAATGGGTACACTAAAAAATGTCCTCGATTTAAGAAAAAATTGGTTTATCACAGTGCTATTAATACTTTAATTTCGTCAGATTTCAAGTGGAAGAAGATATTAAGTAAGTCTTTGAAATCCTCTTTCATAACTGCAACATGAAAAACAGAATGCAATAATGTAAATTCATTGAAAATAATTGCGAGTGAAATATTAAAGGCATCGTTGGGTCCTAATGGATTAAGTTTGATATGATGCTGCATCGTTCATTGACGATTCCATTGCGTTTGTTTACGTTTTATTATCTGCGGTCTAGCAACAGTTATTTATTTATATATTTTTTTTATTCATTCATCTATTTATTTTATTCATTTATTTATTTATTTATCTTGCGTGGACACTTGTTTACTGGCTTTAGAGGTGAATTAGATCAAAATACAATTTTCACTGTGCCATTTCGTTTCGTGTGACTGTTTTTTGTGAATATATATTTCTTTCTTACTTTATCTTATTACTCACTATTTTCATTAATATCACTTGTTGACATATTTTTTACGTTTGGTCGGTCAGTCCAAAGTTTCATGAACATATACCCCTACTTTAAGGATTAAACTTTCTTTAGACTTCAACGATATCTGACACAATTGTTTAATTGTCAGGCGTCCAACACGCTAATAAAGTTTACACGAAAACATGCGAGCCACCCTGTATTCTCCTACAGTGTTACCAGATGGTTTTTATAAGATTTTTGCAATTACAGTTAGTAAATAAAGTATTTATTTTAATATGAAATGTACAAAAAATAAACATATATTGTATAATGAATTTTACAATACATACACAGTGTGTCCCTATTAACGCTGTCCACCTGAAATGTCTCCGTTATTCCAAACAATACACGAAAATTTTACAAACGAAAGCTATAGAATTTAAAGTACATAATATGTTAATAATAGTTTCTTCACGGGTGGTTGCGTAGAGATGTACAGATCAATTTTGTTTTCGTAAATGAGAACTCCAATTTTGTAGGCTTGATTTGGATAGAATAGCGAATTCTAAATATAAAAGTACGAAGGTACATTTATCCTAAATCTTACCATTTCTGAGATATTCGACTTTATTCATTCTATTAATTTCGTTGTAAAACACGTTGTAACAAATAGTAGAGACAAAATAGCATTATTGTGTTTTTGACTTTCCCAGTATCAGCAAGATTTTCAGTTTTCGCGTATTGTTTGAAGTAACGGAACATTTCAGTTCGACCGAGTTCGTGGGACAGGCTGTATGTATAAATTCGAAAGCGTCCAATTTGCGATTTCGTCAAAAAATTCATCGCAATTCTAGTACAAAAGTCGCCGAAATTTCGATAAATCGTCCACTCTGGCAACACTGTCCTATTATATACACTGTACACACGAATAAATAATAAGAATTAATAATATAATAATACCACAAAAAGAAGACTAAAAGATAGAAAGCTTACCTGGAGCATGCATATAAAAGAAATGCAAAAGAAAATGAAATATGTAACTAAGACCTTTTATTGGCTAATCAGAAGAAATTCGAGACTGAAAACTAACTTCAAACGGCAAATTTATATTTCACTAATTGAATCATTGTGAATATATGGAATGCCACTTTGGGCTACAGCATCAAAATGTAATGTCATGAAAATCGAAACAGAACAGGTAAAAATCTTAAGGCTAATTAAAACAGCTCCATGGTATGTCACTAATGAAGACATTAGAAAATCCTTAAATATTAATACTATAATTAGTGAAGTACAAACAATACAGCTGAAAACATAAAGCTCGAATAACCATACCAATACAACGGTAACTGACTGTTATACACTCATCAAACCGCAAACTCAAAAGGAAATCCCAATAGATCTTGTTACATGACAATTATATAAGCTCAATAATGTAAAGCCATGAAGAAATTCTAAACTCAAGCTTTAATATGTAATCTAATCATTTTACATAAGATACAAGTAATATGAAGAAAGGAGTGTGAATGAATGATCCAAGAAAATATATTAAAGGAAGGAATGTGTGAAAATGTTTGAGTGTAACAAAATGTTTAAGTACATAATTTCTAATGTCAAATAGTCAAAATTTAACTATAAATGGAGATAAAATAAAAAACACAAAAAAGTAATAACAACGAATAAATATATGCGCGAGTGCCCTAATTTCAAAGTTTCATTTAAAAAAGGTCTCACCACGGGGGCGTCTATTCTCCGTGGCATCCTCCGTTTCATTTTCGCCCGACCGCGACCTAATGTGTCGCGAATCTTTTGACACAATCTCTGGGTGAAGTTGCGTCGAAAGGACCGAAGAACGATAGACCCAGACGATGGGAACTTTACCACGGGAATGGAGAATCCTATTACGGACTCGTGGAGAGGTATGGATGCTACCGGGGGGGAGGCTCCCCCTTGCATGCACGCATGCACGCTGGTCTCTATGCTCGTGTATCCTCTTCCCGACGCGGCATACTCACGTTTGAGCCCATTGAGAAGCAGCTCAAAACACACGTAATTGTGTGAACCAGTACCTCTCACATGATCCGAATCGTCTTTAATTATTCGAGTATTTGCGAAATGTTTTTTTTTTCTTCCCTACCCCGTCTTTGCAATCGACGAATGCAAGGTGGGGCGATAAGAGGAGAGGATTTTTTTCTAACGCGCTGTAAAGATGCAATTGCAGCGAATGTTGGATCGGTGGGAAAGAATTGTTGTTTTTCTGTGAAGCTTTATTTTGTGTAAATCTGTTTCTACTAATTAGACTGCGGCTTTTATGTATTTGTAGCATATTTAGATGTTTGTAATTCGGTGTAGGAACAAGTTTAATGAAACCCAATGAAGTTTGTTTATTATTTAGAACATAAAGGAATCGATAATCAAGTAAACAAGTTTCTATTTGATTCTAGTTTTCGATATTTAATCTGTCAAAATCTATATTTGCATAAACTTCCGCAGTTTACTTGTAATTGAGAAAAATAAGTGGCATATTATTTTAAATTTGTTCTTTGGATTGTAATTTTTAGGTGGAATTGTTGTAAATAATAATCGTATAATCGTGTGTTGTCTATCGTACAGTGATCAAAATTAGTTCTCTGTATTTAATATTACGCTGCATAACAATTCACCGTTAAAATTTATTTTAAAGAATTCATTTCCCTTAGACCGAAGACGAAATACAAACGTTATTTAAATTTATTAAAGATTCCATTTTCTCCTGTGTTACACATTTATAACTACTATAAGTGATTAATTAGGACTAACCAATTAGTACTTCTCTATTTTGTAATGATATGACCTAATTATATTCTCATTTCTCTAACACATCTCCGACCCTTTAGTATTTTACAATATGCAGTTTCTTTTTGTTCACAAATGTCATTATATTAATGAGGAGCTTATAAGGAAATTATTACTGATTAGGTACCATTATTTAAAATGTGTTGCTGAACCAAGGCCGTAGCTGGGTTAAATTAACAATATTTCTTCGACTTGTGCTTCGTCAAAAATAATCGGACAACGATGGCAAATATCACAAACATCGTATAATTTTTTAACAAATAATTTTTGCACAAAAGAAAAACGATACAAGTGATAAAATGTTTAATTCAAGAAAACTGTGGGTAAAGTTAAAACTTAATATAAAAATCTGTATGCTTCCAAACAATAGAATACATTATTACACGTGCCATCATTAGAAAACACTTGTACCATTTTTCCTCTAGATAAATACAGATGATATAATACTTATACTCGTTTCTTATGCTGACCTCGTTATTGGCAAACAAATTATTTATCCTCTAGATAAATACCGATTTT
The DNA here is from genome assembly GCF_001272555.1 of Dufourea novaeangliae. NCBI lineage: Eukaryota > Metazoa > Arthropoda > Insecta > Hymenoptera > Halictidae > Dufourea > Dufourea novaeangliae. The sequence goes on along the minus strand of NW_015373900.1, from coordinate 3,394,951 downwards.
CTGTACCTATTATTTCTTGTACTTAACTCGTTTTTGTCAAAATAATTATTTATCCTCTGGATAAACGCGGATCTTATTTATTGTTTCCTTTATATATCTTTTTTCTGGGAAAAAAATCAACTTGTATCATTTTATATAAAAAGATTATGTTGCTTTTGGTCACTATGTATATTTTTTATTAACGTTTCTTAACACTAGAATCACCGACGATAAACGCATATCTATTTCAACCGGTCGATAAACATGGCAAACTTTTGGAACATTATAATTTTATAAATTAACTTATTTTGTTTCACTTTCATATCGTAATACAAGTTGCAAAAGATCTGAGAAAATGTTTTGTTATTAGTCGTCGTTATAAGAGTGGACTGACAAAACAGATTACATGTTTGATAGTTCTAGTGTTAAATTGCCATAACGTAGTCGTTTTATATTTATATACATTGTTTATGTATATTTTTAGGGGAAAGGTGTCTAAAACGATCCCTCGGGGTAAAATGATTCCTGGCTGCCCTGTAGCTATTAGTAATGCTATATCGTAATGTTGTTTTACAATAGTTCTCCCCGCACGTCACTAGTCGTTGCTCGAAGTTGTCCACAAGAAAAAATTTAAAATTACTACAATTTATCTAAGATAAGTCTTTTTCAATGTTGTGTAACTTTTGTCATAAACGGTTTAATGTGGCAGCTGCTTCTTGCGTGGATTTAACCACAATTCAATAATAAGTTAATTAATGTTTCGTTACCGCATCTAATAAGTTGAGGTTATATTCAACCACTGAATGTGAGTGGGGTGTTTGGGGTCATATGATCCCTCTCTAGTAGGATAAAATGATCCCAGGAATCATTTTACCCATATGCTATATTATTGTTTTTTGTTTTAATTATAACAATGCCCCGTCAGTATGAAAGAAAAACAACGCGTCAAAGCTGTTTTTATTTAAATAAAATTTAATAAATGAAATGTTTTTTAATGTTCGTCTTATTTACTATCAGTAGGTATAAAATGATCTTTAAGTATGCCTTCAAAGAAATGTGAATAAACAATGTAATTGATCAGGTAGCTAAATTTTATTTAAACCAATGATAAGATAGATATACTAATTCACAAAAACTACTTTACTTTTATATAAATAATGAGCATTTGTATTTTTTATATAAATTACGCCTTAAGGGGATCGTTTTAGACACCTTTCCCTTATTTTCGATAATAAAATATACATTACTCTAAATCTAAAATTAAAAATTTAATCGATAATATTATTTTACAATACATTAACCTAAATCTAAAATTGAGTCTAAATCTGAATTTTGTGTGAATAAATTTGTATCATAAAAGTTAAATCTGTTACTTCATTTATATCGATGTCGGTAACTAAAATTGCTAGCTACCAAGGTTTGGACAACTGGGCCACCCTAAAACTTTTTCTCACATAATTTTTAAGTTAAGAATACAACTAATACAGGTGTCCCATTAGGCCAAAGTGTTTTCTTTTGGATACATCTGGCATTCATTGGATACAAATCTTGTTTAACTTGTTAATTCCACCACCCATAAACCCTAAAATCAGAAGAACAGTGGATTACTCATTTGGTACTAGACAGCAGATTTTAAGCATTTATATCATCCAGAAGTATGTGAAGTACAGTAAAGGACGAAAATTCGATCCAGTTTAATAAATTTTATATTTTATTTCTATCCCACTGAAATCCCAGATAGAAAAAAGAATTTTCTGTTTATACTCCAGCCTTTATGAATCACTTCGTAAAATGACATTTCGCATAAAAATCCGCAGTCTACTCTATAACTAGCACCAAGTAGTACCACCGGCGTCTATAATATCAAGTTTTACAATTTCGTGAATCGCCAGATTCGACGCAGAAATTTTGCGCGACTTTCTTTAAATGGTCGAAAGCGTGTCGAACTTGAAACGAGCGATTCCGACGTAATTTCGATTTCTCAGCGGGAATTCGAAATATCTTGCCGTTTCATCGTGATTCGTCGGGACGGACGGTGTACACGGTCTGTCAAACGTCGCCGAGGAACCGCACGAAGCGTGGCGCCGCGTTCACCTTCCACCCTGAAGAAGCCAACGCTCGAATTCGAACGCGCGCGCGCACGCGGCCAGAAGTGTGTCAAATTTCGACTTGGCCCAGTTCCTGCATAATCTTCGAGACACGGACCAACGCGGGCCGAACGCGTGCCTTTACCTCCGTCGCTGATTATGAATTCCTAACCGCCAAAATGTCGGACCGAATTGAATTACGTGCACCGAATGCCTGGTGATTTCAACGCCTGAGGTTAGACGATTAGTCAGTCGCCTTTGAACTCCGTGCAACGGCGGCCCGTTATCTCCGTGAATGACGTATACGGGATATTTTCCTAATTTCGGTGTGAATATAAACGAAATCGAGGTTTCGTTAACTTTCCTTCATAATTGGACGAAACGGTTGTTGAACGCAACATTAAACTCTAATTTTTTTTAATTGGAGTAAAAGCAATATTTTGGTTTATATCTGTCATAATTATGTTCCTAAATCTTTGTAAAGACATAAATATTTTGATGTCAATAAAAAATTAATTTTTTTGTATTTCCAATAAGAATGAAGTCCGTCAAGAAATAAGAAGAGACAGTAGATATTGGACATATGATACAGAAAAATCAAGAAGCAGATGTGCAAAGTGCAAAAATTAAACAATTTATATGTGTGACAAATGCAATGCCTTTTACATATGAAGAATGTTTCAGTTGTTTAATTTTGTATAATATTTTAAACTATTGATGAGTATACGCAACATTTTGTTGTTAGGGTCTTGTTTTCTTAATTTACTAAAATTTAATTTAAATGTCTTAATTTTTGTATTTCAATTGAAAATAAGTAATATACATAGTTCTAGAGTTTTTATTTTAATGCTTTGCCAGTAATGGATTAATTGAAGTTTCCATGGTCGTCACTGTATTTAAGACGTTCACAGGCCAAAGTGGCTAAACTCCACTTTTTGTATTTGACACTAAAGTACTTGATTCGCGCTGAACTTTTTATATTTTTGTATTTCTATCTTTTCATGGAATTTATTACTCTGGCGAATGAACGGGGCATATTTACGAGTATTATTTTAAGATTAGAACTGCCGACAATTAACGTATATCTATCTCTGTCAGATCGATAAAAATGACAGTTGTACGAAACTATACAGATTTATAAGTTTATTCATTTCTTTATTTACGTATTCTAATAAAAATGGCAAAAAATCGCGTGAAACGCACTGTTATAAATAACATTATAACCACTTCTACAATATGTAGTTTACGAACCAGTCATTTTTATTACTTTGGTAGATCTAGTATTAATAAAGGAAAATTTTTTATATTACTGTATCGATGGCAGATTAGGTTTTCTATTCAATACTACTGTAGCAACTCTATTTTTTAATTTTGTATTTACTGAATAGTTTCAGTTGTATGTGGAAAAGTATTTTAAAGAAGAAACATCGTGTGTAATGTTCAGTAATTGGGAAATTTGTTTATTTCATGTCGGTATCATAATTTACTTGACAAATTTTGCCATTATTGTGATTTGATTTGCATTTTTTTTTTTAGTTACTGTCTAGCATTTAAATATCTATTATAAATTTCGAAAGAAAATAAGAGTTAAAGATACTTTTTGTTGTATAATATTATAAATATTTATCATATCTCCGCAAAGATTCCTGAGGCAAAATATTTTTCTAAACATTAATGATGTAACTAAAATGGGTTAAAGCATTCACAATATTTGATGTAGTAAGCTTTAATTACCTTTACTAATTTATGATTTGACTAGATCTAGTTAAACATTATATTATTAAAATATATTGAATCGAATAGATCAGTGAAAATTCAGATGAACGTTTGCAAATTCAACAAAATTTAGTGTTTAAATGGAAAATGAAATCTATTTAAAAAATATGACAGAGATCCAAGAAATCGAGCTCAAAGAACATTAACAGTGAACTTTGTATAACTAATCGTAGATAATTTGATAGAAGTAAATAGTTTACGATGTCCCAATTAATTATGTTTGTAACTATAAATTGACGTGTGTACACAATTTCGAAAGATTACAGTGCAGAAATGCAACCACTGAAGCAGGAACGCGTTGCCGTCATTCTGCGACATGCAATTGTTATGTTAATTAACTCGCACGTTTCATGTACATCGAAACACTCTGGTGCCCTAGAACCTTCAACCCGTGAGAATTAGTTCGTAGATTACGTTTGGTTCGTAACAAAATAATTTCTCTTTAAATAATCGCGTAGCGTTCTGAGTTTATAGTTAAATAGAAAGGAAATCTACATCGTATGTATTTGTTCTTACGAATGGAACTAATCCAATAAACATGTACTGATAATATTGAATTTAAAGCGTAAATATTTAAATAATTTAGTTGTAATTCAGTACCTTCAAAAGTAATATTGATATGAAATAGAAAAATAATATAATCGATAATAACATTTTAGACAATTTAACAGAAGGATCAAAATGTATGGACATTTTCCGTAAAATTACTGATCGATATCAGCATCGATCAAATTGAGTAAATAACAATAAAGAAGCTTGGAAGGAACTCATTATGGTACTTCATATTAAAATCAGAATATTGGAATAAAATATCTTGTAAATACTTTCTCTTTAAAATATTATTTTGCTTTCGTTTAGGAAATTTTTGTATTATACTCTGCAATTGTATGCAACATAAACATAAGTGAATAATAATAACTGTGAAAGCAATAGGTAATTTTCTTATACTTACTTGTGATTGTTTCGAGGGCTCAATTAATACCAAATTTAAAGATCATTCTGTATAACGTATTCTTCGAATGAATAATTATAAATATAAAAATAATTGTACAAACACTCAATAAGTAATCATTACATTTACATAATTATGGAAATTTAATTATTCAGAGAGTGATAAGTAAATATAATCATTTTGCATTACTTTCATCTTTTAACATTCTTCTACCATTGGTTTTGCCAAAACTATTATCAAAGGCGCAAACCTGGGTTCAAACTAGTCGAATAAATAAGAGAAAATTATACAAACAAATTTTTCTGCTACTGTATTATGTTACGCAAGAAAGTAGTATATTATAATGTGCAAATATACAACAAGTGCATACTTTAGGGGTTAGTAGAACTCACTGAAAGGAACAAGAAAGTGTTAAACGGAACGATGCCTGAAAAGTAATTTTTTTTCACGGATATTCAACCTGTTAATTTGTAAGTCAATAACTCATTGTACACAGGGTTACACGTGATGAAGAGTGACTAAGATCTCGAAAGTTTAGCATGTCAACGACTAATAGATCATTTCGGAATGAATGTGACCTGTTATGAATTATTGCAGTTCACGTAGACCGAGTAACGAGTATCCATCGTATTCTGCATTCGCTGTGTAAAACTTTCTGTAGAATACGGAATTTATTTTAATTACACGAGGCTGTATTTTATCCTTCCTTTTTTGTTTTAATATGGTCAATTACTAACATCATTTACTTCTAAACATAAAAAAAAGGAACGATGTTAACGTGTCTTATCAAATTATTAGAGCCACCTGTATAAATTGACGATTTTATAATTTAATTGTATTTTTATAATTACCTAACCTACGTTTAATTCTTTTGTATATTTTTAGTGTACAATTGTTCATTAAAACTTATCCAGTGTAGAAACCTTGATATTGTCATTTTATTTGTACACAAACATAAAAAAACATGTTTTTCGTACTGTGGTTCTAATAATTTGATCACTCACTGTCCTTACGACCGAGTGAGTACACAGTGTGTCCATAAAGGTTGGGGCCGAACATACACTACGTGTTAATCAGGCCAAATAGATGAAAAAAGTTCCTATATACTTATGTCGGAAAATGCTTTATTGAAAAGTTATAAGTTATAAGCGTTCGAAGATTTATGGGCAAGATATCATTAAAACAGAAGACCAGCTTTGGCAATGTATTCAAAATGAATTTACTATTTCTCAGCTCGCACCCCGTATATAAATAAGTGAAGTTAAATAAGAAAATTCTAATACTGTAGAAATATTCGAAAGACTCTGACAATTACTACTTCGACGAATGGAAACCTGAAAAAAATTTCGAACATTTAATATAACTGCCATAACAGGTAATAAAAATTTTTGAACGCTTATAACTAGACTGCGGATTTTGATGAAAAATAAAATTTTATAAAATAATTCTTGAAAACAAAAAGAAAAGTAGGAATTTTTATCTTCTCTTAAGTATGTTATTGAATTAAGAATAAAGTAGAAAAGTCGTTGCATTCGATGATAGTTTTGTCTTTTATTCTACTTATAACTTTTCTATAAAGCATTTTCTGACATAAGTTTATATGAACTTCTTTTACCTACCTTCATTAACACGTAGTTTGGCCCCGACCTTTTTGCACACTTCGTATATTAAAACTTCTGTTCTTTACGACTGTGAGCATTAAAGTGGAACAAACGTTAGATTGAATCTCTTGCAAACCTTTTTTAGGTACCACCTCTTATCCAAATGAGATTTAGGCAATCTGAAATATGGCGTCATCGCAAAGTCCTCCAAAATTAAATATGTAATAAGTGTACCAATAAGTAATCCACAATTTATTTTCAATTATTGTATTCAATTAAATTCGAATATTGAAGAACAAGAACAAATGTTATGAAAACTACTCAGGTTTCGGATTTCCCAGAAAATGACTACCTAATTCGCGAAAAGAGTAGATTACGTATTGGTACGTCTGATACAATACTAACGGGCTGCAAACGCGACCATATTCCCCTCACGTCGTTTTATTGTACATACACTATCACTTAAAACTATCTGGACACTTGCTTATTTTTGACATAGCGTAACTTAAAATACAGATGAAAGGTCTTACAATGGTTCTATTTTCTTGTTGCTACTATAACTATGTACCTAGACTAGGACATGAGCCATTCACAGGCCAAAGTGACTAACTTAATTTTTTTAATTTATTGACAAAATACATTTATATTATACAAATACATTGTACAAATACATTTATACATATCAATTTTGTGGACTTTATCACTTTGGCAAATGAACGGCTCATATAATGATATGATACAATCGACTTTTAATAAACCTTTCAACTAATTTGCAAGAATGTAATTCCAGTCCATAAGTGCCTCTTTCGTAAAATATTCTTTATCTTCAAATTGTTTCTTTATGCTATGGATCAGTTAAAAAGGGCTCTTCTGCACTTTAAATAAACGTAATTTACAGACAATTAAAACACTGAAGAAGCAACTGGGACTAATCGAAGCAACGACATTCAAAAGCCGTGGGTCTATCGAAAAATCGCGAATTAACTTCAACACACTGCAGATAAATTTTCTAAATGTACATGCAGTGATTTCTCGATGAATGCGACACGAGCAACGGTGTTATTCCCACCACTGTGGGGAGGGGGCTCTGGAATCAATGAAAACAGATTAAACAGAAGCTAAATGGAGGTTCGGCTTCGGGTAAAAAACAAATTTATGGAGGACTGAAAAACTATTTATCACCGAGACATTACTGTAATTCGAATCTACCTGTTATATAACGTCATAAATAGAGTGCAAAAATATTCTGAATGATTAAATTACACGTTTCTGTGTAATTTACACGTAGCTAAAAATCTACCAAGTGTACTTCTGGTCGGTATTGTATCTGGGTAAGTGAAAAATCCGGCACGTACGAGCATATATGAATCCACCGCGATAACCATCGATCCCAACCGCGGTGTTCACCACGCGAATATCCCCTAGTTTCCAGCCGGCTCGGTGTGTAGCCCGTCATTTCCTAAGGAAGCATTCCGCGGCCTGACTCTCGTCGGCTCTATCACGAATTTCACGTCGGAACAGAGAGAAGCCCCCTTCTCTCTTCTCCCTTGGCTTCTACACGGCTGAGTAGTAAACGGGCAGCCGATCCGAGGCCGGTAGGATAGACCCACTCTTCAGGATCCTGAACCGAGGCGGGTTGCTAAGTGTGCCGTGTAAGTGGAACATCGCTGCCTGGTACCGACGATCAAGTATACCAACGTAGTGTATATACACATCGTCGTCGGTCCTCCTCCTTCGGCTTCGTTCCTCTTTGCCCTTCCTCCACCTATGCGCCATCACCTCATCCCTCCTCCGCCACCTCTTTCACCTCCTCCTCCTTCTCCTCCTCTTCCTCTGGCTCGCGGGGCACTCCCCCTTTTGCTGTGTACCACGGTGAAAGACTTTCTTTAATATCGTGGGCTCTACAGTGAGTGCCCGCACGCTACCGTCTGCCACGTTTTACCGGACGGGCAAAACCCGTGTGTGTGTATGTGTGTGCATATGTGTGTATGGCACTCGGAGAGCTACAGAAGGATGTCCATTGTCTCACACACAACAAGGCCATAATCGGGGGCCCGATCTTTCACGCATCCGCTTCTTCCGTCGTACCTTCCTTCCTGGAGGAGGTGATCCTTACCCACCACCACCCCTTCCGATGTTGTTACCCTACGAAAAACGCTGTACTCATCCGTTTCCGTTGACTGCCGCAATGTGACCGTTAATGGCACGTGTATACTCGCGCTGAGACGATTCGGAAATTACTGGGTTCGGTTTTTGTTGAACCACGGAAACCGGGGAACGTTCATCGTTAGAGGGACGGCAGATTTAGGTGGTTCTGCGTTCATTTTATGTAGGATTTGGGGTACCAATATGCGGTAATCTTTTGTGAAACTTTGGATGTCTGTTTGGATATAATTCAAGTATCTATCTTATTTTTAGGATATTCATTGTATGCGCCCATTATTCTCCGCCATTTTGGTTAGACTGAAGATTCGAAAGATGTCCTGGATGTAAAATGTGATGCTTCTATGTATATTGGAACTATAGTGATGTACTTATTAGTACACATAATATGTTGGTGTACTCGGGACGGGAATGTGTACGATTTTATTCGAGTAGGGTAAATTAAGGAGAGACGACACCCTTTTTGGTTGACAGCGAATAACTAATTTGGCTTTGTACTAATTAAAACGATTAACTTTTGTATTCGAATAACACTACGAAAAAATATAAACAATTCTAAACTTTTCCCATAGAAAGTCAATTAAAATTTTATATATGACGATCGGCAAAGTGTAGTGTCTCCTGAAATTACCTTACTCTGTATAGCAAAGGGACATTTTTTCATGTTTCATTTGTAAATACTGATAAAAGTTGCTCAGTCCGTATGCATGGTTTCTTGAAAGTTAAATTTAAAGTCTTTGATCAAACTATTTTACGACATAGATGTAAACTAAGTAACTTAGTTTAAGACCAAAATCCCTTATTTCTTATGTTAATATTAAACCGTGGATTTTTATGCAAATTATATAACTTAAAGTAATTTAAAGACAAGAGCAAATGTAGGTATTTGCTGTTTCTTGTAACACCAGAACAACCAAAGCAGTAAAAACGACTGGTTCGTAAACTCATAAAAATATGATTAAAAGTATCATAACAGTGTATTCTCTGAAATTCTTCGCAACTTTTATTGCAATATATCAACGGAAGAAGTTCGTCCGTTTATCGATTTGTATATTTTGAACAAGTTGTCCCTTTTACCACCATGATAGAAATAGGGACACGTTCACGGTAGTCCTAGTGTTAAGTATCTAATTGGGTTCAGAATAAAATATAAAACTCGTTAAATTTGATGAAAGTTTTATTAACTTTTTCACTGTACTTCACAGCACCCTAGTCTAGTTATTACTTAATGCTTATTATCAGTATTTAAAGGGTTAATTTTTACATGGTTCTTTGACCATGAAGTAAAAACACGACAGTTTTTGACTTCACGTCTTTTACCAGTATACCCACGATTTTTGCAGTAACCGACAAGATTTTCTTTAATTTTATATATTATGTACAGCATAATCGTGTGTAATTATCACTGCTATCTTATTGAATTTCAAATATTGGCGTATGGTATAAATGTATAAAATCCACAAAGTGTATATTATATACTACACATAGACGTTAGTGTAATTAACTTTTATTCCCGTACGTTTCTGTTACTGAATTGCGGATGTTGAACATGGTAATCTTGTATATATGATAAGACTATAGAAATTATACTATAAAACTATGAGTTTGTATAAATATTTTCAGGATAGGTTACTATATCACTTCCGTTTTCTTATAGTTATCATAGATTTTGCATCAATAAAAATTATCTATTTTCAACAAAACCATATGTATTCATTTCCAGGGAGATCAGGGATCCGTAATGTCTCGCTCTATTCAAACTTTCGGACATTAGTTTAGAATCTTTCTGCACAAGATTCTGCGCGAGCATCGATGAGATGGAACGAAACATCGATACCAGCGGTAGTCCACTTTCCAGCCAATAAATCACCTATTCAGCTAATTGTAGGTACCCAGGAACTTTCGTAATTCCACTACTGCTAAAACGAAATAACAAGTTTCTAAAAAATATATTTTTCCGTTATCAGTAATAATTATACTCGACAACGTGGTACAAGCAGCTCGCAAGACATCACCAATAGGTATCGAGAAATCATCTAATGACTGATTTTGCCAGCCTAAATTTCATTTATAATTAATATTATGGAAATACTTTTGCAATTCCTCTAAGAAAAATGTCTTAAAAAATCTGTACAAGGCACAATTTCCAATTTTCCGTAACAATTATACTCGACATCGTGTTACAAGCAGCTCACCAATAGGAGACGTCTGACGTCTGGTCAGACTAAATTTCATTGAAAACAGTTTATCGGTGAAAGGGGAACAGCGGAATTTACCAATATCAGCCGTGCCACGAAACGTATCGAGCGAAGCGCGCACACGGGCCGGGGCGTCTCGTGGTTCGCCATCAATTCCGTGGCTCTGATTTCCCGGAGCGTCAGGAATCCCCTTACGTTGCCCGCGCGCTCTACAGGAGTCAAGGAACCAGTCTCCTAGAAAAGGTGTACACGGGCATTATAACCTGACCCAGGCCGAGATCACGAGTAGGAAGCCCTGCCTGGGTCCAACGGGCCCGAAAAATGTAGGTCATTGGCCTGACTGGCTACGTAGGCCACGGGATGGGATTCGTTGGTGCCCATGATCCCTTTCCTCCATCACGGTTTAGCCTTCTAACTGTTTGCGTCACACAAGGCTCTCCTCCTCCAGTTCTATCTGATCTGTTTTGTCAACCTCCGTCCTTCTCTACGGCTCGATCATGCTCCCAGGCCGGACCTTTTATCTACTGCTCCTTCGTTACCATCTTAATTGGGACTTAAAACGGTTAATGCGGTGTTCTTTATTTCCCGATTAATTCGCCCCGATATCCGGATGTTGCGTTTATTGGTTCGAGTCGCGGGCTATCGACTCGGTTCGATAAGTAACGTCGACCCTCTGCTATGGTTACCTGTACAGGTACAATGCGTCTAGTTTAATTCTACACGTGAAATTACAGTCCTAAATACTTTTTTTAAATTCCGAAAACTCGTTTATCAGAATGGATTTGTCTCCCTATTAGTTCGGATATTCGAGGTTCTATTGTCGTACATATTGACTGTCTGAAGAAACTTACTCTTAAACTATTAATACATCAGTGTTAGAAGTAATCACTTTTGTATTTATTAAAAATTAATTCTATGCAAATACATTGACAGTATTGACACAGGTGTATTTATGAAAACCGTAGTTAAATAGACATCTATTGCTTCAATGAACAGTTTCACTGGATACAGCAAATATTGTAGAGATGAGATACATTTTGTGCGAAACTCTACTAAAGTTTTGGATTTTCTTAGGTGTTATTCAATTGCATCTGCTATAAATACGTAATATCCGTAGACTATTTATTATCAATGTTTAAGTCAAGACATTGAGTGTTGAAGTAACACTCAATGATACAGCCACTTGTAATCCAAGATTTGTCAGAGTACTCATTCTTTTAACCTTATTAACTTTCACAGGTCTCCACAGAATTTGTTTCATTCTTTCAAATTAATTTCGAATTGGGAACCAAAAATGGTGTCTTCTATATGTGGCTGACGCGGCGGTCAAAGTGTTGATGAGCATTCTGTCCATCGACGTTCTACCAGATGCTAAAGTTATTCCTAACGCACAAAAATAAACAAACAAATTTAATTAATTCATAGGTTACAAGAAAAGAATACGGTTATCGTTAAAATTGATTTCGAAACATAAAAAAATTTGTCATTCAATAATTTTATTCACCGAAAGCGGCGTACAAAAGTGTATTTCCTTCAGGAAATGAGAAGCTACCAATGACTTACCCTAAGGACTCGAAGAATATCCCCCAAAACAAGCGTGTTAGCGGTCGATGGGCAGTTGTAAAACACATTTGTACCCGTAATCTGCGCTTGTGATTTTAACGGGTCTCGTGAGCCAAACCAAAATAAAAAAAAAAAGTTCGGGCCTGTCTCGTTTCCTCTTTTGTCCGTTCGGCGTTGCCTCGATCTTCTCTGTATCTACCTTGCGAAAAGGCACCGTCTCACGAGAGGCCGCATAACCTTTGAGACCGTAACCCCGTTATATTATTACATTTAACAATGCTCCCCGACGGTCTTTATCCTAACCGATGCACCGTTCAGCAACAGGTTGCTGAAGCTATTCCGGATCCCCTCTTCCTTTTTTATTCCTTCGAAAGAGATTTCTTTTGTTCACCCTTTTCGCATAATTTGACGCGTGTCGGGCCGCGGTGACGCGCTGAGGATGCGCGCACACACGCGATGAACCGATTTCGTTGCTGGTAACAATGAGAATAAAGAGACTCGGAATCAACGAAAATGAAAAATACAAACAAAACATGGTGATGTACAGGATGACCCATTTGAAGTGATACACGAAATTAACTCCTGAGTTATTTGTTATGGAAAAGAATGTTTCAAGCAAAACTTACTTGATTTCAAGGAGGACAACTTCTGGTGGTCACAAATCTGACCTAGGTGAACGAGATTTCAAGGCGACCTTTGGTTTTTCAAATGGAAACATGTGTTTTTATTTAAAGAGATGTGTAGCTCTTTCACGACGAATTCAACGATCTGTAATACGTTGGTGTTCCAAGGTCATTCAAGATCAGTTCTCGCCGTTCAAGGTGATCTTGAAATCTCGAAGGCATTTCCACCTAAAATAAGATTTGTGACTACCAAAAGATGGCCCTCCCCCCCCCCCTTGAAAACAAGGAAGTTATGCTTGATTTATTTTTTTTGTAACAAATAGTTTAGGAGATAATTGCGTGTACACTTTCAAATTACCATATATAGGGTACCATTTCCGTAGCATACACGGTTTGATCCAGAAGTTTCCGAATTATTAAAACACCAAATTTTCGTATGATATTCACGTTTTGTTATCAGCAATTATTGAAAGTGAAATATTGTTCATGACAATTATGCCTCATCCGTCCCTCATTTTGCCAACTTGATTTGTTCTACCGTTTGAAATTAACACAGAGGTACAAAATTAATATAATGAAGAGATAAGTAGCTTAAATTTGCTAATTCTTCAAAATAAAAGTCACGGAGCATTAGGTAAATTTACCTACACAGGACAGAATATCATCATTTAGAAGAAAAATGTGTCAAATTGACACAAGGAACGAATGAGGGTTATACAAACACTAGAAATAGCTCTGGTAAATCTTCATCAAGATAGCAGAGAAAGTAGTCGCTGAAGCCGTGTGAATGTTAAACTGATTTTAGATTGTTGTTTCTAATTTGGGAACAAGAATTAGTTTGATGTAAATGGATACGATGGATAATCAAACTGCGAGACACATTTTGAGACCGAAATGTTGTGTAAACTCAATGACTCGTGAAGCCAAAAGTTTCTATCTTTGCACCATCTCGACGAAGAATTATTAGAGCCAGTTCCATAATTTTTATTTATAATTCTGAACAGTATATATTTCTTTAATAGAAAACTACTTTTAATATTTAATGAAGAGGAGTATCATCATTTTAGGGAAAACTGCTGTTGTACTTTCAGTTCGGAAACTTTTGAGACAGACTGTATATGTAATGCAGATCCATTATCGATGTATGTGAAGAATTTTGAATAGTTATTGAAATATAAGAATCTAGTTTCCTATTTTTTGTTTAGTACCTTTGAAAATTATAATTATAAAATACGATAATATTTCCTTCTGTATGAATTGACACTAAAATCTATTTTATTTTCGTACATTTAAATTGATTGTTTAAAAATTGAATTAAAAGTGTTACTATTCGGTACTATTCCTATACATCAGGATCTATTCATATATTATCTTATCCAGCTGTTATAAAAATATATTATTATTATTATTATTACTGCTAGATGTGTTAACTTCTACCGTTCTTTTTGCAATTCTAATTCGAAAGGTAAACTCTTTTTTTTCGAAATGAAACGCAGTGTAATTTACGTTAATTGCCATCGACACTGTAAACTTCCCGCTATTATATTTCAGGCTGTTGCACACGACAGACGGAATTCTTAATAGCACTTTTATTTTCTTGAGCATTCAATGAATTTGTCAACGTGACACAAATATACTAAATATTATTCTAAAAATCAACATTTTTAGTGCTAATTCTTCTAATTTAGAATTAATTTCTAGTATAACTTAAACGGAATAAATATTCTTTTGGTAAAAATTTCTACGGTTTATGAAGAATTTCTTTGAATAATCTCTTATGATTGCATTAGTCGTTAAATCTATATGCAATTATTAACATTTTTAAATCAAATAGCGACTTCAAGTCGCTTGAAAGTTAGTAAAAGTTTGAATAGAATAAATATCCATCTTTACTTACCAGAAGTGGTGCGCGCGCGACACAGAAATTACTTTGACTTAACTTTGGAGGATCTGTGAGCTGCGTGTGGTCGAAGTAGATGTAGATCATTGAGTTCTCGCGGAAGTGATTCTGTATTAGTAAAACTTGTTTTGCAGATATAGGAAGAACGAAATTATGCAAGACCATGTATTAGTAATACAGTTATTAAATTGAAATCTTTAAGTTATGACGTAGCAATATAAAAAGAAAATTGTACAGAGAATTTAAAAATGAAACCGTTAGTAAGGAAAGACAAATAGAAAAGGAATATTGTTAAAAGTATATTTAAATGTACAAGAAGGATCAGTTAATTCTGAATACAAGAGAAAAGGGCTGTTATCATGGTGCAGCTGCATTTTAACGGATATTTATCCATATGCACGCAGAAAAAAGAGAAATACAAGATAGAATCATCAAATACAGGTATCACCAGTGTCAATTTCGAGATTAACGGGTATTATTTAGTTTTGTGGGCTTTAAACAATGATTTCTCAGAAACAGCTTAAATATAACAACTAAAGAACTAGAAAGCGACAAACATTTTAATTCCAACTAGAATTCAATCGAAAAAAATGTATAGGGAATTAGAAATTATATTTTATAATAAATAATATTTTGCATTACGAAAAATTATATTGCCAATTGATTTTAAATAAGACGTTTTCTATTTTTTACAAAAAGTCTATCATTTACTTTAACCCTCGATTGTCACAACTATTTTTTCGAACGTAGTTTCATACTGGATCACTTCCACCCAAAACAAATTCTCAAGCAGCCGCTGTTTCGAAAATATCGATTAAATTAAGTCGCAAAAATTCTGAAATAAAGTGTGCACATTGTCGAATATATTTTCATTGCAAAAAATTTCCATTTAAAGTATCATTATGTTTCAAACAATTCTTGAAGAAAAAATAAAATTCGGTAAAAGTTTTTTAGGACACCTGAATATACTAGGCGCCAGCAGTAAAGGAGGTAGTCCAAATACTGACTAGCGGTTAGGGTCTAAATATGGGCCAGTTGAAAGTATAGGTTCACATTAGGTGTTTCATCATAGTGGAAATAGTGTAAGGGTATGGTAGGGAAAATAACTACGACTCAAAAACAGAAGAAGCTTATCTTAACTCCATACCATACAACAAACATGTTTTAGATACATTCAAATGTGAATTCAATACACCTATACTATTTTCAATGATGCCTCAAAAATATTTTACTTCAAAGTTAAATTTTTGGTCATTTCGACCCAGTGTGACAACCGAGGATTAAACAAGGAACTCGATTTTTTAGATAAAAATATTCATATTACAAAATCCTTGTTTTTCCCAGGAAAGTGTCACTTAATTATTAGATACCCGAATTATTAAATTTAGAAACGTAGGACTTTTTTTCTATTAATCTAAAAAGAAATTTTTAATTCTCGCGGTACACCG
The DNA here is from genome assembly GCF_001272555.1 of Dufourea novaeangliae. Taxonomy (NCBI): domain Eukaryota; kingdom Metazoa; phylum Arthropoda; class Insecta; order Hymenoptera; family Halictidae; genus Dufourea; species Dufourea novaeangliae. Next base: position 3,378,661 of record NW_015373900.1, on the reverse strand, counting down.
TAGAAACAGAAAATTCGTGAGAATAACTTTTCGAGAAATCGATACAAGACGACGTGACCATTATGTCAAGTAAACGCAGAATCCGGACGTCGGCCTCACGGAGGAGTCGGGTGCCACACTTAAAGTGCAATAAAAGTAAGAAAACGGACACGTACGCGCACGGGAGAGGAGATCCGGATACACGCGACGAAACTCGCGAACTGGAGGAGGCGAGAGGGATTCCCTGATTGGCTAGCCCCAGGTTAAACACGCGGAGGGTACGTTTTCGTCGTCGCAAGTATTATAACAGGCCTTCTCCTGATTATTTCGGACCGAAAACTTGCTAACTTTCACCTCGCAGAATGTCGATGCGTTCCGCTTCGATTAAGCTTCCACGAAAAATGGCGAACTTCCCAGCCGACGACGACGACGACGACGATAATTCAGCGTGATCTATAACCGTGAACAAACTCTAGGCCCCGTTAAAATCGTGATTTAACCCTTTCGAGACCGACGGGACAATACCTCCCAAGGTAACATTTTACAATGTCTGCTGGGATAACTGTTCTCAAATCCAATTATTTATCGTATATGGATACAAGTTATAAAGAAAAAGACAGCTAAAGTGGAAAAATGGACTCAGAACTGTAGGTTCTAGCTGTAAAGTTGGACTCTCCATTAAATGTTTTACACTCTTAACGTTCGTGATATTACATAATTAATTACCATATCCTATCAACCAATTGACTTTGTTAATTATTTTGTAAGATTTCCCAGTTTGTTAGAATTGTTTCTTTTATCATTGAGACCTATCGGTACATATAATCCCATTGTAAAAGACTAATGGGGCTATAGGGGAAAATTGCCGAATTTGAACCATCATTTAAGTTGGACCACTACTGTAAGTTGTCCTGTGTAAGCAGTTTACGTCGTATGATAGAAAATATGTGTATGATAATATTGATTTCATTGACTAAGTTAATATACATATAAGCAACATATATTGTTTATCTACAAAATTGCTTATACATGACAAGTGGTCTAATCTAGATGATGATCCAGATTCGGCAACCTCCCCCTACATCCCATTTTGTAAACTATGCTGAATCTATTGTGTTTCCTAATTTCCTACCATTTGAGTGTATTTTATCCCGTAGTATTGTGTTATTAAGTTTAACGTTAAAAAGTCGCCTGGAAAGAGTTAAACGAAATGTAAAAGCTAACAGAATTCCCTTGTCAATACGTATATTCTTTGTCCACTTTTTGTCCCAGTTTTACCAATTTTAGGAACCCAGGGGAGAATTTTGTATTCGATTGGAATCGAGGACGGATATGAAGAGGACTAAGGGGATCAAAACTCGAAAATGGCAAGTTCATGTATTACGGTAACAATCATTTAATCGAACATCAGTTTTTAAATAATCCACATTTTTCTGACTTTATACAAATTACAATTCCGCAGCCACCATTGCAACACAGGACGGGAGATATCGACGAGACCTCGTGGATCGAACGAAGAAGGACGATCGAAATAAGTTAATTATTTAGCGTGTCACGAAATCCTCGGATCGGCACGGCAATGAGTATTTGTTTAAGAAAAAAAAATAGTAACGTGTCGAAGAACGTTGATCGTCCTCCATCGATCGATTCATCGGAAGCTCGTGGTAGTGGTTCATCATCCTTGACGACGATTCGAGATGAACAAATAAAAAAAAATAAACTAGGTACATGAATCATAATTCACTTTTTTTGTGCGTGTTTCGTCGTCAATAGAATACTTTCCTCTCGGCGGAAAGAACCCGTAAGAGTGTTTAAGTCCTTAAACAATCCTAAGAATGTCGTCGTACATGTTACATACGGTGCGCCAAGATCAAAAGCTAATAGGGAGCCTAAAGAACAAGGAGGAAGGAACTGGGAATAATGGGGAGGGGGTATAAGAAACTTAAATAAAAGAGCGACAGACGATTGACTATCTTACAAAGATAAACCAATAAGAAAGGAGGAAGAGGAGACGAATGAAAATAAATAACAAAGGAAAAAAAACAGAAAAGGACTGCGGACAATGAGACCGTGAAAGATATATAATATAAAAGCATTATAAATAAGAGAACAAGCGATAGAATCTACTCAAAACAACGTAATTTGGAAGAGCTTAGGTACATCCGTAGCGCGGCCAATTATTATCTATATTGGCCCCGCCTCGCGTAGTTTTCGTCACTTCCGTCTACGTGCTAGTTATTATGTTACACCTAACTATGTATATGTATACATATAAATGTATATATACTCTCTTTCTCTCGCGTTTCAACAATCATCCTTCATACATCTTTTTTTTTGTCTCTTACTCTCTCGTCATCTCTTCAAAGGTATGTAAAAAGCTTCTTCCCTACGTACATATATATACGCACGTACCCGCGTACGTGTGCTCTGTTATCATCGATACGTAATATTATGTATGTACACACCGTGCGACCAGTAGTGGGTTTCCACTCACTTTCGGAGTCGTCGTTATAACACAGCACGAGAGATCATTCTCACATCACACCCGATTATCAATTTATCCCGTACACGTCTATCCATGGCCCAACCCCCCTTGTTTAAAAGAACCCGCCTATATAACGATCAAGAGGGAGACCCCCCGTGACGATCGGTTTCATACCATATTGCACGAGATAGCCTCGATCGATCCTCGATATTGCACCTGGGGGTATAACTTTTCGCCACGACGAACAATTTTCAATCTTCGATCGTACGTCTGCGACGTTTACTTGGACGGTTTCTCTGTTAAGGGTAGCGCTCGGATTCACAGCATCACAAACGGACACCGGGGGGGGGGGGCAGAAGGAAGGACACCTTCACCGCGGAAAGCCTGTTTAACCCTCCCCTTGGCTTCTGGACGAACGAGACGATCAACATCGCCAACATTTCTCTTCGATCGGGGTCGTTTCTGATCGACAATCACTTTGCCATATAGGTACTTACTGTAATATAGGTACATCCAAAAACATATTTCTCCCAAAAGCAGAGGGAAGCATCCGCGATCGATCTAATCCCTACCGATCCTCTTGTGAATCTGTTGGTGCTTGATCAGATGCGCCTTCTGTCGGAACGCTTTGCCGCACACCTCGCACCTGAACGGCTTCTCGCCCGTATGGGTCCGTAGGTGTACCTTGATGTTGCTCTTGTTCAGGAATCCCCGGTTGCAGATCGAACACCTGTGCACCGGTTTCTCCTTGCCTCCGATCAGGCCAGACTCGGTTCCGTAGGGGAGTGCTGTCGCGCCGGTGCTGGGACTCTTTTTCGAGGGGTTCTGCGAGCCTGGGGTGGGTCGTGACCTCTTCCTGGGATGCGAGGGAGCTGCGAAGGACGAGTGCAACAGGTGATCCGGGCTGCAGGAGGTCGAGACACGGCCAGGTGGGCTAACAGGTGGATAGGGACTCGTGGACGAGGGGGTCTCGCCGCAAGATGCATTCTGGAGGCCAGCGTTCGCGGATTGCAACCTGGCGTTCAGTAAAGGCGCGTAACCGTGCGTCAGTAAGCTCTGCAGGGTGGAACCATGTTGTTGCGCTTGTGTCGAGGGCGTCGCTGTAGCGTAGATCTGCGAGTACGGGCTGGGCGACGTGGTTTCTTGTGCTTTCGGGGAGCACGCGGTGTCGATCCATTCGGCGATGTCGATCCAGTCGCGCGACGCGTCAGGATCGTGCTCCGAACCCGCCCCGTTGCCACCGCCAGGAACTGTCGTATCGGCTATCGCGGAACCAATGATCTCCGCTATGTCCTCGATGTCGTAGTCCACCTGTTGCGTGGACTGCGGGAGTTGTTGCTGTTGATGATGGTGGTGTTGCTGTTGCTGCTGGTGTTGATGGTGTTGTTGCTGCTGTTGCTGTTGCTGTTGTTGTTGCTGCTGTTGCTGCTGCTGCTTTTGGCTACCCTGGGGGCAAGGCGTACTAGAGGACACAACAGGCGATTCGTAGTATTCTTGATTGGACGAGGATGTCGGCGAGGAGGATGGTAACGAGGGTCGTTGCGCGGACGACGCTATCGTGTGATAATGATGACCGGGTATGCCGTTAATACTCAAGTGTCCTGTGTATCCTGTGAACGGCGGTAGTGGCTTCAGTTCCGCCAACGACTGCGCCGACGCGACACCGACCGACGAGCCAAGAAGAAGAGTGTCCCATGCATCCTGCAGACCAGCTGCTGTTTGCTTGACATCCGGAGGCTCGAGAAAATCCGGTCCAGTCGCTCCCCATGGGGACAACAGTAAACTGTCCACGCCGACAACTTCGCCCGGCGATCCACCGACGACGATACCGGTCCCCTGACTACTGTGAGGCGGCTCGACCCCGGAGGACGTTAAATGCGGAGGCGCGGCTGGCGGACCCGATTGAGTTTCGTACTTCATCTCGATCACAATATCCGAGTTCGGTGAAACGATGCCCTGACAGGGTGGCACGATGTTCTTGACCAACGAACTTGTTTGGCCCTTGCTGCCGGACTGTTTCGATAGACACCTGCCGCTGTTACCGCTGATGATATCGTAGGGCGACGTCGCGGTCAATTCCTCCTCCTCGGTGTCCAGAACGTCTTGCGACGAATGGCTGAGAGGATATTCGACCTTGATACTGCGCACCACAGTTTGCTCCTCCTGTTGCTCCCGATTCTGTTGGGTATCCGCGGACGGATATTCGAGCTTGATACAGGATCTCGAGAGTATATCCTCGTCGTTGTCGTTTCTACACGAGCCAGTCGAGATTCGCGACGTGGAGAGCAACGAGCTCAGCAGAGAAGCGTTGAACGTGGAGGACGAAGACAGCGACGATGACGCTGATAGGGTCGCGTTTGTCGCTCTTCGTTCCTCTGGTCGTATCTTCGAGTATTCCTCCGTCTTGATCCGGACGTTCAGGGACGATAGGATTCCGTTCAAGGAATCAGCGGACGCTACGCTGCTGATGTTCCGCGTATTAATCGAGCTGAGCGACGACGTTGTGCAGCTCGAAGGTATGATGTGGCTGTGGCCCGTAATCGCTGGTGTCGTTCGGATGCTGCTGTCCGTCGAGGACGTGGTGGTCAAAAGTGCCGACAGTATCAGATTGCTTGCCGATGAGGGTTCCGGTGACGACGAGACGATGCCGTATCCACTGTTTGGCGAACCTACGGCATCAGCTCCTCGCGCTACCGTATCCACGTGACCGAGGCTCGACGACGAGCACGAAGTGGCCGAAGTCGGGGCGATGCTGTAGCTCGTACAGACGTTTCTGGACCCGTTTGACTGATTCGGTTGATGTTGTAACTGATGTCGTTGATTGGAATGATGCTGGTGCTGTTGCGACTGTTGCGACAAACTATTCGCGTTGGCGCGATTCGGCGGACCACAGAACTGAAAACCACCGCTACCGTTATCCGGTGCCCCCTCGTCGATCCTTGGGGGCCCAGGGGTCGATGGGAAGAGGGGACCAGGGTTCCACCAGGGATCCACTCTACTGCCGGGGGTGCTGCAACCGCCAACGGCGCCGCGAGGACCTGTAACAGAAATTTCGTTTTTGGAAAGGAACGGTCGATCGACAGACATTTGGAATTACTGACGCGAAGATATAACATTGAACATTTCTAACCGACAAGACTCATCGCGGTGACGTACACTCGGAATTTCCATTACAAATAATGCCGCTTCGTCAACAACAACAGGTCAATGAAGTTTGCGAAAGTACACCTTGAAGTTTAATTTTTGTAACGGATGGTTCACTAATGAACCCGTTTTCAAGATGGGATCCATTTTCACCTACGCGCTGAAGAATACAGACAAGTCACACGTTTCACGCGGAATGGGTACTAACAATGATTCTATGGTGTCTAGTTAGGTAGGTTTGTAAGCTGACTCGTGACTGCACAGATATCAAATTGTGCGTGTGAACGTGTGTACATTATAAACTATACTTTTCTGAAGATCTCGCGCTCACGCACACGCGCGTACCATGTACAATGCACGTACAGTATAAATACACATGTATATCAGCCGTGTATCACGAAGTTAAGTAGGCAGATATACCACTTCTCTCGAGAAGAAAGGGACTTGCTCCCGCTAACTAGGTTAGTGGCACGCTAGCCAGCCACGCTCGGGTACACTCGACCAACCAAATTGCCGCGTTTAAAAATACATTTTCGTGTTGCAAATAGCGAGCTATCGTCTTACCCGGCTGTAGACCAGAGAAAAGAAAGGTGTCTATAAAAAAAAACAAAACGAACCGCATTCAGTCAAAGAAAATCAGGTGGGGTAATGCACGCTAATCTCTTTCATAACGAAACATTCGACGGAATGTATCATAAAAGGTTCATCCTATCAGCTATAACCAGTTAGCAAAAGAAGAAAAAAGATCAAAATCAATCGAACAGAACTGTGGTAACCGATCACCCAAAAATTTATACAGACCAAAGGTTGGGCTTGTTCATTGATAACCGGACGAATTTCTCCAAGACAACCGGACAAAAGGCCGCTTTACACGCCATCGAGCGAAAAAAGATCTCCACATCCGGCCACGAAAAACGGCGAATCGCATTTTTCTCTCTCTTTCTCTCGCTCTCTATCCCCTGGTTCAGATTGACATATCCGCGTGGCCGTAGGAGCACATCATGGGAATCATGCAAATGATCGGTGGCCCATACGTATAGTCCGGCTGTCCACCACGGACCGAGTTCCCCCCTCCTTTTTCCGTTCTCGCACCATCCTTTCCGCCCCACCGCTCGAAAACACGCCGTGGTCCGTCCTTGTCGTCGGTTAGAGCGCCGTCCTTGTCGATTGCCAGTGCGGACGGTAGACGCGTTGGAGGTTCCCCCACCTCGTGGCCCACTCGAGCAGCGGTGACAAGGGGGGGTCCCGTCGAGCCGTGACGTGTTCACCGTGTACCGTTATCCAGTGGCGTGGACTCTTAGCGGCCGAGGAAGCCAGCCCGCGAGTGTCTCAGTCAGACAGTGGGACCGTGGAGCCACCGGGCGGGGGGGGGGGGGGGAACTAGCTCGCGCCACGGTCCCACTTTTTTCGGGCCTACGACAATGCCACGGTGAGCCACTTATCAATGGGATCACCGGGTATCCGCGGGGACGCGACCAATTCGGCCGTATCGATTTGCACGAGGCCATCCAGGTTTATGACGTGCCCACCTTTTGCCTCCCATCACGGATACATCTCTCCCCCGTCGGGTTTTAAGCTCTCATTAAATTACCACCTGGACACAACCGGTAGCCGCGTTACCGTGACATTTATTGAATTCCCAAGAGATCGCGGTTAAGATCGACGAACAAACAGGACTTTGGTGTGGATGTTCTTGAAGAAGAAATGATCTCTCGAATATATCTAACTAGGCAATATTTTGGAATAATGGAAGATATAGTTTCGTATAGAATTCTGAGAATATTGTATAAGACTTCGAGTGTAATTTTGTATAGACTTTATTGAGAGGTTCGACGCGGAAGGAGGACAATTGATAATAATTGTCGATCCTATTTTGTGCCACGTGGTAGCACGTTTAGAATTAAATGTCCATCCGTGCACGTGTACCGGGCGGTGCGTGAGTCGAAAAGGGACCTGCATCGTTGGTCCCCTCATTTCCCCCGTGTCCCTGCTCACCGTCACTTGTGCCCCGTCGTGACTATACACCCCGAAACTATACCGCCGCGCTCGCGCGCTTCACGTATATAGTGGGGGCGCCGAAGTAGGACGAAGCACCGTTACAGCCCGCTGCACGGTCGAAGCCTACGCAAATCGGCTAGATTTTGCCCACATGGCTTTCCTTTTCGTTGTGAAAAATGGCGCGTGCGAGCCGTGTTGTGTTCCGTGCTGACCCACTTGTCTTTTCTGATGCACGAGCATGTTAGATCGCCCTCCTCCCTAGTCCACGATGCTCGTAAATCGCCACTTTAAACGTAACGATGTCTCTCTTTCGGCTGGTCGTTAAATTTCCATCTTCGCGAAAGAAACGATCGTAACTCTGCTATATTAAACTGCGCACAATACGATCATCGCGCAGAACGCTCAATTACGATCGTAATTGTTCTACCGTGAGATAAGAATTTTCAGAGGATTCGAATCTCTAGAACTCCCCAGACGAGAGCAACGTGCGTGGTCACGTGAGACGAAGCGCACTTGTTCCCCGCGCCACTATACAAACACACACAAGCCAGCAGGGGTTAAACTATATCCGAGCGCCGGCCGTGTCGTTGCCGTGTATAGTGGGGAAACGGAAGTAGGTCGAAACACCGTTACGCGTTGGGCTCGACGGCGAGGTGGTGGCCTACGCAAAACCAGTCGGGATTTTGCTAGGCGCGTGAGCCATGGCTTTCCTTTTCGTTGCGAAAAATGGCGCGTGCGAATCGCGGTTCCCCACGGGGTGACCCACATATACACGGCGAAACGAGTCACACTAGGCGGCGTACTCTCCGGGACATATACTTGGAGGACGCTGGATACAACAGGCAACGCACACACACGTCTGTTGACTTGCTCCTCCCGTAACACGTAAAACCAGAATCGAGTAAACGTGAAATTCACTTCCACGCTTCCGCATCCGACATGAATGACGAATACCTTCGCGGGCGTCTTATCCGCCAGAATTTACGGGCTCAACCTCGTTTTCTTTCGCTTTTTAAAACGGACGATATATTTTATATGGTAATCTCGCGAGGGGACCAGACGCGCATGACAACTACCGCTCCTGGTTTCAGTCTTCTCATCTCTGAACCGTATTCCTGTCTCGAGGATCTACACTCCTGGGAAGTTCAGATCGTTCATGATAAAGGATAATGGAATTTCAAGAATTTCCTATGAGAATACTGCTTTCTTTACGGGCGGAAGTCACTATTGGTTTGATTATACAGAGATTCCATTGGCGTGGAATGCAGGACACAGCTACGGCCGCTGAACAGTCTCGTCGTCGACTTTCGCGTTAATACGCTTTAAAGGCGAACCGCGTCAAATGAGGGTACTATCTCTTATCTATTATAGCGGTATATACGGAACACCGGTTATATATTTAGCCGGTTCATTAGTACGACGTCGAACGATTAGCGTCATTATGTGGGCCCGAGAGACACAGAGAGACATCGTGACAAACAGAATTATGTGGTGAAGATCGATTACTTTCCATCGTGTTCAAAACTATCCGGAACTGAATTGAAATTCCTAGAGTCTTCTAAAGATCGAGATAGGTAACCCACGGAGCGGGAAGTTGGACAAGCGCGTATGGAAATCGGGAGATTTCAACGCCGGCGCGAGCGGTAACGTCCGGAGCAGCTCGCATTCTTCGCGTAAATGCCTCGTGTTTGAGTCATCGGTCTCGTAACGACTCATTAATATTCGATTTTATAGAGGTCTATGATCCTGTGTACGAGCAATGAGACACTTTGCGTCTACGTACTGGTATTGCACGATTTAGAGGATATTCAGATCGAGTTAATCGTTGGTTAAAGTTAATCGAAGTCTGTCAAAATGGCCCTTAGAAAACAAGAAAAGGAGCGTAAAATGCAACTAATTCGTGTCATTGGTGAATTTAACAAGAGACTCCAACGATCGTGAATTCCAATTTAAAGGATAACGTTACACACGAACCCTGGGGTACGAAGAAAGTAGATCGCTACCGAGAAGCCTTATAGAGCGCCGCCGTATCGGGTAAAAAATGTATCGGACCCGAAGAAGGATCCACCTCACGGAGAAATTCGTCCCCACGGCCTGCTCCGGTATTTGCCTCAATGTCGACATCAAAATGCGTCGTAGCTCATAGGTGCGTACGATACGTACGCGAGGGAACCTGGCACCGGCAACAGGCAACGGAGAAAGTGCGGCGACCATTAAGGTAAAGGTTAAAGAAGACGAGGGCGAGGTAGAGGTGGTCTCTGCAGAACAGAAGTCACCGAACTGCAATGAAACACGAGACATTCCGAAATTTACCAAAAGTAGGACAAACCACCGAATCCACTATTGGTGGAACACCTAAGGGATAGACACCTAATATCATTATAATATACATACATGTGTGAAGTAAAGTGTCTAAATCAGGGTTTCTCAAACGATGAATCACTGGTGCTTCACTGAAGCTTTCCAGATGGTACAGGAGCTATCAACTCAATTTTAATTAGTGGAACTGTTCCATATAGATATTCGAATGGTAAGCGAAAAATGAAGTCTGAGAAACCCTGGTTCGAATTTTGGCTCTTTTTCCTCGATGGTCCCGATATCATTCGTTCGATCCGAAATTCTTCTGGACCATTCCGAGGTGTTCGGCGAGAGCCAGGTAGTTGAACGAGGTCCGGTGAAGTACCGGTATTCGAACATGCAACCGAACAAAGCAGTTATGTTCTTCGTCCGATCAGAAGCGAGGCGAGCATGGACGCGACCGTGGACGCAGCGCGGAGGCCCACGGAGTGTATCTATAGGCGCTTGCGGAACTGACGAGTCGGAAGCCCCCCTCTCCTCCCCTCCCCCTCTGCACCGCACGGAATACCGGTTAATGTGGTACACTGACCTACTCTTCAGCCACCGCGGGTACCACTGGAGAACACCCCACCACACTGTTATTCTCTCGTCCTTCTCTCCTACGACTCGTCGTCTTTCTCGCTCGGTTGTTCCTCTCTCTTTCCTCGTCTCTCCCGCATTCCCTTTCTGCATCTCTCTGATAATTCCGCCTCTCTCGCCCCTTTTCATTCTTTCTTTCTCTTACACGATACTCCTAGAGCTCTCGTTCTTCCTCTACCGCGTGATAATCCGTGGATATATCCTAGTTTAGTGTTTTAGTTTTTCATCGTAAAAAGAGATTCAAGCGACTGTCGTTCTTTCTGTTCCTTGCTATTCCATCAGTTCACAACTTTGTAGCTAAGAAGACTTCGTTGAAGGGAAGAAAGAACATTCGACGACTTAACGACTGGTACAAACAAGACTTTCCTCCAAGGGAAACGGTTAATCCCCCGGAACGGAAATTGTCAGTTTCTCGAATTTTTCCGAAACGGGGGCTAAAAGAGGTATAAGGAAGCTGCTTCCGGTGGCGATTTCCGCTTAATCGAGCACGATCACGTGAACGTAATTGCGAATAATTTTCTACAAATATTAATGATTATCTCGTAGAGACCTTGGGGGAATTTTTAGAATGAATTAGGTATATTCCTTGAGGGGGCTAAACGCTTCCGAAAGAATGTGTTCGAGAAATCGACGTCCTATCTGACACTGACACTGGCTCGAGCAAATCGTGAATCGGCAACGGAGGAGCAACGAACCGCCTTGCAAGATGTCTACAACCTCGCGGCAACACGTCGCGATTCCCCTACTCGCGAAACGACTAAAGGAAGTCGCTCCGGAGAAATTTCACCGCGAACCAAGCAGCCTCCGTCTTCGTCGGTGTCCATAGTCCTCGTAGGCTATATCCTCCTCTGTCTTCCATACACCCGAATACCTAATAGCCGACTCCAACTTCTAAATGTCAAAGAACCACCAACGTATGGGTGCTCGTGTCTACAATAATGGGAACGTTTCGTTATCGACGGGATCGTTTCACCATTTGTGGGCTACCGAAAATCATAGCCCAGGCCTTAACCTTGCCTTGATTAGGTATAGTTTTTAGACAAGGTTATCTCGACGAATTTGATTATTTTCTATTAAGAACTAATTAGAATGAAAGAGAATGTCCTAACTCGAGTACATAGTCGAGGATAATTGATCGTCGCAATGGTGAATTTATAACCGACCAATGCGAACGAGAACGCTAAAATTGACTCGATACGAAATGGCCCAGACCGTTCCCCCGGACACCGTGTGTGATTTGTTATTCTCGAAACGGCGACTAGCTCTAGCTACCGTTGCGACACGCCGTAGATCGCGGTACGGTGATCCTCATAAAATAAATATCCATCAGAAATTACGCCTGGTTAGATTATTCAGCCGGGCCAAACAACTTTGACACCCATCGCGTGTGCGCCTTCGCGAAAATTTCCTAACCGATGTATCTATGTACGGTGCCCCATTCATGGTGCAATTTCGTGCCGGTAGAATCGTACCGCATCGGTTCCAGATGTTCTCCTTTCCTTGTCCACCACGTGATAGAAAGTCGTGTTTCGTTTAAGCGTTGTTTCATCCGACCGTGCAAAAATCCGTACGGATAATCCTATCGTCGAGCTATCCTGCTCGCGGAGCCAGATCCGCATGACTTCCGGCGAAAAAAGAATTCTTCACCACCAAAAATTGTAGCTACGGTCCATTAATACGCGGTCCGAAATACCGAAATGCTTTTCGTGCTACGTAGGATCCTCCTTTATGACACGGTTACCAGTACCCGTTACTAACTGTTAGGTTTTAGTGCCAGGTTCCACTGACACGTTGCGAGCGGCCTCTCCGAAACGATCCGGAGGATATTTCCGATTATTCTCATCGGTGAAACTGTTCGATAAATTAACTCCAAAAAAAAAGAGGAAACCTAAAAAGAATTTGACTATAAGAAAGAAATGTTTGTTGTTGAATTTAAATCGTGTACTTTCGTTATAGTTCAATTTGAATCGCGAAATTTACAGCGAAGATATGTTGATCGAGTGGAGATCGTTCGCCTTCCCAGTTCCTCGATTTCTCAATTTCTAGTGTCTTCGACTCTTTACTGGGTCGGTGGCGTGCGCGCTCGCGCGCGCTCTCTAAAGACATTTCCTCCTATTCCGGAAAAATTCTAGACCGTTCAAACAAGTAGACCTGACCTTCCCTACGGATATCGTCCGGCGGTCGTTGCGAAAGGCCAAGGACGGCCAGCGACACGACGATTCAAATTTTTCTTCGCGAGCATTATCGCTCCCAGGGGGACCACGTCAAACGCGAAATCTCGTTAACCCTCTGCTGGCCAGTGTAACTTCAAAAGTAGCATGCTAGTTTTACCATTATTAAGCAAATAAAAATATTTCTCTTTCAGTTAACCAATAAAAATTAAAAGATCAAATTTATAAAACATATGCATGTCACCTCAAAGTTTCAACCATGGTTTGCAAGAAAAACTCAAATCTACAAAACAAATAATTTAACTTCTATGTGTTCAATGAGTCGACAGTACAAAGAATATACTGATAAACAGTTTTTCGACAAGTTTTCGACATTAAAGGGTTAAGTTTAAGAAGAAGAAGAAAAAAAAAGTCGGCCGGAATTCGCAACATCGATCGTGAATACAAGACACCACGGGTTCTATCGTTAGAAAGCGTGGTAAACTCCGTGTGACGTGTATGTATGTGGTACACAAGAAAATCTGGGGGCAGGTGTCGATTCCACGAAAATACGAGTCTTCACTGGGACGTTGTTCACGTATCTATACATGCAAATGGTCCGATAATCGTATCGTGAATTATCGATCGATCGACCATTATTTTACGAATACCCGCCACATACCGATTCTTTGATCGAACAATTATATAATCGTCGGAATATTCGTAAAACTGGGAAACGGCAACGACGATAATTGCCGTGGACTGTTACCCGCGGATTTGAACCGGGCAATAAAAAGTCTTTACATAATTTCATTGCGAATCCGTGTAAACGACCGCGGTGGAACCGTCGAATATTGTGTGAGAAAGGTAAAATGAAAGGCTTCGAATCGATTTTGTTAACTTACATATGAGCAGCGTGGTATCCAGAGTGGAATTGTTGATGTCCTCAGGACCTCCTCTTATAAATCTATCCACAGAACGAGACACTGTTCACCCGTTGGATCCGCTTCCTTCGTGAACGAATACAATTTATCAAAGGTATCACTTCAATTTTACAGACGTGTCACCTCTCACGGCCGCAGCACCGAGATAAGGGCGAGAAAGAGGCCAGAAATCAACGTTAGGACAAAACGTGTATATTCGTCGTTGATTAAAACCAAAAAAAAAGAAAAAATGAAACGACCACGAGATAGGGTAGACGCACAATATCACGTGAATCGGGAAGAATAAAGTCCGTCCGTGTGCTTCGATCCCAAGATCGATCGTATTCTTATCGTGGACGATTAACGATCACGTCTAACAACCAGGGGGGTCAGGATCACAAAAAAAACTTTCACTGCGGTCTTCCGTTTCTTCTCTGATGTCCACTTGTCTCTGTCTGCCTTTCGAGCCAATCCTTTCATCGGGGGTCCTTCCACGGTCGGTAGAGATCCGTGAACGATCAGCCGCGGATCAGGAAGAGGAATTCCCGCGGGACAGGGTCCTTGACCTTGCCCAGATTCTCCTCCCTTGCCTCCACGAGCACTGTCGATAGTACATCAGCCTCCCGGTGTTCCTCATCGGCCGTCCACCGTTCTCTTCTTTCCAATAACCTTCCTTATCACCCTTGTGTATCTGTCTGCTCTTCGATGATCCTCACTGGTCTCGTACGGATCCTCGCCTTGTCGATTCACGCCGATAGGTCCTCCGAGTCGTACGCGATCCTCCGTCAGGTTGGAGGTCGCCAGGAGCTACTGACAGTTTCCAGTCTGCTGGTCGGAACTCAGGGGGGCCCGTAACGATCTGGGATTCACGGTGTACGGTCACACTGGTTATACCGCGTGTCGATGAAATTTTTCGTCAACTAGAACACCGACGACCCCGATTTTTTTTTTTTACTCGAACTGTATGTATATACTCTTTCCTCTTGTCCCGTGACTTTTGATCGAGGCAACGCGTTCGCGTCGATACACGTCAAACAGAGCGAGTGTGTGTGTGTGTGTGTGTGAGAGAGAGAGAGAGAGAGAGAGAGAGAGAGAAAGAGAGATAGAAAGAGAGAGAGAGAAAGAGAAAAAGAGAGAGAGAGAGAGAGAGAGAGAGAGGTTGGAGGGAGGCCTTCGTTTCGATCTGACACGAGCAGGAGAGAGGCCTCGCTCGCCTGGCGCCGGACGAGATGCGACTAATTCCTAAAAGTAGGCGAGGAAGAAACGAACTGGATGGCCTGTGGGCCCTTACTGCGAGGGGCCTTACGCTGTACCGACCGACAGGGGCCCCTACTTCATGAAGCCTCCTTGCGTATTGAGCCCGGGGGGGACCCGTATGGGACCCCCCACCTTAAACACCGGCCGCCTCCTTCCCCCATGGTACTCTCCACCTCCCGTTATTGCTCTTCTTCCACCACCTTCGACGTTTTGAGCATCCTCCACCACCACCACCACCACCACCACCACCGCCACCACCACCATCGCCGCCGCCGCTGGTGTTCAAATCACCGTCGTTGTACACCCGATTCCCTCCACCGTTGGCTCCGCGTATTGTTAATGTCGGTACGCCACCAGGCCATCGTCGAAAAATTGTTTTCCTGAGTTTTGGTGGAAACGAAAACCACTGGCCGAGGATCAAAGGGGTACTGAGTTTGGATTGTCCATTATTGAATACGTACTGGTATGAATTCGATGTGAGGTTAGATCCAGGTTTCTTGAGATTTCATTCGATTTTTCTGTTTTAAATACGCGCAAGTAGACTGGCGGATGTTTTCGGAAAATATAAAATTTTAATGAATAATTTGTAGAAGCCGAAATTACGAAGAAATTTATTTACGCTGTTGGGGATTTTGATAGATTCTAAATACAAGGAAATAGTTTAGTACGCATCAGTTACTCTTTATTATATTCTATTCTAGATGATCAGGTATTCTATAAATACACGAAGTCCAGTCTTCGTGTAAGGAAGTTTTGTGCTATTACTATATGTAGGGTGGTTGCACCAGTAAAGGAATATTATATATAAAAACGAGTAAATTAAGTTATTAGTGTAAGCAAATGATTACATCTTGATTTTTTTCAATTCCTCTTTTCATATTAAAACAATCTTCACGCCATTGATTAGAAATGTTCATTTACTGGTTAATGTTTATTTACTGGTGAAATCTATAATTTTTCTCTTTAATTTAACTACTTATATTTTTCCAATTTTTCAAATGGGAAATTATACGTTATACGAAGGTTTAGATGTTAAAACGTCAAATTTTCATGTGCCAAATATGTATTAGTATGATTATTATTTAAAATTCAAATTTAATAGTTACAAATTCTCTTAAGCGTTCATTCATTAGTACGTTTACCTTAGTGTTCCATAAAATGTCGTCACCTTGTGAGTATTTTGTACTAATTGAATTATTTGCCAAAAATTTGGGAATTCCTAAATTATTTACAATGTTATAATATATATGTCCTGAATTAGTTACAAATCTTTGTGGTAGAAACTTTTCGTAATGTGCTACTAAACACACTGAATGTAGCGATTTAACAATCACTTCGTAAGTAACGTGCTGCTATGTCGAATGTATCATTTGTGTAACTGTGCAGTTATCAGTGCATTCTTACGTATATACCACTTAATGGCCTAATTTGTCATCGGTAATTTGTAGAAACTAATGTCCTAGACAATGAAAATATATTTTTTAATATACTTATTATTAATTACAATGAGTTTACTATTAATTGTAATAATTTACTATTAACACTTATGATGAGTAATTATTAATGTTCCAGAAAATTTTATTTTTACTTTGGTTAGTAGTAGACAGTAGAATGTAAATATGATATAGTTTACTTTTAATTCTGTAATAAATAAATAATGATAATCGTTTATTTCACAGGTACCCCTTAAACAATTTATTAATCAATTTCTAAAATACAAATCGAACAAAAAACTGTGGATATATAAACGAATGGACTTATTAATTATAAATTAAATAGTCGACTATTTCTGAACTTATTAGATTAAAAATTAGTAAGTGTTATAAATGAATTCGAAATATGTACCACAATTATTTAGAAGAAAAAGAAAAGTGAACGATATTGTTTACAGCTGTGACCCTATTACTCAACAATATTACTTACAATAATTATAGATCTTAATACTTTCATTAAACAATCACATCAGTTTCGAACGTCATTTCTAATTATTTTTTGTTTACAGTATTATATTCCCGAATTCTGATACCATTATATTTAAACGCGTTCTTCCATCATAATTGCTTCTTTTGATTTACTGAAAATAAGACATATAAAAATAACTTGAATAATTAATGTAACATTTATTCAACACAGATTATTCAATTAAAAAACAAAATACAACATAATTTTCTTAAAAACTAGATAATAACAAAATTAAAAAAAAACAAATCACTTACTTTATTAAATGTATAAAGATATAGTTATCTGAAAATTACTTTTAATCGAATAACATAATTTATTAGTTGAATGGTCGCTTTAACACTAAAACTACCAGCGTTGAATCTATACTAAATTACATTGTATAATACGTTGATATATAACATGTAATACAATATTGCATAGTATAATGTAAAATGTACAATAAATTAAAAGTTAATATAAATTTCGAAAAAGCAGCTTTATACTTTCAACAATTGAGGAAGTCGGTAGAAAAAGGGCACATGCCACATCTATGTCAATTTTTAGTTTTTGTACCATCAACATGTTCTAAACAAGCTCAAACACAATCTAAAAAAAAGATTACATTTATTCGAGCAAATTTGATCCTATTTGGAATGCGAAGAAGGAACATTTTTATTTTACGTATTTTTACTTACGTTGTCTCTATCTCGAAAATAAAGAAAAATACAAAAAAATCATAAAAATGTAAAAGACATAATCACACGTTTCTATAAAAAAAATATTTGTCTGAATAGCTGTAAACATTTTTTTTACATTTCTAAAAAACGTATCATATAATATGAAGTTTCGAGTCAAGATTTGATAGTAATTACTATTTACTATCTACTTCAATTACCAACTAAAACAACTACGACTTAATATCGAATTTCCTGAGAAAATTGTTTTCCCCAAAAATAATTGTCGTGTGAATTTATAATATTGTGGCGTGTGTCGCTTTTCCATTAAGCCCTTCAATGATATAATAAGAATTTTGATATTCGTCATTTTTACGAGTTTGGTGGTTCAAGTATTGAGCTAATTCAATTCGAACATTGCCCACGTCCAGTTTATTTTGCATTCGAAACCACGACAAAACGTCCAGTATAATAATAATCGAACACCGAGGTGTACACCTTGAAACAGCGATTCGAGCGAGACGACGACGCTTTCGACGGAAGTTTCGTGGTCGTAACGATATTCGCCGATACACTTGTGTTTCGCCACAGATCAACGGGAAAGATCGATAAAGAGGTGCCCGATGTAAATTCGTGAATAATAACAGGGGCCGTGTGTATTGTATATTTGCGGCATCGGTGTGGAATTGGCCAACGTGGAATTCGTGCTTACTCCGGCGCGTCTGTGTCGGAGTTTTGAATTTAATTGGCCATAGACGAGAAATTTCGCAATTTTTACCTTCACCGGGCACATCTTTTGTTCGATGGTCTCTCTTTCATTTTCAAGTTGAAAATCGCGGGCTGTTTGTTGTGACCCTCGTTCATACCGTTCGTGAATCGAGCATTTACAGTGCAGCATGTGATCCCCTTGAAGCTTGCTAGCTGGGTAATTTTTCGCCATTGAACGTTTACATGGACGTAATTCAAAAAGATGAATAACTGTTAACCCTTTTTTCCGAAATTATTTAATAATTATCAAAGAAATATTATATTTTATTTTTGTGTTTATTACGTGACTTATAAACGATTCACACGAACATTTGAACAGTTTGAAATCTTCTAATGAAATTTTTCTTTCGTTGCCATTTGATATTTTTTCCACTTTTATCAGAGTTGTATATAATGATTATCGTTATAATGTTATTATACGAAATAAAATCCAATTTTTCTTACCTTTAATCAATATACCTTCTTGAAATATTTGAAAAAGATTAGAGTTTTGTAAGTTTCTATTGTATTTGTAACAATGCTAAAAACCTGAATTCGATCAAACGAAACAGAGAAAGGATAAATTTGTGCCATACCATATGTACAAAACTGGAAGAAACTAATTATATATTCACAGATATGAACGTAGTCATATGGCAACTGTGGGGATGAAAAGGTTCAGAAGGTAACCATAAATTGTAGTAATAACATCTAATACCTCATTCAACGAGTCGAGTCAGTAACTATAAACAAAGGGAGGTGAGATGACCATTTAGGTGGGAGTGGGACAGACATAGTTACCAGTCAATAGCTGGGTATAGCACGCGAATGTTTTCGTTATTTTTACTATCTCGTCTCGTTAAATGGACAGTATCGAGTAAAACTAATGTTTTGAAACAGACCTTCTGAAGACTTCGTCTTATTGTTAGTCGTACAGCAGAAGTCAATAGGAAAGGTTGTGTACATTTGAGCAAACACTGTATAACGTAGTGTTATATGTATTCACTGTGTAGAGTAATTAAAGTCTAGTCTATATAACATATATTGTGCATAATTAACGTGAATAATAACGAACTGAAACAATTTATCCCACAGTACAAGTGAGTACAACATAATATATACTATTGCAGATAGTTTGATTGAATTTAATACAATAGTCTATGTGTAAATAAATAAGTTAGCAAGATATTATTGAAATATATAGCTAATAGAAAGTACAAGTTAATTCGACCTCCTAGGTTTACGAGTTAACAATGATGTGAGACGATTTTTAAGAAAAGTGAAACGTACAAAAATGATCTGTTCTTATTAGTTGTGGTATAAATGATATTATCGAATCATTTTTTTTATAATTTTACCGATTTTTAGCTAGCTGGACTAATATCGAAATAGGAACAGTTGTTTTGTTCTTGTTGAGATGTCATTTGCCATAACAGAGTAAAACAGTTAATTGTTAGGAAATGACATTCGATCTAAGAGATCTTTTATTAAAAGCAGATTTCGAATAAAATTGAAATTATGGTGTCGTAAATAAAATATTGGTTTAGCCCGTTATGAACCAAGCAGTGAAAGAATACGATTTGTACACGTAGGATTTTTCATTCTTTACAAAATTAGATACCTAGGTGGAAGACCAAATAGAGACAAATAAATTATTATATAAATCTCCGGAATTCCCTTTCATAACTACAACGTTAAAGTACAGAATTGAATAACGTTAATTAACTACAAAACAATTACAAATAAAATGTTGCATTAACGCATCATTGATCCTTAATGGGTTAACGACATTTATATTGCTTCAAAATGGAATAATATCTATGACAATTATTGTGATTTACTCTTAATACTTATATAATTATTCACAGAAATTACAAATATTGTATTCCAAATAAATAACTAAATTGTGAATATATGTATAATACGCTACAGATATGAGTGCAACTAAACCGCGCCTCTAGATTTATCTTCTCTATTTAGTAAATAAAATGGTAATAAGCACTTTCTTTAGTAAAAATGATTCTGATAATTAGCTTAATTATCGCGTATTTGTACAAACTAGATATGAATATCGCTTTAATAATATACTTTCAGGATGATTATTAGAATAACTAATAACTTGATTTCGTTAGATTTTTCAAATTCTTCTGCCTTCATTTATTTGTACAATCATTTCTAATCATAGAATTTTTGTTTTATATTCAACTAAATACTTTCTGAAGTATTTACTATACTCGTAACTATGAAGACAAGAACAAAAGTAGGAATTACTTTCTTCCTTTAAGTATTTCATTGGTTTCAGAATAAAATAAAAAACTCATTGCATTAGATAAAAGTTTTGTCTTTCGATAAAATTCGAAGACTACTTATAACACGAAAGCAACAATCAAAGTCACTTCAAGATAATCGTAGTTACCAATAAATCATCATATATTACATCATAACACGTTTAATAAATCCATTTAGTAATTAAATTAACAAACGTCATTTAGTAAATTTCATTAATCCTTTAATTATATTCAATTGTTTAAATAATTCTATTTGATCCATAAACTTTTATTGTATAATTTATCATTATATTCGAGGTGAATGCCAAAATTTCATAGGCATTTATTAAGTTCCCTTATGGCTGGTCGATCGGCATCTATTGCATATCGTAGAGATCCAAGGAACTCTGGTAAAGGGATGTTCGTACGCTTTCAGCTCATACATGTTCGTCATGGCCATTTCTTTCGATCGCTCGATAAGTTTTTCCACGCTCAAATTGGTCGTTAAAACACCGTATTCGGTTAATACACGATGTGTTAATAAACATTAATATCGCATGCTATCGTCAGATGTATTTTTCTAGTGCAACATATTAAAATTAATAATTCTAACCCATGCGATGCAACGAGATGCTGGCTAAGAAACCGACGATCCTTGAGAAATTAGAAAACTGAATGTTACATGCGTCCGTATTGAATACTAATTATGCAAACATTAACATACAAAAATAACAAAATAATGTAGAATTTGTTCATATTTTCAGTAGACTTGATGGAGAAGATATTATTACAAATCCTTTTTACTTTCGTCTTTTAAATGTTACAATTTCGATTTTTTATTTTCATTTCCGTTTGTGTCGAATCTATAAAGTAATTTCTATTGAAATCTGTTAATGAAATACCAATTTTTGCATCCATGATTCCGTCAAAATTATATAAATAAATTTAACCCCCAAAACAGCAATCTATATACATTCATAACTAATACGAACGTCAACAAGTTAACAAAATAATAATCTCGGTAATAAAAATAACGATAGCTGGATCACCTTTTGAGGAATCGGGATGTGTCTGATGATTAGAAAAAATGTATAGTTACAAAAATGAAAGTTTTATATCATTTTTTACAAATTCTTGTAAAAGAATGTAATATCTTTATACATATAGTATTATAGGGTGGATTCACTAGTGAATTAACATTGAAAACCGAGTAAATTAAGTTAGTAAAATAAGCAAATGATTAAATACTGATTTTTGCAATTCCCCGTTTCGCATTGAAACAATTTTCGCGCCACTAATTACACATGTTTATTTACTTAATATTGTTCAGTCACTAATGAAATCTATATTTCTTTCCTTTTAGATTAATTAATTACATTTTCCCATATTTTCAAATTGAGACCAGTACATTACAAAAAGATATAGACATTAAAAAATCGAATTTTCATGTGCCGAATATTTATTAATATTACTATCAATTAAAATTCGACTTTAATAGTTAAACTTTCTAAAATGTTCATTCATTGGTGCATTTACCCTATACTATCTAGAATGGGTCACGTGGGTTAATAACACTTCAATCTGAAATTCGATAGTGTTTTTCACAAAATCCAAAATTAACACATCTCGCCAACAATACCAATTTTGTCTAGGTACATAAAAATTAACTTATACAAGAAGATGTTACGTATGCAATAGTTTGCGAAGTGTTAACAAATTACGTGCTAATAAATCTAGATGGCTACGGTGCAAAGTTCCAGGATGGTTCCGTGTTTTCAGAAAGAGTTGCGCCGCCAGCCCCGGAAGAGCACAATGGTGTACCAGGGGAGCCATTACGAATCCCCGTCTCGCAGGATTAGGTCTTAACTCTGGCAAAACGGGAAGTGAGGGAAAAAATCTGACCTAAGATTTCTTTCGTCACCTAGGACTCGTTCGGCAAGGACCGTGTCGATAGGCCAGCTTACTGTATTTTGCAAACTAGCGGTAACCCCGTTCTTTTTCTTTTTTTTTTTGGGCTGGTGATCCCCGAAAGTCCCGTTTTTCATCTGCCGCCGCGGAATAGACACAACTGTCACGGGATTGTGGGGTAACTGTAAAAGGGTTTCCCGTTGAAGGGTTAGGTTGACTTTTTTTAACGTCACCCAGGACTCACGGCCTACCTGGCCGTGTGGATTTTATTGCTTTCGGGGGTGAAAAACTTCGTCGTGGCGTAAAGTTCCGTCGGAAAATACGATTTTTTATAACGTTGCATGCAATTTCCTTTTGGTAAATCGTTTTATCGATTGTATTTATTCTTGCTTATTGATTGGATTAACACAAGATCTACCGAAGCAGTCAAAATGACTGGTGCATAAACTATTGTAAAAGTGATTAAAATGTTATAACAGTGTCGTTCACGTGACTTTTTGCAAATTCTATTGCAATATACAATGAACAAAGAAATTAATTAACTTACAAATCCATATAGTTTCGTAAAAACTTTTATTTTTATCGATCTGACAAAGTACATATGTATATGTTAATTATTGGTAATTCTACTATTAAAATCGTTACATTTTGATGTTAGTAGATTAATGAAACTATTTAAAGTAAATAGTAATGATAATAGGAGTATGGTGTTGTTAACTATGCAAAAAGGAAATAGAAAAAGTAACGAAACTAATATAAAATAATTATGTATCACGTTGAATATATATTTTTTGTCTATTATCTCGTACATGAAATTCAGTCGGGAATTATTAAGTGCACCAATAAGTAGTCCGTTATTTTTTGAGAAACATTCATTTCGAAATAATTCAAATACCTATTCTATTTTAATAATATTAGGTATTTGTTCCCATCATCTTGCGCCCCTTTGACTGAACAGAGGATTGGGAAAATATTCTGCATCTAAACTATATTACCACCACATTAGAACTATAGTGAATTATTTATTGGTACAACTTATAGTACATACAAAGGTAATTAACTATTCGTTGAATCATCTCTCTTGCAGTAGGAACAACGAATCAAAAATACGTACGCGGGTTAAAAAGAATAGAATAGATATTATTCATGTTATGACAAATAGTTTTTCATATCATTATAGATACAGAATATTTCTAAACACTTCACTATTAATTGTTTAGCGATATTTGAGACGAAAAACCGTACATGCATTTACTTGAATATCATCTTCATCTTTTATGAAATTATATGTTACGACTAGACTGCGGATATTTATGCATTTATAGCATCCCTTAACATGGGAAACAGAGCAAATGAAAAGTTTAATAAAGTTTCAGTGTATTTATGTATTATCATTAACGTAAAAAACCATCTACATAGTACAGTATTCAAAACTCTGTTCCATTTTAATTTTGAAAAATTGTGAATTTGCATAAACTTCCGCAGTCTAGTTATAACGATGATTAAAATGTTACAACAATGCATTTTCTCAGATCCTTTACAACTTTTATCGCAATATGTGCAGTGAAGAAATGAGATAATTTATAAAGTATATTTTCAAAAATGTGTCATGTTTATGGACTCTATAAAAATATCGTAGGTTTACATTTACCTTTAGTAGTTCTAGTGTTAAAGTCAGCAGCCAGCAAAAATGGCTCACTTAATTTATTCTGTCGAGCATGTTTGAATCAAATTTTAATTACCCTTTGTGATTGCGATATGGGTGAGCCGCTGCCGTCGCACTCGCCACGGATCGCGGCCATTTGCGTCATAATAATTGTATAACTTTCGATTAATTAGACGTCGAACACCCCGCTGTCCCCTTCTCCGCCCCCCCCCCTCCCCACCAGCTTTGCGGGGTAGGGTATATCGTATGTATTCTGCCGCTTTTTTTTTCTTCATTTTTCTTTCCTTGACGCAACGTAACGAGGAGTGATCGTCGGTTGCGCCTCTCTTCTCCCGCTGATTCGAAGGAACGGCGGGGCCCCACTTCTCCGCGAATCGGTTACACTTTCGTTGCTGTGACTAGTGGTACCACTCGACCGCGTTCCTCGTCCGCGAGGATCGGCTAACCAGATCGACCTAATTGTTTCCAAGTTTATTTTAAAAGTATGTGAACCGTGAGACTCTCCTCGGGAGATCCAGAGACGCCATACGGAGAAGAGCGAGGGGGGCCTGATCGAAGAAATTTCGAGCGGCCCCGGTCCTGCTTTGGCGAGCACGTTTCCTTGAACGTTTTTTTTTGGGAGAAAATTGGAGGAACGTTTCGGAGGTTTAATGATATGACATTAATAATATCCATGTTTTGCCAGTAAAATGGATTTGTACGAATTTGTTGAACGACATGACGTTAGGGTAATCGAAAGATGCGATTTTGATGCAAATATTGATATTTCATTTTAGAATATTCATATGTGTATACGTTATTAGTCATTGTTTTCAATTATTTTGCTTGGTTCTGTTATGTAATATTTGTATATAGTGAAATTTAAAATGGCGGGTAGCAAAATTATTCAAGACTTCGTTAACCATGATCATTTTTTCGGCATTCATCTTTGTGGTAGAGTAATCATGTTAGAATATCGTCAGAACTATATATTGACGAGATAAACAAATACAGCTACAGTAAAATATTCGTTTTTTCATTAGAATTAATTTCTGTTCTTGTTGACAGAACAGTTTCGATGTGTTATAAGAAATATTATACGCGACTAGTTTGTTGCTCCTTTTTCTGAATTAGTGCCTATATTATTTCAACATAATTCATAAATAGTAATAACTACACTGGGTAATACAATTTGTATAACGAATTATTTATCATTATCTTCCTTTGATGTTACAAAATGAGTAGTGTACGTAACAGTTTATTAGTATTTTTAAAAATAAGTTCTTTGTAAACATCTCTTCTGATGTCCTTCAACCATCGTACACTGTTCGGGTCAATTTAACACAAAACCAATGCTTTATTCTTAGTTACATTTTTTATTATAGAAATTTGTAAACTAATTTGACACCAATAGGTTACATATATTATAATCTAGCAATAGGCAAACATATTTTCATAATTCGATTTTAATTCAGACCCAATTTGATTCCAGGAATAGCGATACAATACTTTCTTGAATAGTGCACGAGGGTTGATTCGTGTTCTCAGTTTAAAAGTATGCCTTCAGAAAATTACAATAATAGTCATCGATGTACAAAATCGAATAAGAGACAGAATTTCAATTAATTCAAGTAACTTTAATCAGTCTCAGTATTGAAATGTTATTCAAGTTTCTAGTTCCCAGACGATTGACACACAAAAACTGTCTCGCTAAAAAGGGGACATACGTAAAGATCACTCGTGATTCTTCATAAAAGTCAGGAAAACGGCAGCGCAAGGACGCGTGTTTATTGGTAGCAATAAACTCCTGCAATCGGCAAATCCTAACGGTCCGCACGACGTCCGTAGTGGCCCTTCGGAGGGCAACCGTAACCTCGGGTACTTGCCAAAAGGTACCATAAATTTCGCACCCCCGAAGTATCCCGAGGTGGCGCTGTCAAAATATTTAGGCACCCTTACGCCCTGGGTATGACCTGAGCATACGCCTACTTTTTCGATAGTATGCAAAGGCACTGTGACAATAGAGTAGACTCCTACCGCTTGGAATATTGAACGTATTTAATTAGTCGTATTGTCAGAGAATGGTGTTAAAGATTGTTCTTCGGTCTTTCTTAGTTGATATGTTACAATATATTGTTACTAATATAAAAAGTATAATATTTTATTATGGAACAAGTCAAGCTTTTAATCAACATTAACGAAGGAGTTAACGTAGCCAAAAAGATTTCAAACCAATTTTAAATCAAATCAGTTTCTATTAATATACATATTAATTCCTTTTATTATATGTTAGTGTATTAGTAAATATGTTTGTCTAATATTTTTATTATATTGTGTACTTATTTGTATAGTAATTATTAATTGTATGCGAAGGTTTGTAAAATTTTTAAATGATGGTATAGGATTTCTAAACGGTTGTGATAGCCCGCATATTCACAAAATTCAGCCCATTTATGGGAATTCCCAAAACTGAACTGTGTATGGGATACTACTTTTCAACATTTCTCGTGTATTAGAAACTTTAGTATTATCTATGAATATGAAGCAAATCATAATATATATATATATATTATAATTTGCTTCATATTCATAGCAATATGTCATTATAGTTCATACTTTGTTTACATTTAAATATTTTTGGTAAAAACAATTTTCAAAAAACATGAATTAACGGAGCAGAACAGAAAATATTCATTTTTTATGGAATTAAAGACAATTGTCCATATGAAATGATAATGCATAAAAAAATAGATAAAAAGCAGATTTTCAGTAGTAATAATACTACATATTTTATCATAATAAATGTTTCTGTACATGAAATTCGTGTACATATAAGTACTTTATTAGAAAAAAAAACACTTTTTGTTATATATGAGTTTATTTTGCAATGTAATTATATTTAATTATTAATGAGACAATATTTTGACGTACTACAGGTGAGTGATTTATAGAAATTCCAAACGCAATAGGGAATTACTTACACTCCATTTACCTATTTATTTTACTTACAATATCAATTTCAGTACATTTGTTTACAATACAAATTACATTCTCAACGAGAAATTAATCATATTGCGTGAATGCACCAGTGAATAAACATTATATGTATATAAAAATGTGTAAACTAAGTTACTAAAACAAGCAAATAATTAAATATTGATTTTTTTCAATTCTTTGTTTCATATTCAAACAATTTTCGCGCCACTTGTTAGAAATTCACTTACTGGTTAATATTATTCATTCACTGGCGATATCTGCATTTTTTTCTTTTTAATACAATTAATTACATTTGTCCAATTCTTCAGATTGAAATCTATTAATTGTAAAAAATGGTATAGATATTAAAAAATCTAATTTTCATGTGCCAAATATTTATTAATATTATTATCATTTAACATTCAACTTTAATGTTTACAAAATCTCTTAAGCATTCATCCATTGGTGTGTTTATCCTTCAATCCTTATTTTTAATATTAATTTTATTATTTCCAATAGCAATTTTACTGCCAATTCCTCCCCTCGTAACGTCGAAACATTTCGCCCGATACCTGCCCCTGCATCGGTATTGATGAGAAGATGAATTGCACGTATTGTCTAGAAAATGTACTCAGGTACAAAGTGTCGACACGTGGACGGTATCGTCGGGGTACCCATCGGCCCGGAGCGTGGCCGGCAGCACGAGGAAACATGTGTGCAACAGACGTCGAGGGTATTTATTGCGAATCTTTGAAATATTTACAATGGTCACGCGTCGAGAGCACGACACGCGCGAGGACATCCCCCAAATATTTACGCTCCTAAGGTTATGTCCCTCTTAACAAGTCTTTAGAACGCTGTTCTTCCACGTGCTATAGGGGTTCCGACGCAAGACTTCGTATTTCCCCCATGGACGTTCCTAAATGGCACTTCACAAGTGCTTTATACCTTGCTTCCGTGTTGAGAGTAATAAACGCAGTTATTAGGTAAATGTGTCTTTGAAATATATTACAGTAGGAGCCCGGTTAGCAGTGACCTCGTTCCACCATTTTTCGAGTATTCTAGTCAATAATAGACAAAATTCTTCATAGTAAATATTGAATTTAAAACGATAGGACGTAGACGAAAGAATCAAATTGGAGGTCAAAATGCAGGTGTCCCATCAGAGACATCACTAGATGTGCTCGTGATTAATTTAGTTAACATTCTATTCTTCGATTTTCCGTCATTGTAGATAGTATTACTCAAATAAACCTTCTTGTAAATCTCAATTATTCGATTTATTTAAACTGACAATATGAAGATTAATGTTGAAAGAAAGATTTATTTAACCCTCCGTAGGCAATGTGGGTCAATGTCCTAAATTTTTATTTTCATGGGACAAAATTTTAAACATTTGACTTAACGAACGATTTTATAATGCAGTAGAAACTTTGATAAAACAGTAATAAACGTAGACTTGGACATAAACGATCCAGTTTGCATATGGAGTGTGGAAAAATATGTTTGCTTACGCAGAGTTAAGCGTACAAAATATTCATGACTAATAATTACATTTATTCATTTATGAGACATGTGAATGCAGAAAATTGGATGAAACTGGAGCTTGAACAAAGTTTAATCGAACTCCGATGAATTTCTTATTTATTAAAACCATTCCATTGCTGAAACACATTTTCTTTCAATTCTCATTTGAGTAAACTAGCTTATGACAACGGAAACTTGCATAAATATTTGCATTCTAAGTATTAGTTAATAAAAATTAAACTACGAATCCCTTCCTAGACGTTTACAAAATTAATAATGAAGGCATCTATGTAATCGAATTCTTGTTATCGTTGCATTTTAACTTCTAGTCAAGAAATTAATGGTAAACACAGATTTACAATGAAAACCAATATTCTGGAGGAATCGTAACGCAAGAATAAACCGCGGAACGACGCGCGTCAGGCATAAAAAGTCGTCGAAGGATAAGCCAGCCCCGTGTCATTGCTCGTGCGACGCAACAAGGACCTCATAAGGAAACAATTAAGCAAATCGAGGCGACTCGAATAATCGTCCGAGCGATTAAACGACAATTCACAGGCGCCTCAAGGTGGAGGCAATAAAACCCGTTGAGGGCCAAACGAATCAATCTTTACTCATCAAACGCGGTTTCCTTTATTTGCAAATTACGCGGCTCGTTGCAGTACCCCCCTTTTCATTTGGACCATTATAGCCAATACTATAAAGAACAGGAAAGTGATAGAACAAATCAATATTTGCCTTTTATTGGGTCTCAAAAATTGACTGTTGACATATATTGATATTTGAGACTCCTGTTTTGACTAAAAAGAATATGGTGCTTCATACACGTTAGAACTCCCAGAAAATATTATTTTTCATAATGAACTCTATTGTAATCATTAGTTTACAATCATTACTGTACGACAATCTTCTCAATCGTTTACAAAATTACGGAGTCCTCGCGCATATTGACTCTTTGTTGATATGCGATTATTGTCCAGGCGTCATTCCCACCACTGGGGAGGACGGGGGGTGGGGTGAGTGGCAGTGGAACTCGGTAACCGCATACTTTGTTGCCACAGCCCGCCGAGACGACTTCTCGTTCACGAGCCTACAACTGAACGTTGGGAGCCCACAAAGAGGTTATATTCCAGGGTGTCGGTGATACAATACTAATGCAACGATCAAACTTTTTTATTTTTGATTTTTTATTAACGAAACTTTTATAAACGAAATGGTGAGATTTTTCTGATTACAATGATACCAAACACGACGCAATTTGGGTCATATTTACTTATAATTTATCAGAATCGATAATGAACTAATATGAATTATTAACAGTTTCTGCATGAGTAAATATGATCCAAATTATGTCATATTTACTTATGATTTATCAGAATCGATAATGAACTAATATGAATTATTAACAGTTTCTGCATGAGTAAATATGATCCAAATTATGTCATATTTACTTATGATTTATCAGAATCGATAATGAACTAATATGAATTATTAACAGTTTCTGCATGAGTAAATATGATCCAAATTATGTCATATTTGGTATCATTTTAATCAGAAAAATCTCACCAATATACTAGTAAAAGTTTCATCAACAACGAATCAAAAATAAACAATGTATGCGCTCGACGGACTCGACGGACGGAGTGGGCAAATGTACGACGATTAGTCGAAGCGTTCAATCGTCAGTAACTGCCCAGAGAACTGCCGACGAATAAAATGTAGCTGGATCACCTTCAGTCGCACGTATTTTTATTATTGGCCGAAACGGTACACACCAATCAGATTGTGTGGTCGGCTATAATGTAATCCTTTCCTTCGGCTATAATGTGGTCCTTTTCTACGTTCGGAATACTACAAAGGCGAGTTGCCGAGGCTCGAGCTTCAAGCAAAAAACGTATTGACGGGGGTCAGAAACGTTTCGCGTAGTCCACGATTATCGTACCCTCGCGGATCCGAGTTAGGGACGATAATCGTGGGGACTCTGTACCAAAAAATTGCACTAAAGGTAAAAAATTTATTTCTAGATAATATTCTAATGATTTCTTAAGTTTACTTTATATTCAGTAAGTAAATTTCCTAGTACTTATAGGCAATAGTACACATTCAATTATTGTACTAATTTACAGAAAAAATATTGGGTTTAGATTGGATATTGGATCGTTATCAATCTCGATAGGCCTACCAAAATGTTTATTATTAGCCAGACTAAAATCTCTGTCACTCAATTTGAACCATTCGTTTATTTACGGCGTCGTCACCGTACACATAGGAAATCTTTTTTGTTTGCACTACGTTTTTCTTTTTCCGGAAATAGAAAACCGTAATTTCTGTTAAGGCCCGTTTACACGGTCAAATAATTTGTGCAAACTGACTCTTGGGCATTACACGTTCAGTCTACCTTGCACAATTATTTTTCATACATACAAAGAATAAACTACAATCATAATTAGTTATCACAAATTAAATAATTAGAAAAATAATGGCAATTATTTGCCAGGCGCATTAGCTTCTATTTAAAAGCAACGGTTTCCTTATGCAAATGTGAATGCACAAATCAGTTTACGAAAGTTATTTGAACGTGTAAATAGGCCTTTACGCGTTCAGTGTACCTTGCACAATTATTTTGTAAACATATGAAAAATAAACTATAACTATAATTAGTAATTACTAGACTGTGGATTTGATGCACGTATCGCAAATACGTGTCTACGAAAATTCAATACAGTGAAAATTTTAGTAAAGATTAATGTAAATTATATTTTATTTTGAACCTAGTGGCACATGTAATAAAAGAAATGTATGTTTAACTTCATTTCGATTTAACGAATTATCTACAAAAATGTGATCTTGCATTTAGTTTCACATTCTAGTTATTACACGTTAAATAATAAGAAAAGTAATGTTAATTATTTACTAGAAGCGTTAGCTTCTTAGACTTGCTTGTACAAATGTGAATTCATAAATCAGTTTGCGCAAATTATTCAAACGTGTAAATCGGTGCCTCAGACACCGATCTGATCCACTTTCCGAAAAATCGGTAGTGAATAGTTCGGGGCAGTGGACCACCCGGAAGTGCACGGCCGCGGCCCGAAAGATGAGGGAAAACGCGCTACCTGCGAAACACACCGTAAACTTCCTCATTGTCGGTGCAAGTTGCACCGTGCAACGAACCCGAAAGGGAATCCTCTTCCGGGTGCGTCCCGAAATGCGACGCGAGGAAAAAGGCCGTGGATAATCGGCCGTTGCCGACGACAGGCCTCTCTGCTCGTGCGTCGCTGCGGCGCAAGTAGTACGAGTCTAAATATTGCGAGGCGTTGATTTCTTACGGTCGGCGTTACGGAGTTTCCATGCTTCTGGACCGAAAATATTTTGGCCACGCGGGATTCGGCACGCCTATTCGTTAAGGGTCCAACCTCTTCCAAGAGCCGGTTGTTCCGTCTTTTTGGAGCGAATCGCGATCTTGGAAATCGGGAAGAGATATATCAACACTGGAGACATTCATTCTTCTTTTCGTCGACCTTACGGTATTGAATTGTGTACAAGGTAGATTTGGAAAGGAGTGTGAAGAATTTTTGAGATAAATGATTTTGTAACTTCCGAATTATATAGAGCTATAGATGGATTGATGAAGTGGTATTTTGTAGCAGATAAACAGAAACAAGTTTATTAACCCCTTTGCACCGATGGACGATCGTCCAAAGCATATCATGAACAAAATCATGTGGAGAGATATATTGTCCTCCGATGCGAAGGGGTTAAGACAGTATCATAATTTATGCAACTCGCTGGATTAAGGAGTCATGCTCAGTCAGGAGGCCGAAAAAAGAGTGTTCTTTGGGAATTTTTTTCTCGAAAACTGTAAGACCTTTCTCAAAAAATGTGATCGTGTTTCAAAGATTGTAGTTTCTAGATTATAAATAAAAATTCAGTAAGATTTATGTAATGGAAGAACCAATCTTGTCCTTGAACGTGGGGTTTTTTGAGATATTGATTAGGAACAAAATAGCGGCCGTTTTCCTGAAAAAGTGCGATTTTCACCTAAAAAATCACTCGTTTTTGGTCAATTAAAAAAAAAGTATGGAACGAACAAAAGAATCCTTCGTGCAAGGACACGTTTTTCTCATTTGAAATAAGGCGCAAAAGGCTTCATGTAAATCGACACAATAGTTTTCGAGAAATATTGATCACCGATTTGAAAAATGTAGTTTCGAGAAAAACGCGTTTAAAGTTTCAAGTCAAGCTTACACTTATATAAAATGTTCATTTTTTCACGTCTATAACTCTGTCATTTTTACTTGGATTACCTTGAAACTTGCACAGAATATTCTCGAGATGTACTTAAAGAAAATGTAGAAAGTGAAAAATCGATTTTTTGAACATTTCTGACTGAGCATGACCCCTTAAGTCCTTGTTTACTTTTGTTGAGTGTCATGTACCTCTGAAACTTATTACTAACATTTTCATTATTCTATATATTTGTTGGCAAATCTGGTACATTTTTGCGTTATTTAATGACGATAATACACTAACATTTATGGTAAGATGTAAAACGAGTGATTTTATTTTTAGACCGAGAATAAAAATTCTTACATTTCTTTTTTACATCACGTCGACTACTATGTACAATATATCATTAGTTATTAGTAAACTGCGCATGTTTGTAAATTTATAGTATTCTTTAACTTGGAAAATGCAATACAATAAAGGTTCCAATGAAGTTTAACACTATTTATGTGTTATTACTAACATAGGAAATCCTCTGATATACAACTCAAAATCGTGCTTCAATTTAATTTGAAAATATTAGTATCTAAAATTTTGACTTTGCATAAACTTCCGCAGTCTAGTCATTAGCAACGGTGTTTAGTCCGTATCATGATATAAAAACCCCATGCATGAGATTGAAATAAATGAAGTATACTTGACATAAATGAATGAAAAACGATATTTTAATACTAAAACTACCAACGATAAACGTATATCTATTTCTATCTGATCCATAATCGTGACAAACTTTTGAAAATATTCCAATTTACAAATTAACTTATTTCTTCATTTCTATATTACAATGAAAGGTGTGTAAGATCTGAGAACATGTATCGTTGTAACATTTTAATCGTCATTATAGGTGTGTACTGACCAGTCATTATGCCTGCTTTGGTAATTCTGGTGCAATTAATTTTTATAGTAAAGATTTGTGTCGTATAAAAAATTGATTGTGTTTCCTTGTGAAAGGGGAAGCTATGTTAGGGATTACTTTATGTTTCTGCTGTCTTAATTTTTATTTCGTATTCTTCTTCTATTAAGTACCTAGGTACCTTGTATATTTGTATTACTTTCATTCTTCAAATATAGATATGATTAATCTAATTGGACTCTCGAGGATTCATAGGAAAGTTTTCTTTATAAATACATATTGTCAATCTTGTTATGCACGCAACTGTACGACATTCATCCATTGTCCTTTTAATCGACGCACTTTTTCACGAAATATGCGCTGTCACGTAATTACGGTATTCACGCCTAGAAGAAAGTCGACGGCGAACGGATGGTTCATCTATCGTCTCGAGGAGATATCAAAAATTTACGACGTTAAGAAAGTAGGTTCGCATACATCAAGTAACCTGTGCGAAAAAAAATCAACTGTGAATCGAGTTTTAAAGAATTGTATTCCGCGAGTACCTACACGGGCCCACCATGAAAAATACACATTACCTTGCGATATATACAGTGAAAACTGTCCTAGAAATCACAATAATTTTCCTTCGTTAGCTCTGAGAACTGATTGAACATACACTGAGGTAATTACTTTTATAGTCCCACTACAAAACTGTATCAATTATCCAGAATTTGTATTCACATTCACTATTTGATATTAATTAATTATTGTGTAAACAATATGTACCTATTTACATTATATCTGGACTGTTCATGAAAATTCCCGCTTTCATGGATTATTTTAGAAGTATAATACATAAATGAAGCAAAAGTGGTTATTAACTTGAAAGTAAAATGAACCCAGTTCTCGTTGAAGTTTACACCTCCACAGTTGAATAGCGAATATTATTACATTTCAATAATCTTACATGTTTTTCGAGTCAGCAAAGATTCAATTTCATTAGAAGCCATAATCGTGCAGCAATGTACTATAAACATGTAATAATTTATTTAAAATAAAGTGTCTACTTTTAATTCAGAAGTTCGAACAGTGTCTTTTGGAAATAACCACTGAAAACAATTTAGTAAGTTTGAAACTTAAATAATAATTAATCACAGAATTATTAGATCCCGAGTGTCTTAACAATAGCTACTTTTACTTCCATTATCCGCTGTTGTTTATTGGATTCACAAACAAAATTATAAATATACTGCGGAGTTTATGCATTTACACAAATAGTCAATTGTCTAAAGTTCAGCATAGCAGAAAATGTAACAAAACCTAATAAAATGTTCATGTTATTTGCAATGTGAAAGAATCCAAAATAAGGTAAATAAATTTCTGTTGGATTCTAGTTTCTGTCAATTAACTAATAAAAATCTATATTTGCATTCTAATGATAAGAAGTTTAACTAGAAAGCAACATTTTATTTTGAACGAGTAGCAAATTAACCCTTCCAATTCGCCTGTGCTACTTTTTATTTATATACAACAGTGTATAATAATATAGTAAAGCATCGATCGTTCTAACGAATTCTATCCTCAAAACTGTATCACATAAATAAGGTAGCTCCCACAGTTTGTCTGTTTCGGGATATCTGTTTGGTTCCGGTACGGGGACGGTAGCGATGTTTACTTTGAACAGAAGGCCGTAAATAATTCGACAGGTCTCGATGACACTTAAATCCATCGGACGCTTCGTGACCGGCCACGACAAGAGTCTCGGGATTCGGGAACACCGATGTTCCATTCGTGCAATGCAAGGTGAAAATTTACGGTGGTTCTGGGAGGATGAACGGTTTTGCGGCCCTCGATGTGGCCACTGGACACCATTTCGCTTTACCATTATGACTCCTTGCCATCCACCTGACAATATGAATCTCGAGGCCTTGACCAGGAGGATAATGCGATACTTTCAGCGAATATCGTAAAAAATCATAAAAAATCTACCTTCGCGATCGGTACGATTTACTGTTCGGTGATATTGCACTGCCGCAAAACCAAAGTGACCACTGGGTGTAAATAAACTTCATACCACACAGTTGGGTACAGTTTTATTTGAGTGATGCACAGTGAAATGAAACGGTGTTTATGTGTTCGATTCCAACGTTCCAATGATCAATCCGATTGAACAGTTGCTTTGATACGTATTCGGTTATTCAAAAAAACGCAAGTATTTCCTTTTGTTTTATTTGTTATTCCAAATTCTTTATCTAGACTCTAGACTATGAAGTTTTACTATCTCTGGTTCAAACATAATAAATCCTACGAAGAATTCTAAGTAATATATACTCTCTAATGAAAGTTAAAAAACAAATCAATTGTCAGTATTGTAATTACCAAAGCAGTCAAAATGACTGATTAATATACTGTTTGAAGAATGATTAAAATGTTTATTCTAACAATGCATTTTCTAAGATCTTTTACCATTTCTATTGGAACATATAAGTAACGAAACGACTTAATTTATAAATGTGTATACTTTCAACAGTCTGTCATGTTTATCGATTCGATAGAAGTATGATAGATATACGTTTATGGTCGGTAGTTTTAGTGTTAAACAGAGGCTCTGCAATATACTTACTTCTTTTACTTATGTATATAATTGTTTCAGTAAAATTACAATTGTTACTTAACTAATATCCTAAAAAATTTTATCGTATATAGTGTAAGTTACTTACGACTTATGACACAATTCAATATAAAGTGTACATTGTCGTGTTTACTTTATTAATAATGTTCAGAGGAAAATATGGAAAGACAACGTTGTGCAATATTTCTCATCCTTGCAAAACG
Source organism: Dufourea novaeangliae (assembly GCF_001272555.1). Taxonomy (NCBI): domain Eukaryota; kingdom Metazoa; phylum Arthropoda; class Insecta; order Hymenoptera; family Halictidae; genus Dufourea; species Dufourea novaeangliae. Next base: position 3,342,149 of record NW_015373900.1, on the reverse strand, counting down.
ATTATCGTGGCGAGCAATAAAGTTTTCCGAGAGCTTGGGGAAAGACAGTGGTAAATACACGGAGTTCCGATTTGCGAAATTTATGGGCGTCGGGCCCGCGGGGTTCCTCTTCATAGCAGGCACTGGTCAAAATCGAATTGGCTAAGTGCACAGCTTCCTGGGTATCGTAAAATGCAATGAAAGGATGCTCAGTGGCCACATCTAGGCCCACAGACCGTTTTCGGTCGATTTACTACGGTAAAGTTTTACAACGTAGCCGCCGTTTGCGGCACCCGCGAGATACCGTCTTCACGATTCTATGAACCTTTGACTCCGCCATTTTGGGCGAAACGAGGTTAGATTGACGGTCACGCAAATCTATAGAACGTATAGATTTTAATATATTTATTGTATATTCAACAGAAACATAAGTAATTTGAACCTAATGATGTACATAAAAATTTTTTAAATATGAGAACAAAGTGGCCAAATGTAAAATAGTATACCTAGCATGGAGTAGAGCCATTTTCAAAAATCTGGATATAGGCTATCTCATTAAGGGGTTATACCTACCTGCGAGCTCGAAAAAAGACATGTACTTTCGGAATTTATTTTTCAAAAACATGAACTCTTTTTTAAACATATATTACTATTAATGAATATATAACACGCGTCAAATTGTTTTGGGGCAAAAGTTCGCATTCGAACTGTTGCCATGTTAATTAAAATATTTACTGATCACTTTATAGGGATAAAATTGATTCACAGAAATAAAAATATTACATCGAAACTAGTGAATTCAGTACGTACCGCATTGTACGATAATGAAACGACGCATACCTACGCAATTCCACGCTGATAACTCTACCTCGTTCTTTTGTCAACTGACAATCGCTACTGTCAAGTGTCATAACCGAAACATTGAAATTCACGCACTGCAAGCTTTTGCACGCCGCGAACTTTTGCCCCACTCTACTCTACGTTAAGAAAATATTAAAACCCAAAAATCGATTTTTTTTTTAAATTTATAGGTAGGCATAACCCCTTAACTCACTTTGGAGCCGCACATGTGTTGTGACTCGTCAGTCGAGCGAACATTAGTGATCTGGTAGGATCGTTTTGTTTTGCTGCTGTTCGACAACTTTTGCCATGTGTACAATTGATGTATTTTTCTTATTTGTTATTATTTTGCCATGTTTATTTGGTTTTGTTGTTGTTAGCAGACCTGTCTATGATATTCATAATATTTGTGAAGCTATGTGATTTTTTTTTAAAAGCTGAATATTTATTATGTTTTTAACTTTGTGATATTCCAAAGATGGAATATGACGAATGTGCTGGGGCAGAGTTCGACACTTGGATATGTAATTATTGCAAATAGCTAGTTTTTTGTTTAATTTTTAAAAAATGTGATTTTATAACCATAGTATCTTAATGAATAAGCAGAATAATACTGTTTTGGTTAGTTTTCCATGAAAATATTGTACCTGATGTCAGTAATCCATATTTGGATAGCTAAACCATATTAGGTAGAATTAATGTTTTTAATGTTAGTTCAAAACTGAAACTTGTTCATAACGTTAGAAGTACAAAACTGCTCTTAAATTGAACCTAAATATAGTTTATGAATATCTATAAACATATATTATTTGTTACGATTGATTTTGTAAAAATGACATTCGAAAACAAAATAGTTGTATTCCATATTTGACTATTTTCTTCTATGAATTCATTTCGTTTACAACAGTCGATTGTAATATGTTGGCAAACTTTTACACCAATTTCAGCAACCATCTTTTAATATGATACATTAATAATAGTCTTTTAGTAATAACATATAGACATGTTAATAAATTGGTTTTTGTGTTCGTTTAAAGTATTTATTTTATTTTGCAACGGTCTAAGGATGGAGAAATACGCAGATTAGTGACAATTTTCTTACATATTTCACAAAAAACATTTCAGAATTAATCGGGGAAGTGTATAAAGTTGTAACAACGTTAATGAAACGAAAACGTTATTTGGTCGAAATAAACCCCAAGACCGTATCAGGGTTACCTAAATAGGCATGGCATTTTAATGACTACATAGGTACTTCAATGAAATAATGTCATATTACAAGATATGAGAAATCCAGAATGAATTATGGTGTAGTATCTAGTACTAAAGATTTATTGACTAGTATCATATACAAAAAGTTCAAATAATTGAAAACTTTGTCTAGAGTTGATAATATAAAAAAGTCTAACAAACGGACCTTCCACTTTTATAGGTTGATTATCTTTCGTTCCACAAATATATCGTCACATCAATAAAATTTGAGTTGTACAAAATTAATATGGTAATTATATAGACATAGAAACACAGTTACACTGATATACCTTGCTGACCAACCAACCGTGATCATCCATCAAGTGTGAAATAACGGTTAAATTAATTGAAACTTAAATAAACTGAATGAACTTTGGTTGTAGAGTTTTATTTACCAAGAGATAGAACATCGCCAAGGCACATAACGTTAATTACTTATACCTCTAAAATTACTTAGCGTCTACACCCAATATTTTACAGATAACTACAAACATTCATAGACTACCTTTTCGTAAAAGTACGTCAAATTTAGTTTGAAATAAATTGGGTAATGCAAATTGGGGTAACTTTCACTCTGTCAGGGGTAACTTTATCCCAAAGTCAGAAAACGATCATTTTCAGTTTAACAGTTCTTTTGTGAGTATTTATTCGTGAAATACCCTTTCACGTAAAAGTCAACTTAATTTAATAATTCGCAGAGCTGCAAGATCGAAAATGATGATTGTCTAACTTTGGGACAAAATTACCCTGACTGACAAGGAAATACCACGAACACCGACTCGCGGATTGAAGTGAAACATTGTAATTCTATAGAGCGATTCAAGACAAGAATAACGGTATGTTTCATTCGTGCCCATTGCCCAATTGCCCTTTAAGGGTGTAAAAACTAGTCTCAAAGTTACATAGGCACACCCACTTTTTCGCGTATAACTCTTAGAATACAAGAGATAGAAAAAAGTGTTTCAAACCAAATTTTAATGGTACAATAAGCGCAATAAACTTGTATTCACAAAATTTTTAAAATAGGTGTAATTTTTAAAATATCTTCCAAGAAAAAATCTTTCTTTCAAAATTTTGTTAACGTAAATTTCTAGCGCTAATTATACCATTAAACCTTCGTTTTCAATCATTTTCTTCTATCTCTTGTACTTTACATGTTATTCACGAAAAGGTGTGAGTGCCTATTTAATTTTGGGGTTAGTTTTCACACCCTTAAAGGGCGATTGGGCATAAAAGAAACATATTTTTATTCTTGTCTTGAATCACTCTATAAACCCACAAATTTTCATTCCAATCTGCGAGTCATTATCTGCGATGTTCCTTTGTGGGTCGAAGTTACCCCAACATACGGTATTTCCCTTTATCAGACACCATCTACATTACCAGAACCACTGATATTAATGACCAACCAAAATGAAGGGACACAAAGTATACAAGGTATAAAGCACGCAAGTATACGTTTCCATGTCAGTGTACAGGGCAAGCAAACATTAGCCAGATCCGTCTGGTGGGCGACTATGAAGCGTGTATGCATGTAAGTCGGTAGCCGATTACCAGAAGTCTGCTAATTGGAAAAAGGTGGCCGGATGATGTCTCGATCGGCCTTGCCAAGGACTTGCCTCGCCGTTCTCCGATTAAGCGGCTGCCAGCCACGCACGCGTGTGTATGGGCGCATGTATACATATGTGTGCGTGTGGCCCATGCTCTCACGCGCGCCGAGGAAACGGAGCCGTGGCGAGGTACCGAGTGAAACTTCTTCATGGTATACACGAGCCTCGACGATCCTACCACATTCGTTCGGGACTAGAGATAGGCGTTAAGTGTGACGCACACGTGGACACTGGCTGTAGACTGGCGTACGTGATCGTGTACAGGTGTGCGACGGGCAAGAGGAAACAGGTAGATGATGGTACCTCTGGGTGGCGCGTATACACACAGCCGCGACATGGATGTTACACGGGACTTACGAGGAAACTTACTCGCGTTGCCGTTACACGCCTTGTGGGTAGACCGTGGCTGCCCCGCGGTCGTTACATAAATATGCAAGAAGCGTACTGCTTCCTTTTTTAACAATTCGTTTCGTAATTGTTTATCACGGCGAGACCGACGACGGCTGACCGCCCACCCCCTCTTCCTGGTTCGCCGACAGACGTGTCGGTTCGACGCGACGCGACTGGAAATTTCGAGATCAATGACAACCCTTGTGAAGAAAATTAAATTCAGAGGGTATTCGTGTCTGGTGGTTCAGAAATAGATGGTCTTTGTGATTATTTATTTTTAACCAACTAAATAAGACGTGATGTGTCACTTTGTTACTGCACTTATGAATGTTTAACATTGGAACTATTGCTCGCCTCAACCCTTTAACGTCCAGACCCTAAAATCGTTATTTCAAAATTTTAAGACTGATATATTGGTATGTTGTATTTTGTTATTTTGAAATTGAAAATATCGATATTGAACCAACCTATTTTAAACATTTTTTAAAATTTATTTTTAACCCTTTAACACCTAAACACCTCTTCCTGGGAAAAAAATTATTTCTCGCGGTTAGTTAACTCAAAAATGGGACCAATACGTGCACCTCATCTATATTTTGACGACAAAACCCCTGAAAAAATGATTTTCCATATGTGACCTCGAAGGGTTAAGGGGCGAGCCCACTTTGGAACCTAAAAATGAAAGCTATTTTTGGCAATTTTCTGCGAAAATAATGAAGTAAATGGAGAATCTATTAAAAGACTGGTAGTGTACATATCTTGAAGTACGCGAAAGAATGTTTTAAAACAAAATGGTGACCCTGGGGCTAATCCACGTTGGCTGTTTTTAAGTGAGCACCTGATTAACGTACATGACAGCTTGAAAACGGTTTGACCTAGATCATAAAACGAACCTTTCCTACCTTCTACATGACATTTATTAAAAAAATACATAGAGATTTTTAGAAATATGATTTTGTTGAAAATGGTGAATATTTAATGAAAAAGGTATCGTTTTTAACCGAAAACTTCTGTATAAGAATGTTCATTGCAAAGAAAGTTTTTAATATATCGCAAAATTCCTATGTATTTCTTTAGTAAATTTCATGTAGAACATAAAAATGTTTCGTTTGTGTTCTAGTTCAAACTGTTTTCAAGTGATCCTGCACGCCGACTAGGTGCTCTCTTGCAAACAGCCAACATGTCTGAACCCCACCATCGCCATTTTGTTCTGAAAAAAAAAAATACTTTCGCGTGTCGGGTGATATGTACAATAAATATCGATTTCCCATTTACTTTATCATTTCCGCAAAAAAATTACCACAAAATAGCTCTTATTTTTGGGCTCCGAAGTGGGCTAACCTCTTTAATGTACACTAAATTAAAGTTTATAATACATTAATACATGTAATATATGATACAGTATAACACATTATTCGTAAAATAAAATATCTGAAGTCTGTCGTTCAAACGCATTTAATAATAGACTCGTGAAATTATATCTAAAAAAAAATTGACTATGTAAGAGTTATAAACTGAAACACGATTCTGCACATTTTCGATAGCTACCATGGCATTACATCTCCTGGTGGTCTGAAACGAAAAACTGAAAATTATTTATAATCTGCAGACTAGTTTCTATATCCTGTGTATAAGTTAGTAGGACATAAGTGACGTTTGACTCTTCCTTTCTGACCAATGACTTATTCCAAACGTCTTAGCAGAGAGTCAATTAAATTGCGTCAACGCTCGACGGGAGTACTCTTCCGTTCTGCCTCCATAATGGTATACAGTTGATTTTAATTCTTCGATTTTTATATATTTTTGTATGCAGTACAAACTGAAGATTGATAAGATCATGGTAATTGGTTTAATTGTAACTGCTAAACCGTTAGAATCATAATTTTTTTATTTACACGCGTGTGTAGAAACAGAACACAATTTACATAATGTATGATTATTACACTGGTCCACAAGTCCACGCGCTCTATAAATACTTTAATATATTCTTTGCATAAGTATATCCTACACTGTTCAAAAGTATTAGAGAATCATGTATTACTGTCACTGTATCTGTCAATATCACTCTTGAATCCTGGCGATTTTCTTCTGGAATCAAATCTAGGTGTTAGTATTCTACGCAAAAGATTTCCAATTTATCAGATCTATGAACATTTGTTTCGTTTCCTTGGATTAAGTGCAACAGTAATACCACACACGTTAGACAGTGGTGATCCTCTATTTGTTTTGAACAGCGTAAAAACGGATGTATCGTACAGTTGAACTAGAGTTATATAATTAAATAATTATTATTTATTATTAGCCCTCCGTGACCCCCTGGGTCTTTTATGGCAAACCGAAATTTCGCGATCAAATATCTCCGAAACGAAGGGATTGTAATTTAAAAACCTTTTAGTACTGTCTAGTCAACTTTTCAACCAATCAACCTTCAGTAAGTGTCCCTGAATTTTTTCAGATTTTTTAGAAGCCTATAATAAAAAAAATAGGTTATGACATAAAGACGCAGGGGGATGACAGAAGCAGTAAAAATAACGGAGGGTCACGGAGGGTTAAATCTTAATTATTCAAACATGATGACAGTTTTAGAAACACACATTGCAATGAATTAACGAATTACAAGTGTCATCCGTTGGCACTCTTAAAAGACGAATTCCTTTCGGGCTGCTCACAGCGACAATACAGGGTTAGGACGTCACCGCGAAGGGAACGAAAGAACAGTTGTGCCGGAACACGTACACACGGAATTCGTGGAGACGGATCTTCATGCTCACGTGGGTCTACAATCGCGGTTCCCCGGTTATTACGTTGAGGAAGTCACGCGGTCCTCGAGACCCCGAGGCCCCGAAAAAAATGAGGACATTCCGAGGAGCGTGGAGGGGGGGGGGGAGGCCCCCTATACGCCCAAAACGAGGTTCCGGATTTGGGCATATAGAATCGCCGGTGGTGGGGAGGGGAAGGGAGAAATTTGGGCGAACTGAGTGCTACTCGAACCGGAGTACAACTGGCATCCCAATTCTCGAAAGTGTAACTAGGTAAAGGTCCTGTTGTCTACTACTTGCCCTATAGCGCCTGACGAAGTAAAGTAATCTGACCCAGTTGGGTTCAACCGGGTGAACGACGAAAAAACCGTGGACGACTAGTTTGATTCTGGTATGCGCCGTTCCACCGTGTCGGGATCGTAAAAATAACCCCGGTTCGCGTTGCTTCTCGTAAAATCTTTTTATCAAGAACTGTCGACAAAAAGCGTCCTAAATTCCATGATAAAAGAACGGAGACGCCCGACCCGCGGTTATTAATTATAATGTTAACGCGAAGTGGAACGAACAGCGTTACGAAAACGTATTAACCGGCGAACGACCGAAGTATACGGATCGTTTATTAACCCTTTAACGGTGGAATTTTGTTTTGGAAATGTGTGTCTGCGTGCGTAATTGAAATCAAGCGACGACGAGTATGCTCGTCAATCGCAGAGTAATTTAATTACTATTGTAAATTTAAATTAAATTGTAACAAAGTGGCAAATAGTACGAACTAGTTTATTTTAATAAAACTAATTTTATGGTTCCAAAATTCATTGATATAACAAATATTATTAATGCAAACTTAACATTCCGTAATTATGAAATATAAAAAAATTTCACATACATACATGAAAAGCTTACACCATTTAATTCCATTATTCTAATGAAAGATATGTTTAAAAAAAATTAAATTTGTATGCAAAAGGTATTTTTTTCATGCCACGAATATATTCATCATTATATTCATCATTGCCCAAAAAGTGGTCATTTCCTTATGACGAATATACTCGTCAAACGCCGTTAAAGGGTTAAAAACAATAAGTTATAAATTTCAATATCTACAGGATAATATAATAAAACGATTGATTGATTTTTGAGAGATTTATTGTTCTTGACTACATAGTATCCATACATTTTGCTCGGCGGATGCCCTTAGTAGTTAAGGGATAAAGTTATTTATTGTTAAAAGCATATTTTTTACAAACAAATTACACTTCTTACATTCCTTCCTTTTCTCGTTTCCTACAAATGAACATATAATTATCAGTAAAAATTTATGGGGTTAATTTGTTTTTTAAAGGCATAACCTTATTTATAGTGGGCGAAATATTATTTCTTAATTTCTACACCACCCTAAAGGACGAGAAGCCTATTTTTAGGTTCCAGAGGGGTCGCTTATTTTTCGTAATGTAATGCTACGTCTATATTATATAGCTTAACACGGTTAATATAGCAAAGTTATAAAACTTGTTAACAAAAAACAGAAAACAAAAGTTATATAACATTTCTCGTGTTATATAGCAAAGTTATATAACATTTTGTTATATAACACTATTTTGCTACATAACACTATTTTCTTATATAGTGTAGACGCAGCTTAACACTAACAAATACAGTGGATTCCGGTTATTGGGGACTTGGGACATATTGTGAGTAGTGTTCTTTGACCCGATTAAGCGGCTGTCCCAATTATACAAAGTATCACATAGGTCAGTGATGGCGAACCTATGACACGCGTGTCAGAGGTGACACGCCAAAACACTTTTAGTGATACTACCTTTTTCACTTAAAACAAATATTATTAAAACATAATTTAAATAACGTATTAGGCATTCAAAGAAGGATGGTAAAGAAACAGGATATTTCAATATGTGACACGATACCCTGTTCAAGCAAATTTTTATCAAATTTTGACACACTGAGCTCAAAGGGTTAGCCATCACTGACATAGGTATACATATACCTACATTACATTTGATTAGGTTTTGTTCATTGGGTTTTGTCCCAAATAAACGGCTATCTCGATTAACCGATTGCCCAAATAAGAAAAGTCCAAACAAAAATTCTAACTGGAAAATATAAAGAATCATTAAAAAAACCTGTCCATTCGCAAAAGGTTAATGTCAAAGGTGAAAGGAGTAATACTCACCACAAAAGTACAAAAAATGGTCTACTAAGGTTTCGTTTTGCTCGTCCAAAAATACACGGAAATTAAGAGGAACGATGTTTTTGAACAGTTTAATGGCCTCAGTAGAAGCTTTTTTATAAGCAATAAGGTCTGATGAATTTTTACTGTTTCCATTTTGAAAAAGTTGCTTTTCTTAACCTTTTTACCCTATTACAATCTTCAATTCACCACGATACCGGATTATTATACACTCTTAGAGGAACAGTTATTTTGGTGGGGTACTTATTTTTATTGGTGATTCAATCGTGTTGACAAAAGGTGTTATATTTATTAGATTACTGTTCGTAATCTAAGGTGAAAAATTCCGTCAATTGTTTTTCTACCACGTTATTCAAAGTTTCCCAGCTTGTTTTAACAGTTTCTATTTTAAAAGATTTTTTAATGTAATTGTGTTTTTCAATACACACGGTACAATGTATCGGATAATGATCCGAGCCCCAGGTTCCATGTACGACCTTAACGTTTACATACTTAACGTTACATTGGTAACAATATTTGTTGTTGAGAATAGGAGATCTATGTTCGAATGAAAATTTCTGTGTAAGTCTGAGCGAGTAATTGTATTATAATTGTATAAAACTACATCATATTTGAAGGAAAACAATCTCTCGCAAAACGAACAAAATTTATACACATACGAACTGAATTTCCTTTACATGATTTTCAAACGGTTTCAATTTTAACTAAAAATCAACAGTATAGACCTCGATACTCGAGGATACATCCGGTTTACGATCATGCTCAGCGTTCGTTCCCATGAAGATCGATTCTAGAACGAGCCGGCGTAAAGGGGGAATCGTGAATCGAACGGAAGAGAATAGGGCGCCAAGAGATGAGACGGTTTTCAGTTTGTCTCTCTGCGATCAGAAACCAAGAGTGGGTCGCCGAGGCATTCGGAGTCGTGGCGCAGCGATGACAAACTGCTCACGATTTTAAACGCGCGGGGCCTTCCTCTTCCGTTCCCCGTTTTGCTTCCTGACTCCTTCCATCGATGATTCCCGGTGTCTCGGATCCGTGACGAGAACGGGAAAAAAACTCGAGCGGTGCCGGCCGCTTCTTTCTTCGCCTGCCACGAGTAGCGTATGTATGTGGTCGGTTACAGGACCCCGTCACAGCCTTGCTCTTCCAGTTTTGTCCTGTTTAACAAGTGGGCCAATCGAGATGGAGAGTAAAACGCGGGAGTAACGTAGACGCGGATTACACGCGTACCCACCGCCAGTCTCTTTCTCTCTTTGCCGGTGCACAGTTACGCGGATACCAGCAATTTTCATGGACTCTTGTTTTTCACGGTGGTTTCGTACGCGATCTCGATTTACACCCCGTAGATCCGTGCTTGGAAATGCCACGGTATGTACACGGTACCTACCGGAAAAAGTTCGTGCCGGCTCTGTCGTGCAAACCTCGGGCAATCGTGACTTTCTTAAAATGTAATTATAATCGATCACATAGCTCGCCGTTTAATCATCTAGCCATCTAGCCTGTTTTTTTAAGGTCATGAGAGCTTGTACAATTCATTAACAATGGGATCCTGAGTGTTGGTAATGTAGAACACGGGGAAGGAGAGTCGAGGCGGATTTGGTTTTTTAGATTCGAGAGGAAAAGAAACGTTTCAATCGATTACACGCGTTGACCACTTGTATTGCCTGCTAACAGTTTCCTTTTCTTTTTTTTCTTTTATTTCTTATGGCAGGCACAATGTAATATAAATTATGTATATGTAATATAGTACGAAATATATAATGCAGAATAGTAAAAATGAATAATAGAAGATATCTTGATTTTAAAAGAAATATTGATTAAATTAATTCCGTTTTTTTATTGAATTGTTGGTTTCGAGAAGTCGGTAATTGTTTTTCTGGAAACACAATTGGTATTATTTTAACTTATTTTACAGTTAACGTGGAAATAAATGTACATAAAGGGATCGCGTCTCGACCGTAGGATAGAGACTTCAATGCCTGCATATGGCGTGACTTCTAACGATACTTGTATGTGTACGAGAAGACCGGTGTTATTTGGTAAATTTTTTATACAAATTTCAATTTAAGAATTTTAATTGTACTGTGAACAGACCTATTTCAGAACAGTACAAAGGAAATGACAACGAAAAATGGGTGCACAGAAAGGGAACGTGTGCATATATGTATACTGACATCTCGAATGCGGAGACTTCGATGCATGTATAGAACGTAACTTTTTATACTGTGTACAAGAGATATACGCAGAACTTCATTCTTTCGACAATTTTTCACATAAAAGTCAATAATATTCTTTCTTGAGAATCACCATTGCTAAACTGTGATTGTTTAAGCAAATTTATAGTTTTAGTAAGTAATTGGCTGAAGAAAAGTTATACAGAAACTTATAGGTATTTTGTATTAAGGATTTCATTAGATCAAAATGCATTGAAAACTTTATTAATATTATATATCTGTAGTTTTTTAAATTACGCTGTTTATCCACACTGTGAAATATGAACATTAGCAGTGTCATTAAAGTTTCATGTGAATGTACCCATCAGCTTCCTTTCTGTAAGAAACAAAATAACTTGTTTAATTTTAATTTCAAGATAGATACACAGAAAGGAAATGACTTCCCTCGCATGGTGACTTCAGTGCAAGCATTAGTCGGATTAGCAATCTTAATCAATTCCTTGTCTATAAGTGATCAATATTCCACTTTCAAAATATTCACTAACAATCACATTATTACTTTAGTTAAAAATCCCACAGAAAATACACCGCTCAAAATAACGAGAGAGTCAAATAAATAAATTAATCATTGCATAAAAACTATAACAAATATATATTTATTAAGATATATATAAAAAACAATTACAGAACTTACACAAAATTCCATCGAAAATTCCATACATCGTACATTCAGCTAAAATATTATTATAATTATACAATAAGGGGTACGAAGCTCTCCCTCACGAATCCCGTCACTCTCTTCAACAGTAATGTCTTCGAAAAATGTCAAGCTGTTTACTATTCATCTCGCAGGTCTAATTCTAATCTCCTCGATCAGTTCGACCCACCAGGGCGATCGTGATCCATTTCCCCAACGTTCATTTACCATACAATTACCCGGGACTCCCTTCGAGTAGAAGTGACTTTCGAGCCTATGGTGGCGCGGCACAGGTTCGAATGAAAAATTCACGAGACGGCATCGGTGAACACGATCACGCCCGCGAGTAAATCTTCCAAGGACGACGTATACACAAGCATCTCTACCGTGGCGCGGTGTGTACGGGGCATTAAAGGCATAGCGACACGGGCGCGCGGAGCCCGGCGTATATAGCAGCATAGTATAACATAGGTAAGTGTGTTTGTGGGTCAGTGGCACGAGAGCTGCCCGCCGCCGCCGCCGCCGCCGCCGCCACAATAAGCCGCTGGGGCACCGTCGTCGCCTGGCAAAATCGTATAGTACCTACATTATACAGATCGTGAACCGCCATTGTTCTTGAACTTGTGCACGCTCACGCACCGACGACGATGACGACGACCTACGCACAGCCACGCGGCGTCCATCGAGCTCATTTATACATATACATATATCTTTTACACGTCCGCCATCGCCACGGGAGAAAACTCGCGAGGCCGATCCTTGATAAGGTGGAAAATTGGGCCAGCTGGACTTCTCTTCCTCGTCCCCCGTGTATGATCGATCGTCATATTGTCCTAATGATTTACGCCGCCGTCAACCGATTCCACGGGATTATTTATTGTGCCCCGTTTACGCGCCGGGCGAATTATGTAGACGTGAATTCGAGCGGAAACGGACCCGATCACGGTCTATTTGAAGTACAAAATAGAAAATAATGTTCTGGAACTGCGGATGGATCAATTGGTTCGGTGGTAAAAGGAATATGGATTGTATGTTGAAAATTTTGTTGAAGTCTGTTTGTTGTACGTATCGAAATATTAAAATACTAAGCATCAACGCAATAGATTGTATCAGGGTGTCCTGTCTCTGATGACTTACTCTACACTGCAGAGTTGGACACAATTTTATTCGAATAATACATAGGGAAAAGCAGCAGTATCTAAGGGCGTTGTTGAGCTTTAAACAGTTAATGAGATCAAATAATTGTTTGTATAATAAGTTATAAAAATTGGAATTTTCCCGGTTAAACAATTAAAAATGACCAAGTACTTCTTTATCCTTTATTCGTTATTCGAAACTCTTTATCTAGAATCTACATATCTATTATCTAGATTTTAGATAATGAATTCGCCCATTTCTGTTTTACAGTGAGGCATAAAAGTATTTTTGTATTACCTGTATTATCGGTACACCTGTAACACACGAATAATATACGTCTTTAGGTAAAATTAACGGTATAAAAAGTACATCTCTGTTTATTTCGACATTCTTACCGGTACGAATACTTCTGTCCCTCTCTCTCCGACACATGCAATACAAAAACTTTTTCCCAGCCTCGTGTCTAGCTACTACAATTTGCCCAAATAACTATTATCCGGTAAATGTATACCTTTCAAGCGGGCCGAGTAATTTTTTTGCATTACGTTAATTAAGCGACCAATGTCAGCCTTTTTCGCGAAACGAGTTTAATAATACCGACCGAGCTCGGCTAAAAGAACAGGAATGCTCGCGCGCACGCGCGCACGCGCGCAGTGATTTCAATATTCGCTGTTTTCTTTCGTGGCGGGAGCTCCCGATGCGTAAGTAAGTACTCCCGGACGGCGATTGTATTGCGCCAACGAATTCACGCCACGAACGGTAGAAAACAAAAAAAAAACAAAAAAACAAGGTGATTCGAGAAGGCACGAATGAACGATCGTGACAAATCGGCCGGGTCGGTGCCCAATTCCTCGGTACCGTAGGCAACTAGGTATCCTCGGGGGGGTTCTCACAGAAAGACCGGTGGAACACTCTGGTTTTGTCTGCTCGCCCGCGATTTTTGCTCGGATTTTACATAACCTCTCTCACTCTCGTGTTTCTGTGCAAGCCACGCGTTGCGCCACGACGGTCTGCCCCGCATAAAATATGCTCGCCCGGCCGTATTGACGTGCCTGCCCGCCGCATTTATGGTCAAGCACAAAAAAATCAGCGCAAATCTCGGTGGAAGGCTGTTAATCTCCCGGATCGCGCCGTCTCCTTATGTCGGTTTCGCGTGTTGGACGCGCGCACAAGTGAAAGCACGGGTTGGGGAGAGTCACAGCAGATGGCATTAGGCCGCCGGAACAATTAACGTGTTACCCTGAATTATCGAATACGTGGACATCGTTTGAGGACATCGGACAAGGAGAAGTGAATGTTTGTACGTAGTCACGATTAATAATTTAGTAGACTGCGGATTTTATGCGCTTATAGTACATACCCATGGTGGCTAAACTGCGGCTAGCGAACCGCACACGGCTCTTTTAGTCCTTTACTGCGACTCCTATATGCAATATTTTTTCTTAAACTTGACACATACTACATACACGTATGTAATATGATATTGTTACGACGGGGTGTTTCGTCGCACGACATATTGTTTATTTGTTTATAAAACACAGCACAAAACAATATTGATTAACAATACTGTAAAACTGTACAATATTAACGAATAACAAATGTATACACGTCTGTTCTCTTTGATTCTGTATCCGGTACTCTCAATTTAAACACTCGCGATGCCACCGGAACGACCGCACAATACCATCTTCGATATGTCGATCCTTGAAGTCGAAGGCATCTTCAGTAGCAATGCGTAACAACTTCGCAGCATCACGACAATATTTTTGTAAGTTTTCTGACTAATTTGGCGTGTGATATATACACAGATTGTAAGCATAACTTACAATTTAACCGTTTTAGTACCTTAGAGCCGATATATCGGCTTTGTAGGTTTTTTGAAAAATACATTGGCGATATATCGGCTTTTCATTTTTAATATAATTTAAATATATCTAATAACACTTTGTTTTTATAAAATAAGTTTATATAGTGGAACATAACGTTTACTGGATAGAAATAATAAAATATAAAATGACATGAAAATATTAATTTTTAAGGGAAATTTGTTAAATTTAATAGATACCTCAAAAATCGCATATTTTTCAAGGAATTTTTGGGCGGCACCCGGAAAAGTTACACGGTACTACAAGCTACAAGGGTTAATACCATTCGAATAGAGGATGCGGCCAAATGATATATGGCTCCTATCCTGACAAGGTTTGGCCACCACTGGCATCCACTATTACCTAGAAACAAATATAACAAAATTCTTAATAACGTTCAATGAAAGTTCCATATTATTTGAAACCTGATAGGCAGTCTTTGATATAATGAATAAATTTTTCTTGAGTTCCAATTCCTGCAAATTTGTCAATGAAAATCTATATTTACATTCGCAGTTTAATATAGTAGGATATAGTAGAATTTCGTGTTATACGAAACCTAAAGCGCAAAAAGTTAAAACTCAATAGAAAAGTTTTTCTGATATAACAGAAGATGATATGCATTTTATTTCGTTTTAGAACAATAAAAACGTAAAGTTTTTTCATTATATAAACTGAATAATTAATCATTTTTAATCGCGTTATACGGGGACTGTAGCGCATCGCCTTACAGGAGTACTGCATTATACTGGGTCCTACAGTAATTTGCTTGTGAAAAATTCCTGGGGAGATTCAGTATTGAGAATCCTGGGATATGTGAGTGTTTAGCAGTGTCTAAGAAATGTAATTATTACTCGATCAGACTGGACTGAGACTTATTTGAAATCATTATCCGATAAAAAACATATTTTAATTAATGTCATTTCTTTTAGATTTAATCTTTCTTTTGATACAGTGGATATTTTTAAAATCACTTACCTACGAATTTACTGTTTATTTAATTGGAGTACTTGGAAAAGTGAATTTGTGTAGATCAAAATAACTATTGTAAATATGACAGGCTACACGTGTATTAAAGATAAATTTTATATTATAATCATTGAAGTTATTTATTTAATAAGTAAATAATCTATTCTTCTTAGGTTATGTAAAAAAATACAGTGATATCTGAAGTAATTCCTCATTTTAAATATTATTTCTTATTTTAGATAGTTTAGTTTATTCTTATTCGGTTTGTATTTATACAATTAGTTTCAGTTTATATTAGTTTCCTCCTATGGCAACAAAAGTCAGAAATTAGATTAACTAACAATATTTGAACACATATCACACGTTCCCCAATGTCAAGAAGGTACTTTGATACCAAACTGTTTATAAATCATTTATAGAAAGTTTTACACATCCACTATGGCTAAAAAAAATGTGAAAAGAAGTTTTGATAAAACTACAGAGTATTAGCACTGAGAACGTTTCTAATCCGTCCATCTCGAAATTGTAGCATGACTAAATAATATTAAATCAAGAGATTATTCAGTATTCTCAAATTCCCGTTTTACGTAGTAAGATTCAGAAGCTTCCTGTCTAATCTTGATTTACTGGTGAACATTTTTTAAAATTTATTATTTCACAATGTATAACGTTCCCAAATTTGAATGTCAGCGTATCGAAACTTTCGAACGTTACTACTTCGGTCAGGACAAATTTTTTTGAAATCCTTAGGAATGCTAATGGTAGTGTGAATCCTTTTGTCAAGCAGCCGTTCACGAAACGTATGTATGAAAAGATGTTTCATAATAATTGGACTGTTCACCGGCCGAATCATGGCGCGGGCACATTCGGCGAGTTCGTTGCACCACGGCTGTCCGTTGCAACATTTTATAATTACGCCGTGGCCACGCCACCGTTACGTTCTGCAGAGTCCCGGCGCAAAAATAGACGATATCATTGGGGGACATTCGACACACCGCGCTGGCGGGAATTAGCCAATTGCCGATCTACACAAATACGATCATTTTTCTCGGCACGAACCGAAGCGAAACGACGAGCGCGCGAGTCCTTCGACCGACCGACCGGCAACGTCCCGCGACGCAAGGACCCATCAAGGACGTTCTATTCCGTCGTTTAACGCATATTTAATTACAGTTACACTTCGATTGTGCGCCGGTCTTTTAACCAGGACAATTCCGATGATTCATGTTTTAAAAAAACTGATATATTGAATGTTTTGTACAGTAAATAAAAATTTTTAGGTTATACCATAAAAGTTTCTATTATCTGGCCAATATACAGGGTGAAAACAAAAAAGGGTTCAGAACTTCTAAGGGAGACAAGGCACGCTAAATGATGAAAAGAAGGCCTAAGGTCGAAAAATGAATATTTTCGAAATTATAAACAATTTGTTGTTTCGGTTAAAGCAAGTGATTTTCTCGATTCGGGAGTTATCGTACCGTATAGAAACAATGGATTACCTTATCATTTCTTCTGTTTCTGGTTACAAAAGGTTTTTTACAGTTTGTATTAGTTTTTTACAATTTTCTTTACCACTTTAACCGAAATAAAAAATTGTAACTTTGAAAATATTAATTTTTCGACCCATGTTTATTAGGATTTTGTTTCATGGTTTGGCGAGTACTACTATCTACCCTGGAAGTTATGAACCTTTTTGGGTTTTCTCCCTGTATAAATGATTTTGATTTTCATCGTTAACATGTCGAATGCACACATCTGAAAAGTACACATGGGGTACAAATGATCCTAGGTTATTTAAAACTCAAAATGTCTTCTAAACTATGGACTTTTCGGAAAAAGTTGTAGAAATATTTTTTTATGTTTAATGTTTGTATTCCCGGGTAGAATTAATTTTATCACTTGAGATTAAAGAAAAAATAAATTAAAGTAATACAAGAGAGGTTTAAAGTGAGGATGTTTTCAAAAATCTAGGTTCAAGTCAAATTTGGGACTGGAATCTTTTATCCCCCCCGATGCACTCGAAGTGTTAATATTTGTGCTGAATTAACACATTCAAATATAAATTTCGAGTAACTGCTGACAATGATTACTCAACCTTCCATTGTCTGACGAGGTAATATACTATAAAACATGTAAAGGTTTACTTATTGTTACAAGAAACATAAAAATATAGAATAGAAGTGACTAGACCATTTACAGAAGCATTTCTCATTTCTCGTGTATACAATGTGGTAATCTAATGAATTTTTTAATAAAGAAATTAAACCACATTTCTGCGAATCACTCTATAAAAATGTGAATTTCCATAAACTTTCACAGTCATGCTTACTAATTTCATGTCCCAATCCGTTGTCAAAATTCAATAAAATCAGACACGGAGGAAAGTGATGCCTTTCTGCGAATAGCTCGTAGAATAGAATCTTGAAGTGTCCCTCGATGACTGTTAATTCCTATACAGTGATGTGAAATCATAATTCAATAAATCCACACGTAGAGTGGAATGATGTCTTTTTCCCACGAGCAGAATCCTTACGTGCTCGTCGGTGTGCCCGTTTTCAGACCTCGTGTTTCGTGTCCGAGTAAAAGTCCCCGATGAACGGCGTGTAACGCTGTAAATATTAGATTATTGTATATACAATTATAGGTTTATTGGTAACACTTGATATTGCATTAAGCTTTAAACAAATTGTAATGATCAAACAAAGGTTAGCTATGTTTTTGAATGAAATGTAAATAAGTATAGTAAAACTTGGATTAATACCCGAAAATTGGGACTGGATTCGGGATGATTAAGTTAAGAAATAGAAGAATCCTACCAGTGAATGAACATTACATATAAAACCGAGTAAATTAGGTTATTAAAATAAGCAAATGATTAAATATTGACTTGTTTCAACTCCTTGTTTCATATTCAAACAATTTCCGCGCCATTGGTTATAAATGTTTATTTACATAACATTGTTCGTTCATTGGTGAAATCTCTATTTCTTGAAAATTTAATTAATCATATTATTCCATTTTTTTAAATTAAATCTAGTTACGTTATTAGAAGGTATAGATATTAACAAATCTACTTTTCATGTGTTAAATATTTATTAATATTATTATCATTTAAAATTCGACTTTAATAGTTACAAAATTCATTGGTTCGTTTACCCTATTCCATTGTTACTCAAAACTCCAACTCTTGAAAGAACATTTTTAAATTTACACTGAATAATTTTTGTCAGAGCATTGATACTTCGATAGAAGCCTGCAAGAAACGTTATAAGGCTGAATCTTGAGTTTGGCTTGAAGTTTTCATCTAAATTAGATTCTGTCAAGAATAAACAAGGATTCGAATACTTCTGAAGTGCAATATATCGTATCTATAATATTGTAATAAAATATCTTAATATTTACCGTTCAATCCTGTTGTCATGTTGTCGCATGAATTTCGCGAATCTGTGAATGGAATCACAAGCGGTGGTCACAAGGGAAAAAATCATATTCCACATGACCATATTAAGCGTATCGCGTTTTCTTTTCGTCGAATCCTCGATCATACCTTCACTAATGCCGCCGCGTTGGATTTAGGTCGAGGAAGTCACGAGTGGTGCGAGTTTGACACAATTTCCTCTATTCGTCCGTCGAATGTCAAGGTGTAGGTCCCCGTCGTTGGGGCTCGTACACCGCGTGCGTGCCTATTCAGCGCCTTAAAATGCCCGAAATTCTAAGCACGACCGTTAGGCTAACGTTTAACTGTATAATCATGGCGCAACCTGTACGAAAAACCTCTCTCCTTCCCTTGCCCTCTTGGCGGTCGCCCTTTCTCTGACGTTCCGTGAATTCATGCGCGCGGGATTACCCGAACGGTGATTTTGATCGACGTTGTACTCCTTACGGCGTCATTTGAACAATAAGTTGGGCCCATGGTATTTAACGAATAAACTAATATTGATTAGAAGATGTATTGAAGAAAATATTTTGGTGAGAATAGACTAATAAGATGCGTTAATGGTACTAAATAAAAAGTTATATTGATTAGAAAATTTACAATTTTGTACCTTATATTAAATTAATAATAGATTGTAGATATTTTCTCCTGAGTTCATATCTTCCAGAATCAACGAAGGAATACTTTTTCAGAATCTAAATAGAAACATGTCAAACTTAGTTAATTACTTTAATATTATGCATGTATTTTTTTCGTAAAGAACATAATTACATTTGTTTGTAACAAAAAGAATTTCTTTAACCGTTAACAATTTTCTTCACAGATAATCCAACAAACATCATCTAATCATACCTGAAACAAGACCTGGTGAAGTATTCAATAATAATAAAGGTATATCTCCCTGAAAGTGTTCCAAAAGTCCAATTATTTTTCTAATTATATTACCACCTAATAATATTATATTACATCAAATAAGTAGGTAACGCAAGCTAAATACTATTTTAAATGGGAAATATGCACACAATCCTTCAGAGACGGATTTTGTTGTCGTCATCACAGATAAATTTCGAAAAAAGCAGTTGCATCTGGTACGTATTTTGAAATTCTTCGTTAAACATTTCCGACAGATTTTACTATCGAAGCGCGAGGGGGATAGTAACGATGTCACGATTTCGCACGATCTCCTTTTTTTTTGTTTCGTTTTAGAACGACGGCCGATGGAAAAAGAGTGCGTGGCCATTGGTGTGTGTCGAAGCATAACACGCTACAGCCCCCGGTGGCATTACTACTTCGTCACGCTCGTGTATTTTTCCGAAACCTTATTCTTAATACATACGAGCGGCTGTTTCGCGGCGAGGAAGGACCGTCGACCGTAGAAAAATTAACGACGTCTTATCCGCGTAATTAATTAACGTACCGAGAATAAATTCATACGACGAATGTTATCCAATCCCGGTCTAGAAAAATGCTAGAGCGAATGCACGGCAAATCGGCACAACGGCAAAACAATCGGGCGAACATGTTTTCCTGTAAAACAACGGTCAGTTCCACGAAGATGGAATTAACACACGTTTACTTCCAGCATTTTTTTGGTGACTTATCCGATCGTGGGACTCGCAATACGAGGGGTCCAGTGCAAGAGGGAGCCTATGCCACGAAATGTTGATTCATTCTGGCAGCTCTTGATGTCTAGTTGTTATTCCTTAAATTATACCTAGGTCGCAAAAATTCCTAATAATACCTATATTATATATTGTATTTATATACAATCGTAGTATACTATGATGTACACTATTTTTCATAAATGTCTTAACTCATTCGGATCCAATGTTGCGTTGACGCAACATTTCACTCGCAATTTTTTTTTTCAGTGATTTGCATCATTCAATTCTGTTTCTTATAGTGCAGTTATGAAAGAAGATATCAAAGACTTGCTTAATATTTTTTTCGTCACTATTTCTTTTTCCATTTAGATCCTACGACGTTTTGAAATAAAAGAAATATATTTATAGCTGTATGTGATGAACCAATTTTATTTTAAATCATGGACATTTTTTTGTGTATCTTTCTCGTGTGGTGGGCTTCTATAATATGGTGTCTAGATAATATAGTGTCTAAATAATATGTAAGTTGTTTTATTTACGTTTTTCAATTTATTACCCAAAGTTGCATAAACGCAACATTTTGTTACACAAAAGCTATCGATTCAAAAAAATTTCCAATAGCATTTATATTCTTTCTTATTACTTTTATACGTTATAAACAATTATAGATATAAAAATTGTTTTATTTCATAGCTCCTTTTTGCACTGAACATTTTAATTGATAGCATGTGCCCGTTTTCGTACCGGTGTGTCATAACATAATTATTATTTATTTATGTATTATGTATGATTATATATACGTATTCATGGCGCAAGTAAATATGGAAAATATAATCAAATAATTATTTTACTAAGATTTTAAGAAACGTTGATATAATCTCTATATTAATACTAGAAATACCAAAGCAGTCAAAATAAGTATACTCCCAAAACGACGATTGCAACGTTATAATAATACATTTTTTCAGAACTTTCACAACTTTTATTACGATATGAAAATGAAAAAATCAGTTGATTCATTTTGTATATTTTCAAAAGTTTGTCATATTTATCAACCAATAGAAATAAATACACGTTTGTCGTCGGTAGTTTCAGTGTTATTATAACCTTCAAAACAGAAATAAGGAAAAATTTCCTTGATGTAAAATTGATTTGTTATTAATGAAACAAGTCGTATCTGAAGTGGTATTTAACTTGAACGAAGATATATTACAAATTGCTAAAACATATTTTAACAAAGAAAACCTTAAATAACACTAATATAGAATCGAGTTAGGTTTCGTCGTCAGAACATTCGGTAGATGGTCTATTCTTATTTCCGTGGGACGTATAAATTAAATCGGGTAGGCATCCCTTTCGTCAGTTTTCCTAAGTCCTCGCAGCAGACCGACTGTCGGGCAATATTTCGGTGAAACTCGGTTCCGCTATTTACGGGACAAAAGGCAAGGCGGACGCGGAAGCGGCGCGTTGAAGAATTGCGGTGTAACAAGAGGGTTGAAAGAACGCTCCTCTTTCGACTTCCTGGTTCACCTGAGGCCGCACCCCCCGCGGCTACGGCAGATCTCCACGATCGAGAACACCCCCTGGCCGCAAGAACTACACAAATTCTGTCCGTCAATTCTGTGCAGTAAACAACATTGTCCTGCGGACCAGGTAAACGGTGGGGGCTCCATGGACTACCGTGCACCCGAATTTCGCAACCGAATCGAATTTAAAGGTGACACCGTTCACGGAAGCTTCGTGGCAACCACGCTTTAAAATGCTTAGCTGCAATTCCGTCTTCGGAATTCAATGCATGCTCGAGGTGATCGTAACGTTACCGAAATGTGGCGGGAATAGCGTAGTATTTTGAACATATTCGGTTTTTGGTCTAATTTTTAAACGGTTAGTTTTCTAGGTTTCCGATTCGTTGGCATTACGTATTCCTGTTTGAGACGTTTGCGTTTGATGCGAAGAATAATTGGAACTATTTACAATGTTACGATAGTGAACTTAGTGAGAAAACTTTTGTGTTACGTATTGATACCGTATAATGCACGAAACCAAATATTTAAACGATAATTTTCAGCATTTTTAACAGTATTTAACATTCGATTCGACCCATCAGAATTAGTCTTCAAATACAATTTCCAACAATTCTAACTTACAAACTATGATACGCTGCCAATTGGAATTGAATATAATTTAACGCAATTATAATAATATTAGGTGTACCAGTAAATAATCCACTATTGTGCTTTAATTATGAAGCGCCATATTTTAAGATCAACGTCGAATCTTGAAAAACCATTATTAATATAAGTGAAACAGTGTACATCCTTGACTTTTACAGAAACGAGTAGGTGCTAATTTGGCAAAGAAATAGTGAATTATTTATCGGTATATCTAATAATTATAATAATTATTCCATTTACAGTATATTGATAGACAAAATTAAACACAGAAAAATATAAGTTATTTATTTTATTTATTTCACACGTTTTAACATAATACATTAGGTTGTTCGGAAAGTTCGTATCGCTTTTAAGGGTGGATTTACAATCTATATTTTTTAATTCATTCTTATCTACAATGCTTCTATAATTTCTTTCCATTCTTTAATTAACGTCATTGTACCAGTTATACACAGAAAAAAATGGAATTTTGTTATTGAAGTTTTTCCTTAATACATATCTAGTTATCCAAAGAAATAATCATCTGATAGGGCAAAGTCTAATTAACTGGGTAGATACTATAATAATTTCCAGTCGAAGTAAAGTAATTTTTTTACAAGTTTGATAGAACGTAGGTAATGAAAATAGTTTTCGTGTTTGTTCATACGATTCGTCGGTATTTCTCACAGAAAATTAAAAAAAACGACGAGTAACTAATACAGTAGACACATTCAAACCATACCTGAAAAATAATATACCTGCTCACCAGATCAAACGATTTTTTCCTTCATTCAGTAAAAAGGTAACGAAGACACTGTCCGCGAAACGCTACGAATTTTCCGAACAATTCAATATTTCTATTCTTTCATGATTTCAAGAGAAAGAATTAAGAATTTTTAGAGTCAGAGTAATAAATAACTTTATATATTTGAACACTAGAACTATCGACGATAAACGTATACATACTTATCTATTTCTATTAGATCGATAAATGACAAATTGTTTAGAATATTCAAATTTATAGATTAAACTAAGTTTTTTAGTTATCTTATTTTGCAAAAAAAAACTAATTTCTTCATTTTAATATTGCAACGAAAGTTGTAAGAGATCTAGGAAAATGCATTCTTGTAACATTTTAATTATCGTTATAAAAATGTACTAACCAGTCATTTTGACTGCTTCGGTAGTGCTAATGTTAAAAATATTATTACATTTATCTTTCTGAAAAGAAATACTAAAAAACACACTTCCTGCTGTTTGATGTAAAGAAATTTAAGGGATGTAAAGTGTATCATTTTATCCCTTGTAACAGATACTTTGATCTTGCAGCTTACCGGTTGGCGGCAGCCATACCAGCGTTCGTCACAGTTCTCAGACCGGCTTAACCGGCCCAACTCAACGAATCGCCTAGACAGAGAAGCGAATCCTCTTCACTTTTACCGCGAAACACACTGAAAAGCGCGAGCTGCTCGAACCATTTTTCGCGTGCACCTACGAGATCGCCTGGATCGTATGCGTGAGCTCGTAACGTGGCAACACGACAGGTGAGCTTGTGGAACGTGTGGAGGACGCACACACCACGCAAATATTGAATTATGGAACTGAAAGGAGAAATTGTGAATTTACATCGAAATTCGTTGGGTTTGCAAACAAACCACTGTCGTTGAGACTCTCAATTATAATCGTTCAGGTCTAGTTTTTCGTTGGAATACTGAGAAATTTATAAATAGTTGGTTTTCTAATATTATTTAGGCAGTTTTTTTTTTAAAGAAAGACATATTTTAGACATTTATATCATAGATGCTTAAAGTCGTGATCATATTATTTATGTTTTACGTGTGTCCTGTTACTTAGTAAATTTACACAGAATTCATTTCTGAGACATAAATACTACATGTATACGTACAATACACAATGAATTAATACATATTTACTATAACTAATATATTATATTAAAGTAATATTACACGTTTATAATAAATTATATTTATAATATTGATATTATAAATATACATATTATTTATTTTGTATAATAAAAATGTGTATGTATATTTACGGAAAATAATGGCATCAACCTAAGAACTATAGGTATTCAATTTTTACACAATTCTATTATAGTTAAAACAAATCCTTAAAGAGACAAATTATTAACATAATTTTATAATTATATTATTATTTTGATAGATACAGTTATTTTAAAAATTACCATATGAACAATAAGTTACCGAAGGTGAATGATATTAAAATATTTGCTACAGGTGCGAATGCCTGCTGTATGATGCGTCAATATGTTGACTCGAACGTCTGATACCGTACTTATCATCATCCTAATTCTACACCTTGGTTCGTTGTTTTGCTTTCTCTTTCGGGAGTGGCATGCTCTAGTTCACCTGGCCACGAAACCGTCCATCCGTCAGTACGGTACGTCCTCCGCTTCTTATTTCTCTACTTCAATTTTGTGCGATTCACTTGCCAAGTATATCGATTCGTTTCAGAACCTGACTATGAATAAAAAATTCGTAGATATGAGTATACCTATTCAAAGAATACGAAACAAGATATTGGAACATCTAACTGATAACAATTTTTTCCATAATGGGGTGGTAGAATTTTTGCAAAGATAAAAAATACGATATAACATTTACAATCGAGCAATTTTCGTCTAATAAATGTTTATATTCCACAGATTTCTAGGGGTTTACTTTTAGCTAATTAATATAGTCAGCTAATTTAGAAGAGAGGGTTTTCTACGCCTAAAATTATTTATTAATAGATATATAAAATTATATGACCAATATTCTTAGTGCTTTGCAAGATTTTGTACAGTTAGAATACCCACTTTGGGTCAATAAATGTCATTCTTGGTATACAGGTTAGGATATTTTTAGTTCTAAAGTGATTTAAAATGGAAGCTATACTGAAATCAAATACTTGCAGAACATTTCAAAAAATTGAAAAATATAATAAGGAAGGGTACCGTGGAATAAAACACAGTGGCTATCCCAAAAGCAACAAATATATACTTTTTACTATTACTATGAGTGTATACAAGATTATATAAATTGTTAAAAATATACATGCAGATAAACTTTATAAATGGATACAACAATACACAAAATATTATAACATACGTGTCCAAAAATAATGCTTTTCTTATTATTGTATCCCGTAAAAAAAACTAGTTTCCTTTCCTTAATATGAACACATGTTCCATCAATATTCGTATACAAGTAACAATATGCAATAAAATATTTTCTTACACCATTATACATTAATTATAAATATCTCTGACAGTACTTTAGTGCCCTATTTTGTGCAAGCAAGTTTGTAACATGAATACTAATAATAACAAAAACCAAGGGGAAATGAATTCACTAGTTTCAAATTCAGGTACAATTACATGGTCTTTGATCGAACCAGTATATACGAGTATATACCTAACTCGCGGTTATTGAACGTTTAAATATTCTTAAAGGATTCGGCGAATTCAAACTATTCAGTCTTAACCAACAACGGTATGAGATTACTTTGTCTAGAGAAAATGCATCGTTTAAATACAAAACGTTTCAGGAATAATATTTCTTTATTTCGGCGAGCAATGGCGTCTCTGTTAATTCGCTTATCTCGACGAATCTCTTGTTTCCCCTGCTAAAATAGTAAATATCACCGGTGTAGATGTCGAACCAGAGGGCGTGAATGTGCAAATCATGCCTCTCCAGACGTTTCTTCAAAAATCCATAGGACGCTACATTTTGCAATTGTTGTAAAGTATTTACCTGAAATGAAAATATATAAGAATAGTATTTAGAACAAGTTACAATACACGTACAATAGTCCTCGTAGATGAATCTACGTATTTAGATTGATAGATTCCTTAAACAAATCTACTACAAAACTGACATTTTTTATCTTCGTATATTCTTCTTAACAAGAATAACAACTTTAAAAAGAACTATATCGCAAAAGTCTGTTAAAATTTTGATCAATCAGATAAAAAAAAGGAGTTGAGAAATTACACCACCACATTGCTCCTTGTTACTACACCAGTACAGTCGCGGATGTACGGCGTGCTGCATTTACAAGGGGCAACTGCACATAACCCAAAGGTTGAGTGAAAAAGGGAAAAAGCTTGTTGCATTCAGCGCTGATTAAAAGCAGTCTGATTGATTAAAATTCGAGCAATATTTTGTACAAAAAGTGTACACTGGGAAAATATAATTTCTTTTGAAATTTCTATTTTCCTATGGAGTAAAGAATATTAAAGTAAAAAAAGTCATCCCTGCATTTTCACATATTGTTAAATTCTGGAAATTTTTTCTTAGAAATCTCCATTAAAAGGATTATATTTTTAATTCGACTAACTTGAGACAATTTGTCCTCTATAGAGAATTTGTTTTCGGGATCGATGTAGGCTACGAACTTCCGTAACGGTGTCTCAGCTTGAAAAAGTATTGGCTGGTGGAAGCCAGTAATTTCGAGCTGTTGAAACTTCGCTAAACTGCTGCTAGCGTGAGCACACAACCATGCTCTTAACGGTGATATCCTTCTATTCACCTAGAACATAGAATATAAATTTATAGGCCCAAACAGCCTGCACTCTTAGCGTAATTAGAGTTATCAGAAACGGAACGCCTGAATATCTCCTCAAACACTTTAGAACTCAGAATTTTCTTAACCTATACAATGTTTCGAATTTTGTAATTTCAAAGTTTGATTTTTGTTTCTAAAGACTGATCATATGAAGAGTAATATTTGCCAGAAAAAGAACAATTTCAAAATACGTAAGTAATATCAAGTTTTCAGGACAATCCAGTAAGGCTCAGTAAGGTATCGAGAAGAGTTGTTACGAGGAGGCCGCATAAAAATGGGTGGATCTGTAATATTTGCCAGTGAATCTCAAAGTGGCCTAATTGTAAATCACATTTTGACATAACTTTATTTTGAAATATTTCAATTGTGAAATATTGAATACGCATTGAATTTTGTATTGATGACGCAATTATCAACGCCATTACGCGATTCAATTCTCATCTCTCTTCTAGAGATGGTTCCATATTATTGTAACATTCATCGATAGAATACAAAATAAGCCACGTACTCAATTTTTTCGAATCATTGACTCAGAGATCACTTTGAACAGTATTCAAAATGGTACAGTCGCATAGAGGACTAGGTGTGTCCTGTTCCTCACCTTCGACGCAAATTCCTCGTCCCGTAAAGCGTACAGCAAATTCATAGCTTTGCAGTCGCTATGTCCACAAACTATAACATGCTTTATGCTATTTACCACGCAGCCGAGTTCTAAGGCCGCCGGCTCGCACATTGTCAGTTCGTCGACAAAATGCTGAGAGTGAGGAACAACGTTACCAGCATTTCTAACTGAAAAACAATAAAAGTAAACTGCATACTGTTTACCAAAAGATGATGGGTCGCAGAAATTGCGATGACATACGTAAAAGCTTATTTCATAGGGTGTCTCACGTGAGTGTCACGGATTGTTTTCTCGAAAACTGATAGGCCGCGACAGAAGCTCAATCCTCTTTTCAGTCATTTAGTTTTAGAACACCTTAAACACTATTAAACCATTTACTAAACTCGACTATAGACAATCGTGTATACTATGAAAATACATAATATCCTCAATCCGTATAGTGTTATATAGTTATAATAGTCTAATCATAACAACTTTTGAGTTAATGTATGCTTCTTAAAAATGTACCATTTAATAATTTTTTAACATTTATCGATTTTTTAATAGATTTTAGTCAAAAAAATAAATAACAACAATCGAATTTGGAAATAACCTGAAATATAATTAGAATTCTCAAGATCGCCAAGATGCATAATCACATGTTTTTTTATATGTAGTCAGCATTCTAAAGTCAGTAAAAAGTTGACAAATACATATTAACTTCAAGCATATCATTACAAATTATTCAAGTTTAACAACTGCTTTGAATCTTGCAATGCCTGGTTTTCTCAATAATGAATATTCTCGGCTCATATGTATAAATCCTATATGAAAAAGACTTTCGTTCCTACTCCTAAAAGTTTTCCAGAAATCAACTAATAAAACTGTATGTTAGACACCTTGTACACAGAGTGACCGATAAATTCGTTGCAACCATGGAGATGATTTTACATGCAAAAACGAATAAAAAACGTGAAATATTATTTTGTCTTTGAGCGTTTTTCGTTTGAGAAAACCGACTTTCAATATTTGCTTAGTATCGTCTGGTATCGTGTACTCCAGTACTATGTAATTCGTATACATACTTATACGTTAGCAAGTTGGGTTAACAATAATTTAATTTCTGTTAATATTTATAAACATTCATAGTAATATATCACTTATTCTCCATAATGATTTTGCATAAATTAATAGACAAATGATAATAAGATCAAAGTAAAAACGCTACTATCTGTGTTTTGTTTATTACGAGTAGAAAGAAAGTAATAGGGAGACACATTAGTCAATCATTTTCAAAACAATGGATATTGCTGAATTTTCAAATTCAAATTTTCTCGAAAACGAAATGACATACAAAAAATTTTATTCCACATTATCAAATTGTTTCTGAAAGCAAAACCTCCTCTTTCTCGGTTGTACCACTTATTATAGAACACCCTGTATATCCTAGGATATTATATTTGCGTATACTGTAAAATATCGTTATTCGATTAGTAAAATGTATTACAGTTTATTTGGAAAAGTTAAGCATTTAAAACATCGGTACTCATTACGATAGCAATAAACCGCATTGCAATAGAAAAATGGCAGAAAATACAGTCTTCACATTTGACCAAATGATATTTTAGTGAAGTCTCCGTACCAACAAACATGTCCCCAACGTTCGTTTCCGTAAATCTAGTTGGGATCATCCGGGAGTCCATGCAGGTAAAGAATACTGCCTTTGGCTGTGATAAGAGTAACGACACAAGTCAATTACGGCAGTAATTATTAACATTGCACGAGTAATATTATGGATACAGACATTTCATTAAGTTGCATTTTATTAATGTATTACAAACATTCAGATTTTTTGTTACTATAAAATATTTATATCGAAAATAAATTACATGTATACTACATAACCTACACACATATTATTAAAACAAAAAAATATTGAAACAATTAATACTCTACATGTTGTTGCTTTGAATTTGAAGTTCCAATCATAACTGGTTTTGGATGAGCACGTATAACTAAATATTTCACACTTTACTCAAAAAAGAAACTTAAATGTATAAGTATAAATAGTGATGAAAATAATGTACACAGATTTAAATGTTTAACTTTAAATACTTGCATTCAATGAACGTTTCTATCTGTTTTATTAACCACATTAGACTTGGTAAATTAATCTTGATTTCGTTAATCCGTTAATGAAACAATCACTGACATACTTATATCTTTAGATATTTTGTTTCTTATCAATCATTTTGTGGTTGAATGGCGTAATATAAGTTTATAATCAAAAGAAATTTATAGCTTTTCTTAAGAATGGTACAAACATTATATAGTATTTATTTTCGAAAAATTGTTTACATATATAAATAGCATTTCATTATCGTAATTATAAAAAACAATAATTGAAAAATTTGCCTTATAAAGAACAATATCTAGGATGGTTGAAAAGTAATACCAATAAAAATACAAGCAAAACAATTCTTACATACCTCAGGATGATCTCGGACTTTTTCAAATTGTTTCACCATTCCTTCTCTGTGGCATTTTCTATATTTCATGATTCCTTTGATAATTCTATCCATAGTTACGTTTAAAGGCACTCCAACTAGACTTTGTCAACATCAGCTGATGAATACATTTATCCGCCATTGCCAAGCGAATGGCGGAAAATTTAAATTTACTTGAAAAGTAGTCAAACCACGCCAATTTTCTACAATCTTGCCTATAAAGTTACAATCTACTGTAATTTATCTCCTATTTGAGTTTATTCTATCATCAACAAATGAATTTTCACACTTCATTTTATTCATACATTTAAAAAATACAGCTTAAATATACATGTTTAAGCGAAAGTTCATATTATTCTGCTATCTTTCCAAATATCGGTGTAAGTATGGATTTAAATAAATTTATACGAATTAAATGTTTGTTCTCTTATGATGAAGAATTGTCCGATATCGAAATATACGATTCATATTATCACTTACATAATACCAGGCATAAAATCACAATGAATTAGTTTAATTATTACCGTAATTGAGTATGATCCTTGTAATTGGTATATTACTATATTAAGTGAATATAATGTAGGAAAATATACATCTTTCAGACAGGCCAGAATAATTGCTGTACAAAAATGGGACATAACACGGAACCCGGAAAATTGCTCACCCAGGGGACCACGCATGATCTAAGAGCCAAGATAGAGAGCATTTTTGAATAACTGAAGAATATGAAATATTCATATGATACGTTATCAGTAACGTAAAATTGTGTGTTCATGGGTGACTTACTCTTTACATTTACCATTAGTCTACATAATTGCGAGAATCTTCGTGTAAACATCTATATAGGTTCTGTATCAGTTGAGCTATAAATGCTATTAATACAAGTCTCTTTAAAATTGTACCATTACTGATGCTCAGTATTTGCATGTCATAATTTACAGATCACTGACAAATTTATCGAGTGTTAATAAATAAAAAAGCCTTGTACAACTGTCTCTCATCCTGGTGATTTCAATCCAAAGTGACTCTTAGATTCAACAATGATTAACAGCTTGGACCCGGGTGACAACGCGCCTGGGTCGAATTGATTTCTATCTACTCAAGGCTGAACTTTGACTAGCACGTTCCAGTTTTTCAAAATGCTTCCGTGCATTACGAATATTGATTAACGTTGCTGCCGATGCTGTAAGAACATAAACATATTTTATTATTTAGTAGACAAAATGTTTAAGTGATGAATACTTACGGATAGCGGGATCCGACATAATCACCATCACATATGTATTCGATGTAAATACATCGATAAATGCTGCAAAATTTGTATTTCTAACTTCCATACTTTGAAACTGTGCTGCCAATTTGCTAAAAGTATTGTTTTGTGAACACAATGTTAAATTAATGTTCATATAATATGCGTTTCGCTGAAACTTACCTGCAACTTAACTTAAATTGCTTTATTATATTAGAAACTTTTTCAAATCGATGGACATCTCTATGATGTTGCCTCTGACAATAACTTATTACCAAAAATGTTGCTCTTTCAAACAAAAGAACTTCATCAGCATCAATAATGTTTGTAAATTGTTTCAAACTTTGTTCAAGTTCTTTCACATTGGGAATCAACATGTATACAATTGAAGACCATGCCCTAAATGTATCATTCATATGAAATCCTAAAATACTATAAATTACAGAAAGTTCAATTATTAAAACATACCTGTACAATGTTTCATCCCATATACTTGTTCTAAAACAAGTACATTCAAGGGGCAAACTAAGTCTCTTTAAGTCCTCTTCTCTCTCTCTAAATATCAAATCACGCTGATCTTCTTGAACCAGATCCATCTTATGTACTAAACAGAATATTTTTGCTTCTGGGCTATTCTGTAATATTGCTTCTAAACAACTTTGATAATAATGCATGTCTTTATCCAACTCTCTCGATTCAACATCAAAAACATAGATCAGAACTTCTACATTCCTAAATATATTGTCACGCTGTGATGCAAAATAATTTTCCATAAATGCTTCTTGACCGCCACAATCCCAAAGGTTTAGCACCAAATTACCAAGAAATCTAACATGACTATGTTCTACATCGACTGCAACAAGTATGAATGAATAAATATTTAACACATAAAAGAGAAACAAAAAAGTTTACTCCTACTCACTTGTTGCTCCAAGACGGCGAGTATCGCGAGCAATATAATTTGCAAAAATAATACTGCGCATACTGGTTTTCCCAGAGCCACTTTTACCCATTAACAGAACCTAGAAAAACACGTGTAAACATTTATTATACACAAACATAATGTATCTATTGAAAAGAAAACAAAGCAAATTTTATGTAATTAAAAATAGGGAAAACTGGACATACTTTCTTCTTCATCTTGAATTAGTAGTTCTAAATACAAAACGTATATAAAATTTAAGCAAGTAATCCTTCCTTTGTAATAACCGACTGATCAACTTTGCCCTGTCTGCAACAAATCATTGAATAATATATGATAGTCGTACTGTTTTTCTTTCATACTGGCAGTACATAGTACACATACGTCAAATGTCAAATTTCATATCGAAGTCACTCCAAACTGTTCAATGAATCACCACTGTAGGTGTAACTTTACAACATATAATTGTAACACCACAGTCTTAACGTGTAGTAATAGCAATAAGATACACGATTAAGAAATGTTTAACTGTACAAAAAGCATTCGTTAATTTAAACGTGGCTGGCAATTCTTTGGTAATAAACTGTAGTAAACAGTGTGATTTTCGATATTAAAGGTATAAGTACATACCTCCTACTTTTTACTACATATACAATTGTGACTACCAAAAGCTAACTTCAGATGTATTGTCACCGACTCCAGCGCCATTGGGAGATAAGATGGCGAAAAGGAATGTTGATAATTGAATTGTATCTACTGGTATGTACTAGTCAAAATAAATGTCCACTCCACTACAACTTGAGAATCATTACCAAAAATGGGAGTTCCTGCTTAGAGTGTGGCATTCAACGATTTATAATGAAAAATATAGAAGCATTGCGAAAACTACGATCATATACAATTTTTTACAATGATACAAAATTGTTTGTTGCTCTGAATTCATATATGATGCATAAACAATTATTATCAGTTGTAACATTTGTAATTATTATTTCATTTTTTCTACATGATTATAAATGAGATCAAGAAGGCCCGGGTGTTATCTATAACAAACAATAACAAACTAAGGTACTACATAGGCAGCACAGACGAGATTCTCGTCTATGATCGGGCCACAGTATTGCATTGTTACACAACATCGTTTCAGAAATACTCAATGACTAATCTAATACCATTGGAAAAAGTATATAATCGTAATTTGTGAACTTTTTTGGCATTTTTTGTTATGTTAGATCTTAGGTGTACAGTAAAAGAATTGATTTCATCCCCAAGTGACAAGTTTTGCACCGTTCGCCCTCTTGTAAATCGGTCGAATATTGAATGCGCGGGCTTCATTAATATCCGTAATTAAATATTTTTGTATTTTCACAAACATATGCTCGTTAAATTTATTTTCATCTCTTTTTATATATATGTATATTTATTCTTAAAAGTATATAAATATTTATTAACTGAAGAAGAAATGTAATAAAGATTTATTTGTTCCGTTATAACATACTGTCATCAAATTTTTTCGAATTGTACAATATTACCGTCTACTTACTCCTGTTAGAATATTTAGAAAATTATGATTCCAGAATTTTCTTTTAATTAATTTGTAATATTTCATTATTACTTATCATCAGTAACATTCGTCATTAATTTTATTTCATTGACACTTTCGCTTTATTATTGGAGTAATGAATGTACATACGTAATTCTGTAAAACTTTTTGTTATTCTGAATGTCATTCTTTCTGTTAACCTTCATTTATTACATAATATTAAAATAATTTTGAGAAACAGTAATTTTGGTTTTGCCATGTGTACACCACAAAAAGGAAAGGCTTATCACAGACTTATGTTAAAAATAGCTTCCGTTTTACCGAAAAAATTGCGACCTCTTTTTTTACATCCTGCAGGTTGGAAAACAATTTTGATAAACAGTTTGTAAAAGCTTTATTTATTCTCAGCAATATATTTATCAATATAGGCCCGACAACTGTATTTTTCTGGGCTCCAACTTTTAAATGGGGCTTAGTAATAGCCGGAATAGGAGATATTCATCGACCGCCGAGCACAATTTCGTTAAGTCAAACAGCAAGTCTTATGATAACTGGTGCTATATGGTCCAGGTATTATACGAAAGAAAAACATTATACATAATAATTTTTCACTAATAAATATATTGATTAATCGACAGATATTCACTGATAATTTCACCAAAGAACTATAACTTATTCAGTGTAAATGCCTTTACAAGTTTAACAGGAGCATATAATTTTGTGCGGGGTTTGTTATACTACAAAGAGCAAGAGTCAAAATAATACTTAAAATGATGGTGATCAAATTTCAGAAAGAGGGAGATTTACAAAAATATTATATACATATTTATTTTAATACATTATTTTACACTGACACTGACTATTCGAATGTCATCATAAGGTTTATCAGTTTTTGGATTCGTTTTCACTTGACTGATATTTTGTACAACCTCCATTCCTTTTATTATCCTGCCAAATACTGTATGCTTATTGTCTAACCAAGGCTGAAAAAATTAATAAAACAACTTTAAACAATGCCGACTTGTTATTAGATGAATAAAGGTTTAAATGTGTACAATGT
The DNA here is from genome assembly GCF_001272555.1 of Dufourea novaeangliae. Taxonomy (NCBI): domain Eukaryota; kingdom Metazoa; phylum Arthropoda; class Insecta; order Hymenoptera; family Halictidae; genus Dufourea; species Dufourea novaeangliae. Next base: position 3,306,604 of record NW_015373900.1, on the reverse strand, counting down.
TGTTAACTTACAGTCGGTGTTAAAGTGATAAAGAACTGGCTGCCGTTCGTGTTTGGCCCCGCATTTGCCATGCTCAAAGTATATGGTCTGTCATGTTTTAAATGGGGTCTAAATTCATCTTCGAATTCACCATCCCATATACTTTCTCCGCCAGTACCAGTACCGGTAGGATCACCGGTTTGAATCATAAATCCTTTAATTACTCTATGGAATATATGTCCATTGTAATAGCCATTTTTTGCATGGACACAGAAATTCTCTACTGTCTTTGGAACATCCTTGCCGAACAAATTCATATGAATGTCTCCAAGCGTTGTGTGAATAATAGCGGTGTCGAATATCTTTTGCATATTGGTCGCTTCTGTAGAAGAAATAATGTCTTCTTTGGATGGTCTTTCGTTGAAAACATCTCTATCGCATTCTTGACTTTTCGTATCTTCTGGCTCTCGTCTTGAGAACATATAGAATCTATTTTTTTTATGAGCTGTGCAGAAAAGTGTGGGATCAGGACGGTTCATTTCCAACGTTGGATTTTCTGAAGCTTCCATTTCTACGGTTACAGCAACTGATTTCCTTGCTTTCCCCTTTATTTTTTTAAGCACATATAGACGTTAATACAATTTCAATCATAATGGTTTATAAATATTGTACAAATTTTGATTTATATAAGTACCTGAAACAGGGCTAATTGCATCGGACGAATGTTTTCAGGTTTTCCCATAATTCTAACACAACGATTTGTATATAAATTTACAATTTTTACACCTAACATTGTGCTATACAAAATCATGTATCCAGATTCGTCAAATACTATATTACCCAAGTTTGTTTCTGTTTTATCCAATTCCCTTTCAACTGCCATTCTGAACATTATATAAGAACATAAGGAATTCATGTTTCAATTTTTCTTTATGTTAAGTTAACTTTGCAACAAATACTATACCTTCGACCAAATTCCATGTTTGGTAACTGTTGTGTCATCTGTTGCAACTCTGAAAATCTTTGTAACGTTTCATCAAACACCCTATACAGTTTTCCAGTACGAAAATTAAAGACTCTGACTTTTCTATCCCCACTGAGAGAAGCAAACTTTTTGCCATCTGGTGATACTGCTAAGCCACATGGATAGGTCTTATTTTTTGCGAATTCAAACAGATCTGTGTCCAGCTTTGATTCAAATGTAACGCATTTAGGAAATCTGTATTCCACTTTAGGTCCTGTCCAATACTCCAAAATGCCTGCTTTATCCACTGAAATACATGTTTCATATACAGGATTGTACTGTAAACAATTAAAACGTGTAAAAAAATGATTGCATGAAGTTCATAAAATACAATGTTTATGTTTAGTTTTCTTACTTTCATAGCAACAACAGGTTTAGTATGTAGTTTTTCAAAGACATGTAGTGGTGTTCCAGTCCCTTGTCCATCGTAAATAAAAATTTGATTTGAATCTTGCACAGAAATTGCTACAGCAGATATTGCATCCCCTGGTGAATATATCCATTCACAGCAGAGAGGTATAAAATCCAGTTTGATCATATTAATCATATCTTAAACAAAGTTTCAATTTATTAGATAATTGAATAGTGTATCATAAAGTCATAGAACATGTTCATACTGAATAGTACTTACCAAAATTAATAACATCAAAAATCTTGATTGTTTTATCTAAACTAACTGTACACGCATGAACACCATTACAGCTAGCTGCCATTGAGTGTATAGCCATTAAATGTGCACGAAAATGTTTCACAAATTCGATGAGCTCTTCTTGTTTCTTCCAAAATTTAACATGTCCGTCGCAACTTGCCGTTATCACAAAATTTGATCTGTGCAAATGTGTACAGATAAATATGACTGTTTCCAAATGTTCTATAAAAAATATTTTATATGTTCTAATATAAAAATACATAGCCATGATTCATACTAACTTCGTCACCAAGATGTGAGTAATTACATCTCTATGCATATATGACTTCTCATAACATTCACAATATGGTAAGTTGTCTATATAAACCTGCTCATATTCCAGAACTGCAAAATTATATAAAACAACATCTTGTTTATAAATAAACTCTTTTTTATATATAAACTTTAATAAAGTACGTATGGTTAAATGTACAGCCGAGTTACTCAAAATGACATAGTATAACCATGCATGCAACTTTCACACAGGAACTAATTTCATAACTATAAAAGAAAATAATAACAAAATTTTATATTAGATATAATTTTGAAGACGTTATAATCAAAAAATGATATTCGACTTTCGTATCTTAAGTTATAGAAAGTACTTTAATTTTCTTAACAAGTGTAGGTTATATGCGAGAACCTTTTAGTTTTTTTTGAGGCGCTGCTTCTGAAGGTAATGGTCCAACCCAATCGTCCTCATTATCACTTTCAGTATGTTCTCTCTTGGAACTTGACATTATTATATAAGCAAAAAAGGTAAAATTTAATGTAAACAATGAAGGACTTGTTTAAAATCTAAACATTGACTACAACTGACTACAACGCCACTCGACTAACTCGTAAGTTACGTAGACTGAACACGTGATACGACCACCGACGAGGTATAGGATAGACCTATCATCTGCTACCATCTTATGGGACTTCGTGTCTCATGTTCTGAAATACCGATAGTGTAAAAAGTCAGGGATTTTCTGCTGCCCTCTACGTTATGAGAACGGTGAATTTGTGAACTACGTTAAATCCATTCGAGCTCAACTAGTCTAACTTCTACAGTGTTGTCGAGTCTAAAATACAATGTTGTCAGATCATGAGTGTTCGGTACGTCGGAAAATCATCAAAGGGACCATGGTCGTGAACGGATTCCCTTTCGTCCGTTCACTGTAAAGTAGACGTATTAGAAAGGAGTCTTGGGTTGTAGTCCCGACGGACCTATTGGTTTTTTTTCGCGTACAAAAAAGTTATTGCGCTTAATAGTGTTTTTATGAATATGTATATATATTATTATGTACATTTGAGTAAATTATTTTATTATTCCATTGTTATTACAACAGTTTAACAGTGACAACGAACGCATGTATATTTTCAAATATCGGACTAACAGTATATTTTTATTCTATATTATTACATATAAGTGAGTAATACGTATCAAAAACGTAATCGAAACACAGCTTTTTATTACATTACAAACATCGCATAAAAGATATTTCGTTATATAGACATTTGTAATAATTATGGATGTTGCGGGGAAATCTATTGACATTATGGAACATGTAACGAAATATCACTGTAACACTTAAAAAAGTTTTAAAGTTCCATTTATATCATTGTCCTGTGAAAATGTTCATACTTCCAGCAACATTCATATTCCAATCAAAGAATTTACAGAATAAGGAAAAGGAATCTAAAGTAATTTTCAGTAGTTCCATACATCTTTATCTCGAATACTTTTCTAAAACATTCAAAGTACTAGACATTTTTACACTTTGAATCTCATATCGATTTCTAAAATAATCCTAGTTCGATATAATATAGAACGTGGTTTTATGAGATAGATTCGAAGTTCGCAGCCATTAGCTCGATATTGTCATCAGTTTACAGTACTTTACCGATGATAATACCGATTGCCCAGGCCTCACCACGAGGAGGTTGCTGCGAGTGGAGGCCCAAGGCAGGTAGATGGAATCACAAGTTCTACATCTTCCCACCTTTCACAATAAACCTTATAAATAACTTAAATCTTAACTATGTAATACTATCGGTACTAAAATCCCTCGGCGGATGACTTCTTTCTTGAGCCTAAACCTATAAAAAACTAAGTTCCCTCGTCGGTTGTCTTCGTTCTTCAGCTTAGAACTAATATTATCTTAATATTCTAATTAATACGAATTAATGCTATTAATACAAAATAACTTAAACTAAACGCAACGTAGTCGCTAATACTCAAACGAAAGAGATAGACGGAATGGAAAAAGTTCCATCGATCATTTCGTTTACGCACCTAATATTCTATATACCAAGCAGTTATTAAGTCTACGATGAACTACGCGTTAAACTACAGTATGAACAAGTATCGCGATGAAAGTGTTGTCGCCAGAACCTGGTTTAAGAAAATAGGAAAGACGGGCGACACCTCGCTAACCCGGATCCATCTTTTACTGTCATGGAGCTTTGGGCTGGTCACCTGCGTACCAGACCCGAACCAAAAGAGTACACAAGCATGGTAGTGCAAGCGAGATTCTCTGTTTAAGGAGCAGCCTCCCGACTACTCCGTACCCTTGCACGCACGAGTCTTTCTCCAAATCCTACTTACCAGGCAAAGACTAAACACGTCCGATATCTGGCTTCTCAATAGAAACCAGAGGGATCGGCAAACAGTCTTAGTGTACAGACCCACTGCCCGTACCATAGGTACAGACCCACTGCCCGTACCCCAAGTCTGTGTAGAGAATCAACGAGCAAAATGAATTAATAATAACTTGGTATGCACAATGGATGGTCACAATTTAAGTCTATTAATAGATAGACTAAAATTAATAATAAACGATGTGATGATGAATATGAATATAACAATGAATATCGAATTATGATTTAAGTTTAACTTACAGTAACTTAACGCAGTGGTAGACGCACGCTTTGAAGATGTAGACGTTGATCGATGTCTTCTTTCGATGGAATAACTGTTTGGAAAAATATTTTTCATTATACAATACACATAAAATACATAATATGCACAGTAAATAAATCACAGTAAATGAATCACAGTACATAAGAAAATAAATGTCAAAGTCAATGGTTCTCGGACATCTGTTACATACAAAGGATTAGTAACAAGAGAAGGGACACAATATGCACAATAAATAAATTAATAATATGCACAGTAAATAAGTCACAGTATAGAAAACACAGTAAATGAATCACAGTACATAAGAAGATAAATATCGAAGCCAATGGTTCTCGAACATCTGTAACATACAAGGGATTAGTAATAAGAGAGGGGACACAACAATATGCACAGTAAATAGATTGATGGTTGTCGAATGCCTGCAACAAACAATGGGTTAGTAACAAGAGAAAGGACGAGTATGAGACGCACGCCCACCCTCCGCGGCGGCTCACGAGAAAGTGAGGAAGCTAACGCCGTTAGCTTCCTCACTAACGCCGTTATGTATTGGGCGTACGCAGGTTTGTTCGTGTTGAATTGTTTTTGCCGACTTGAACGACCTTCCTCCTTGAACGACCCAAACACCGGATGGTACGGCCTGGTACGGCGTACACGGCTAGGTGAATAAACTGTGTGACGCACGTCACTAGCGCGTTGGACCGAAGGAGAGCACCGATACCGCGGCTCGCTCTATCGCTCTCGCTCGCACGCCGTGACGTCACCCGATTCCCGGAATCCCACGGCTACGAGATGGCTCATTACGGTAAGGCATTTCCGCAAGGGAAATTGTAAGCCGCCGGCCAAAAGGTAGATTTAATAAATTATTTATGAATCTACATCTATTCTGAATTTACCTGTTACAAATATACAAATGTAAATCAAGATATAAAAACGAATAAAACAAGAACATGTAAAAAGTAACATTAGTAAAATGTCCACTAACGATGCATTTAGAATAAATTGTCTTGTAGTTAAGTGAAAAATATATACTTTTCCGTTTCATGTTTCATGACTATCATGTTTATCCCTTAACCTTAAACTGAAGCATCGGATATTTTTATTCCCGTCAAATCATACAGATACACGTAATATGAATGGAATATATAACACTTCATTTGTGCTAATAATACTCAGAATTCATGCTTTATCGGTAACGTCGGGTATTGACACTAAAATGGTAACAGGGCTACGTAGCTGTACGTAGCCCTATGAACGTGGGACAGAAAAAAGCATTGGATGATAGGTCTATTCTATACCTAGTCGGTGATACGGCCATGTTTTTCATGATGTTTGCGATTCGAAAATGTTTCACTCTTACAAATTTCACACTGTCCATCATGTCTTTTTTATGATTTGAATAAATAAAACATTGAAAATTCTTTGTGAAATGGCGTACATACTTTTAAATAATTAACAAACAAATTCTAGTGAATGCTCCACATATTAAGACGTAATATAATATTCAAAAACTTCAAAATTCAACATGAATTGCGGCGCCAGCAGGGGAGCAAAACCATGCTGGAATGATATGGAAGAACTGAAATATTTAATTTGTGCTATCGAGTGTTGGTATGGTCAATTTTTCCATAACTCTTATTGTATATATTTTACATAATAATAACTAGATTGTGGATTCTACACATTTACATTTCCTGTCATAAATACCAGTACATGTATACGAAATAAATACTTCTTCGATTCTAGTATTTTTTAAACGGACGACAAAAATGAGAATTTATTTACATTTACATATTTAATTATATTTTCGTCTACATTTTCTTACAAAAGTGTATCAATTTTATGCAAACTTCAACATGTAGACATTAATTTGGTAAAAGTCGAGAAATAAAACGAAAATTTGATTAAATTATCATTAAAGATTTTATTTTGTTTTAGGCAGTTGTATATTTTACTCATACTATTTTCTCTTTTTCTATCTCACACTTGCAGTTGCATTTTATTTTGCATTTTACTTTCGTATAAAAGTTCGTTGTTCTCTACAATTTCTCGTTACTAATTGTAAGTAACGCGATTATAGAGGAAATACTGTGTTTAAATAGTACAGAAATACATTGTATTAAAATAATTTTTATAGACAACTGTATATAAATAATATTTTTTCTAGTCAATGCCCGAAAATACCGCCACCACCGGTATGTACGATTCTATTGCCACCGAGAATTGAGGAATTACCAGCTTATATACCCCCTCCAGCCCCTTGTTGTCCACCACCTCCATGTTGTGTGCCTCCTATGGCACCTGGTCCTTGTTGTGTCGGTCCTTTACCTGCACCACCACCTCCAAGATGTCCTCCACCACCACCTCCACCAAAGCCCTGCTGTCCACCGTGTTCTCCACTACCCTGTTATCCAAGTAAGTCTATCTAGAGCAGCGCTGTTCAGCCCAGCATTGCCAGAGAATGTTCGACCGCGTAAGGGCCAGTTGATGTCACATGGAGCTACACATATACATATACTAATACCACAGACGAGATATAAGAATAGACCTAACATCTTATGGGACTTGCAGTCCCACGAAAATCACGCTGGTTCGAACGCACGGACATAGGAACTACGTTCGACACCTTAATGACGCACAGCACACACATACACACCCGTGACTGCATATAGCGGTACATACATCATTATTGCCCAGGTTTCGCTAGCAAGGAAATATGGAATACTGAAATGGTACGGGGGCTTGTGACGCCCCCGAAGCAAGGGACAAAGATTACAGTACATGTTAGGTCTATTCTTATATCTCGTCTGTGCTAATACCACTTGTGCACACCATGCTAGTACTACAAACGAAAGAAAGCGTGACGTCGCGTTCCCAACACAAATATACTACCTCTACTACTACCTACTACGTCTCTTTGTCCCTGTACCACAGTTTATCCCATAAGCATATATGTATACAGTAAAGTCGCTTTAACTACGCGAAGGGTCTCCACGTTAACTTTCCACATATCGTCTTACCACTGGGTGGATCCCTTTCAAGCAAGGCAACTTCTCAGTTAGCCAAACCTGCAAAGCCGAGTTTTTTCCAATGCCTGTTATAAGGTTATGGCTAAACGTTTGATGAAGGTTTCCTTGTAACGATTTGCGTGCATATTGGTAGCAATATAGGTAGTAAATTGGCTCGCGTATACTCTGTTCTGTTTTTGCCCCCCATTCGATACAGGTTATGTTGCAAGACTTACTGCCAATTTGCTGTACCATTTTGTCAGCAGGCGTTGCTTGCAAAACCCAAGCCAAATGCGGAAACAGATGGCTGCCTTTTTTTAAACAACTTTTGTCATTATTTGCTGGCAATTTACTCGAAACTTGTACACAACTGGTTATCAGGGTTATTCCGCCGGCGGCAAAAAAGATTACACGCCAATGTGTCGGTAAGACTAATGCAACTTTCGGCTGCCTGGACTCTTAGCTTTTCTTTCTTCCTCATTTGCTGTACTTTTCTATGACGCCGCATTACATTGTATTTACAAAGCTGCCGATGTTGGGCTCGAAATTTAGAAGGGGTTGAGATGGTAATCGTCCACGCTTACTGCGCGCATGCAGTCCCGAGGTTTGCGCAGTTAAGGCGACTTTACTGTAATATGTATTATTGTGATGTTTGAATCACGTAACTCTCTTTCAGCTATTTTTCATAACTTCAGCAATAATTATTGTGATGTTCATAATTGGTAGGACATGCTGTATAATAATTTTAACGCAAGGGTTGTAAGTTATAAATAATCTATATAATTTGATGTTTTATAGATCCGTATTGTTAGATGCTTTTAATGCCAGGGATACATCGAAGATCATTATAAATATTGTAAGTTGCATGTGATTGTTTAAAAAGAAATTTGATAGTAATATTTAATTAACTAATCATACAGTTGACTAATTATTATTAGTATTAACATTCGATTTAGATCTGTCCCTCTGGTTACGTGTGTATACAGTACTAAATTGGAATAATATGTGCTCACCAGATGCAGTTGTTTTTAATTTTTGATACTCGTTACATTAATAAAATGTTTGATACGTATTAAAAATAGTAAAAGTATAATTATTGTCATTTTTGAGTTATATATAATATTGTACTTACTACATTACAATAATATATTATGCTATTCAGCATGAATATTGTTCAATTCACATGTTTTTAATAAATATATTTAATTTGGTATCTACTGTTTTGAATAGTTTGTGTTACTGATTTTTCATTGTTGCATAGCAAAATGATTAAAAATGGCGTGGAAATAAAAAAAATAATACAAAGGGTTTTGCAATACAGTTTCTACGTAAATTTTACTGTCCCTGAGATTTAGAAACGCGCTTCAGAATTCGAAAATTAAGTTCTTATATTTCAAAAACGAAATGTAAATATAAATATTAATGTGACCCTTGATTCAAAATTTCTTTTTACGAAATTCTGTGCACATTGAATGTTCACGGGGTGGGCCGAATAAAAGACGATCAATTTATTTTACACAAGTAGTTTATTCGGATTTGATACGGTCCCTTGAGTCGAAGCTTAAAATAACACTTACGCCTTAATGCATCCATCTTTTAATCGCTTAGAACCAAATCTACCTCGGACAAACTTGATCGATTTTTTCATACAATTCAAAGAGTCGAATGTCTAATATTTTATAATTAAAGCTTGATGCTCTTCGTGGAAAAGAACAATAAGATGGTCGAGTTATCCGAAAGGCCGGTGAAACGATACTTATAAATAATCTGCGATTAATTACCAACAAACACACCGATTATGTTCCGTTGTATGTCTTTTTCAAAATAGAAATTTCACTTTCATTTCATCTTTTTTCGTAAACACTAAGAGAAGGCTCGAAAAAATACAAGTTCATTGGTAATTAATCGCCTACATTTTCCTCGCAGATATTCTTTGTTCTTAGCGTCTATTAAATTGTATAGGTCCATATAAACTGCACGTTCTGTATGATAGATAAATAGACTACGAGTAAAATTACAGAATTCGGAGAAGTTGTGTTATGATATTATAAATTCAATAAATCCTCGTGCCGTAAAGATGCTACGCGCCTATAGCATCTTTCAACCTGTAAAATACGCTAAAATAAAGACTTCTTTTGTTAAGATATTAAAATTTCTTCATCTGCAGTTCGGTTATGATAAATCGAAATAACACAAATGTTGGTAAGATGTCATTTATTTTATGAAATCATGAGAGTGACCACTATGTACAGAGTGTCCTCAAATTAAACAGATAGCGTTAATACAGGCTCTTCTCGATTATCGTCCCGAACTCGGGTCCGCGCCGGGATAATAATCTTATAGGGAGAAATGGTTCAGACTCTCGTCAATTCGTTTTTATCCGAAGCCTCGGCAATAAAAGCGGAGAAATAACAAAAGTATGCGCTTGACGGGTTCCACCCCCCCCCCCCCAAATTATGCACCAATAATGGTGTCGAAGAAGCCAGACGTTACCGAGAGGAGTCTGTATATTCTAATGCGTATAAAATGTCCATAAAATATACTATTGTAAATAAATATTCAAGGTTTTTTCAGTCGAAATAAAGTTTTTTTGTCACAATCTCTTAATTTCACGAAGACTGTCATTTTCTTCCTTCGTTATAATTTACTGACTGTTTCTTTGTATCTTTTATATAGTTTTGAATACAATAATAAAATACAGTGACACGTTTTATCGTTTAATTCGAGGCCCTGTACATTAATCGTACACAGAAATTCAAAGTCACAAATCAGATTGGAAATGCATTGAAATCAATTTTCATTTAACGAATGACGAAAAGACAAAGTGTCGCGATTATGTAACCTGGATTCATGTTAACTGGAATTCAATGCGGGGAGGAAAATGTTTCCAACTGAGAAGCTCGAGAGCCAAGTCGTCTACAAATAATCAAGATTACATTCGAGCGAGGCGAGAGCTCACGGAAATTTTATTCACGAACCTTTCCCTCCGTGTTTTCTTCTACCTTCGCCTTCAACAATCGCAGAATATATCTAAATCGTTTTATCAGGGCGAACAAACGGAAAATCTTTAAAATTATCAAACATATAATTTACTTATCTACTACATATGTGGTTCCTTCAGAAGGGTTTCAAACCTCTATATACTCTAAAAACAAACAACATTTAATTGAAATATTTCTTTCGCGTCAAGTAAATGTAGCAAACATAACGGTAATTATGTTAGATAAACTATTTAGAAATTTGTATAGGTTTCTTCATAAAAAAATATTCAGAACTTCGTAAAAAATAAACCGAAGGAAATCGAACCTGAACCGAATTGTTTACAATAGAAATATGCGAATCGATTCACGAATACAAGCAAGAATCGAGGCAATTATAATACATAAGTTATGTATGTAGTCTACCCTATGCATTTGTTAAAACAGTAGGTATAAAGATAATATTCTTTTTATAAGATACTGGTAAATGTTACTGTTATTTTTTGTGGATGTTAAATTGAATAAACATTGTACATGTAACACGCTCACACGATGGCTTATGAGGTAGGCTATAAAAGATTAAACCTCATATCGGTAGAGGTGGGTAATCAAACTGTTGGAAAATGTTTGAACACCTGACGAAGGGTCCAAACAGTTCGATCAGTGTTCGGTTGTTTCAAATGTTTCAACCGTCCATACTGTTTAAAACATCGAACTAATTTGAAATTGAATACTGTTGGAACTGTTTGAACATATTGTGTTTGAAAATGTCCAAACATGTTCGGTCTGTTTGTTTACGGACCCATCACTAAATACGAAGGACCTCGATGTGATACAACGAATCTTGTCTGATTCGAGTTCCTATTTCCTTTAGATCAAATCACTTAGTTCCTAATTGTGAATCGTAACTTGTAAAATAATCTTCGCAGTGCTTCAATACTGTTTCATACGAGGCGTCCAAACTCCACTCTGAAAATCGCTGAAATTGAAATAGTTATTCTTCATTCAATTCTGCGGATTCGATAGTAAATTTTTTAAAGGAAAGTTTTTGTAAATTTACAAGAACGCACATTTCATTCATCTTTGAATGTTTTTCGACGTTTCTTTTCCTTAAATCTCTCAGAACCTCCCCTACTGAAAAGATATCTTGCAAATTACTTACTGGATTCAAGAAAAATATTTTCTTCGCTTCTTACAAGACCTCCCCGTTTCTCTTCTGAAAAATCCCATTTGGACGCCCTATATCTCACCCATAATTTCTCCACCAAGTCTCATAGCGATTCCATTTTACAGTAGAACTTTATTACCTAATAATATTTCGACCATTTCATTACTCAAATTGTATTCTTAGTAAATTTTTCATTAATAACAATAGAAAAGACTGCGGTGAAATTAATACACGACAATAAGAGTCTATGATAGGTTACAAATACAGGAACAGAGTGAAGTATAACTTGTAAATTGGAATTAGGATGTTGAACTATAGTTACACATTTAATAGCGTTGAAATCCTTCAAATAGAAACAGCCTTTAATCTACTACCTTGTAGCATAAACTGGATAACTGGATGTATAAAAAAAGATATTCGTAAATTTAAATCCGATCAATACGTGGCACCTATTTATGTATTTTGCACAATTTGTTAACCTTATTTGACAACCTGGTTTTGGGATTGTTTCTTTATTTATTATAATTATTAACAATTGGTTCGATTATATTGGACATAGAAATGTTAAAATATTTCGATTTCGACAAATCCAAAAATAATTTGGACTCTATAATTGATAGTTACATTATTATGTTATATTATTATGAAATATTTTATACTTAGACCATTAATGACTTTTTGTTAGATCGAATACTGGTGGTTCTACTGTACATACATACGCGCACGTTAGTTAAGTGACACACTATTGCATTGTTGCACATGAAGTGAAATATTTAACCGAATGAAGAATATAACTATGCTCTCCATGAATTAAGATTATCAGAGAAGTTATACTCGTCAATGTACAAGCTACTACTTGTACATCACATTCAAATATACATCGTACTGTATACGAGGAATTATTTCTTGCGGATAATAAAACCGATTAAATGTTGTTTAATAACAGAACTACCGACGCGATTAATACATAAATATTTTTACCAGAATCGTGAAAGTAATGGATTCTCCAAAAAAGTACAAATTGTTATATTTATTCGTTAATGTATTCAGTTATTGCAACAAACAACAAGCATAATTTTCGAAAATACAATGCTATAAATTGAAGTCATTATCCGTCCACTTTAGTTTAACAATTCTGGTACTTGTAGCATATGAAATAAGTCAAACAGGCAATGCACGAAAATAAAATCCATTAATCTTCATTTTACTTTCTGGTGAATATCGTTACGTAAACGTAAAAAGAGTCCTCAAAGAATCAGAACTCACTGGATCCCTTTCGAACATTTTGGACTCCGTAATAGTGCCTTGAAATACAATCTTTCAACCTCATTGGTAAAAGTGTGTTGAATATATATATCTTTGAATCTATTTCGGCTAATAAGAGCTGTTTAAAGTGAAAGAATTATTAAACAAAAATCCGTCGCTCTGTGTGCAACAGTAATAATGGACCTTTCCCTTTAGAGGTTTCGCCGGGAACGTTAAAGAATAAAGAGGTTCTCGCAGCTCTTCGTTTTCCTCTTGAATCCCAGCAGGTGCTTCAAGATCCTTCTGCGGTGCTTGCTCCTACGTCGTCTGGTCGCTTGGTCCCGGTCCCGTTGCGGATTCAATTGGATCTGCGCCAAAATACCGACCAACAGCTCGTCCACGTGGTGTGCCAGTCCCGAGGAAGTTTCGATGAATTTGCAGCCGCAATTGTTCGCCAAACGTCGGCCAGCTGTCCAAATACGAAACAGAAATTCGTAAAATATTTGCAGTATTTTTCTCTGCTCATAAATTCTAAATCCACTCTTCATGTATTTCATGTTTCGCGTTCTCTACGGATCGTGTAACTTAATTTAATCCTCACACGGCGAGTGTTCCGCGATTAACGCGGCTGGCGAATGCAGGATTATTTTTTACCCGTAGTAAAGGTTTTATTACTTGTGGTTTGAAAGAAAAATTAGTATATACAATATTACAGAATGGCATTATAAATACAGGGTGAGTCACCTAACAATTTCGCCTAAAATATCTCCGTTGTGTTGAATGATACGAGAAAATGTGTAAAGGAGAGAATGTTTGTTCCTATAGGGCAGTTATTGGAATAGTGCAGATTTTTTTCTCAAGGTCATATTTTCTGAAATTTCAAGGTAATCGTCGTTTTTAAAAATAGGATGACGTATTGTGGTTCATGTAACGTTATAGCTAATGAAAAGACAAATTCAATCATGTGTAATAAGTTAACCTTCAGATGACCTTCGGAGTAATTATTCCTCAAAAAGCATATCTTAACGTACGAAGACCAATATTCATGCTTTCCGTATTCTGGTAGGTTCCAATGATGTAAACATTGAAACATTGTCGAAAGATATCTCTTGTTTATAAACTTGTGTCTTTCGACAATGTTTCAGTGTTTACATCAATGGGATGGAACCTACCAGAGTACGGAAAGCATGAATATAGGTCTTCGTACGTTAAGATATGCTTTTTGAGGAATAATTACTCCGAAGGTCATCTGAAGGTTAACTTATTACACATGGTTGAATTTGTCTTTTCATTAACTATAACATTACATGTATCAAAATACGTCATCCTATTTTTAAAAACGACGATTGCCTTGAAAATTCAGAAAATATGATCTTGAGAAAAAAATCGGCACTATTCCAATAACTGTCTTATAGGAACAAACATTTTTTCCTTTACATATTTTCTCGTATCATTAAAAACAACGGCGATATTTTAGGTGAAAATGTTAGGTGACTCACTGTATGGTGTATTTATTATGTAGTGATACTTATTATACTTGGTGTCATGTAAGTGATAGTACAACCGGGTAGGGGGTGACTCTACGTGAAAAAATAAGTCGAAAATATAGAGTAACATTTGTTTATTTGAGTCTTAATTTTCGAGAAAAACGGCGTTAATGATTAATCATAAATGTGTGTATTCGTGGTAGCAAGTAGAAAGGGAATGCTATGAACAGTCACGCGACCAAGTCCTATTCAATTGCACGCGTATCCAGGAGATTTTCAAATTCGATTATCTTGAAAACGAAGTCTTAATGAAAGAATTATATTCTACATTTTCGACTTGTTTTTTCACGTAAAATCACCTCATACCCGTTTACACAACACCCTGTATATTTTACAAATATATCTCGTTCTAAGAATTGTTTTCTTTTTTATACAGTTATATCAATATTGGCTGTTAATTGATTTGTGCGTCAAAATGAACGATCTCGAGATTTGTATCTTACCATAGAAACATAAAAAAGGAATCAGCGTCGTATATAAATAGAAGCGGGACAGACGTGGGGTGATGGAACCGGAATGAGGTCTTCTCGACGGAAATCGATTTTATAGAACGATGGTATTGTGCAATAAGTTCCCTCGGATTCGGACGATATGTAGAGTATATACGTGGCGGTCAAGTGGAATTCGAAAGTGAACAGTAATCAAGTAGTAGTAAAGGGTACGTGTATACATATATATGTAATAATAAAGGAATAAACATGGAGCAACATATAAAACAAATATTATTCTCCATTATATTATGCCAATGTTAAGTAACAATAACTTGCTTACGCTGAAAGAGGATATGAATCAACGTTAATATAGCATCCCTCCCTTTGCGCATTCATTAATATATTTTTTCTATAAAATGTATAATCTGTAATACATTAAAGATATTACATATTTAATATAAGTAATTAATTTACAGAAGAACTTTTAAGCTCGATAAATACAATGAATTATTAAAGTTTATCGAGTGAATTACTCAAATCGTTAGATTAATTAATCACGAAGCTTTCAACAGTTTATAATTTCAGCTGTCTAGAACGATAACTTTTAAGCTCGCATTAAGCTGAGAAATTAGTGTATCTTCATTATCTGAATTTTTAATATAATCGCGACAAAAATTCAATAAAAGTGAGACCCTTGCATCGTTTCATAAATTCCACTCGTCGTCTTAAACATTCCTGTATTTTGTAATCAACAAATCAGTAAATTCTCAGAATTTCTATTATTATTCATGGATAAAGTTAAGTAAATGTTTGCAAAATTAAACGAATAAAAACGTCCAACAATAAGTGCAATATTCAATGAGCTACCAACATTCATAATTGAAGTTTCAATTTTGTTGTCCATGTTTTTTATACCATGCATTCACAGAATTCTCAATTCATTTTAAGACAATGCAATAATTTTAATTAAACTTCGCCAAGTCAATATTTAAACCCTGTGACGATGGGGTAGGTTTTCTAATAGTCTACAAACATACATTGCTTTTTACGCGTTTAATTAAGTTATTTAATTGCAGTCTATTGCGTTAACATGCAAGATCACATTTTAACGAAGAAAATTATTTTCACATAATTATTTACTCAAAAGTATGAATAATTAAACAATAGAGTTGTTTTGAACGTGAAGAGAAATTAGTTCAAAAACACTTTAAAAATTCACAGGAAGATTATCATTAGTAGTTAAACGTGAGGTACCTAAAAGTGACCAATATACAAGCGAATCGCGTAATTAATTTTAATACATTACTTATACATTATTAAATTATTAAATTACTAAATATTCAATTTATTAGGTGCGCCAATAATTAATCCGCTCGCTTGTTAATATGAAGTAAATTCAAATCATTATTCGGTCTGTTCCTTTCTTGAAAATGACGGGTGATTTTGAAGAACAAGAATAAATATTATTGTAGTGAGACGATCAACTCGACTTCCGACAGGACGAATACTGTATTCAATAAAATTTAGCCAATCAGTTACTGGTATATCCGATAAATTCGTATGTTTATACCATAAGAAGATAGTACTGATTGTTCTTGCAGATCTATCAATTGTTAGGATACTCATATGAGCGGTATCAAATCCATAATAGTAATAGTAATAATAATAATAATAATTTTGCGGGCTACGTAAAGAAATACAAAACTCATGTGTTTGGCAATGAAGCACAAACAAAAAAAACAAATTTAATTTATGCACTGCAACAATAGGCTACACTCCGAATCAATCGGATAAACAGAAAATACGTAATTAACCAAAAATTCCAATAAAAGAAAACACAATACATCGGGGCGCACACGTGCCGGTTGACTGTTTTTTTACTCTGTGTGCGTCTATCATTGATTTTCTTTGTTTGGACAAAAACACGCGCTTCACACGGCGAGGGCCCACCACTGACGGTCAGTGACCAAAACAAAGAAGCAAGTCACGCATCTAGTACCCTCTGTATACACTCCATATAGGCATGCTGGAGATTTATTGTAAGGCGCCAAATTCAAGTAACTTCAACAAATAATAATAATAATAACAATAATAATAATAATAATAATAAGAAGAAGAAGAAGAAGAAGAAGAAGAATAATGGTTATTTTCGAAATTGCTTGGTATCATCAAAGAGAAAGATCCATTCCAAGCAGGAAAGGGGATCAAGTGTGCTGGACATCTTGGACTTGCCCAAAAGGACAAGAAAAGGGAAAACCGACGCTGTCCATTCGTTTAAGGGGCTACCACGTGTTTCCGTTACTCACCGACCGACGAGACCTCCCGTTTCCGCTCGAGGTCGACCTTGTTCCCGACGAGGATCACACCGTGGCTGGCCATGTAATCGCTCTTCCACAAATACAACAGCGTCTCTTCGGCCACCTTCATGCTCAGCCGGTCCACCACCGAGTAAACGACCACGTAAACGTCCGGATTGTATGTCGAGCAGAATGTCTCCACCTGTACAAGACACGGAAATTAATACCACCTGGATCCGAGATTAAGGAAATCAGCGAATAAAGTCGAAGCAAGAATTTTAAGCCACGAAAACTGTCCATTGCAGGATAAATAATTAGGGAAATAATGACATTTTTATTGTTACTGTGCGAACTATTATTCTATGCAACAAATGAGCCGTTCACGGGCCAAAGTGACTAACTTCATTATTTGAATTTTTTCAAATTTTACCGCTGAAATTTACGCTTTAACTTTTTCTATGCAAGTCTCCGTGATCCCCCTGAGTCTTAATTGCGCAAGCGAAATTTCTCGCTCACATATCTACGAAACGAAGGGATTTTTATTGAAAATAAACCTTTTAACATTCAACTTTAAGAACTATTGGATCATCTAGCACAGACCTGGAGAAATATTCCTGAATTTGTTCAGATTTTTCGGAAGCGTATAAGAAGAAAAATAGGCTTGCACACCAGAAGACTCGGAGGGGTGACGAAAGCAGTAAAAATAACAATGAATTCTAAATATAAATTTTGCGGAGTTAATAACTTTGGCGAATGAACACCGCAAATAGTACATCTGCTGATCAACCTATTAATACCGACTGATACGAAAGTGTACCATTGTGTGCCACGTATAATTTGCTTTTCACAGTACCAGGTGGCAGTAATTGTCCCATAACATTTGAAAATCAGCCGGAACAAACGAACTCGGCATTAATGGGGGATTTAAGTATTTAATAAATGAATTACTACTTCACAAAATTAATTCAATTCTCATTATGAATGAAATGCGTCGTTCAATGTTTCGTAAATTCCTTACGGCGAATCAAACTTACAACGTAATCTCGTGGACTTTCAACAAAACGAAACTAATACGATGCTCCAGGGAGGTCAAACGCAGTTTTTGAAATAAGAGGAGTAATGATATTGTTACGAATAAACAAGCCCCAGTGTACCCGACACGCGAATTCAGAGATACGATGTGGAGTTTACATAGTACATGGCAACTCTTTTGTGGTTAAGCTTTCGTATATACTCACTGACATCTCCGCAGCGGGATGATCAATGATCTCCAATTCAGTTTCTTGGCCGTCGAGCATCACGGAAACGTTCTTTTGCCCGTACTCCTCGTCTGAAATGGATTTCAACGACAGTCTCATGTTAGTCTTTTTTTTTTTAAATTGCAAACCATTAGGCTATTGGGTATCAAAAGAAAGTAGTTTTATAGAAAGAAAAAGAACTTTTGGTGATAAGTTCTCTCGTTTCGAAGAGACGATGAACTATTTTATTTAATACCATTTACTACTTTGCATTTGTGAAAAATGCTATCAGACATTTATCACATAGTTAAAGTTATGTTATGTACCATAACAATTGCGTAATTCAGTAAATACGACGTGGTTATTAATAATATCTATGAAGGTGTGAGTGACCTTAAACCTCAAAACGGAAATAATTACACAGTTTATTGGAGACGATAATGAACTTTTTCCGTGTTTTATTCTTTTTTCATCAGATCAGCAGAGTTTTGTTTGTATTGTCAATAAATAGACTGTGGTGTTTCTGTACCTATATTTAAACTCTCAAGTTAAATATATCTGTATAAATGGGGGCTTTTAAAGGATAATAGTTCAACACAGTTTTTTCGGAATTTGTACGAAATAATTACATGAATTAAGTGGATGATATTTAGTTGATTTTCCATATATTGTACATACATTCGTGCTTTTATTTACAAATGCAGGATAAATTATTTTTATCTTTCAAGATGTTAATGTTTTTGTCAATTAAATGTTAACTGTAATGTATAATGTTGTTTTTGCAGAGTTTCTGATAATACCGTGTGATGGGGAACGTGTTATTTACGAACGGCTTATAGGTTGTCGTATGCTTATAAAAGGAACGCTTCGAAATTAATAGCTAATTAAAATCGTGCATTAAATTGTACACAGAATTGTTGCGTTGGAAACTTAATTAAGAGAGTGTTGTATGAGAGGAAAGATTTGTTTACAACGTGTTGACCGAATTATTTACGGGGCAACGTTCAATGTTAATGAAATCTTTTTCATTAACTCGTGTATGTTTTGCATCTGCATCGCATACTTCCTGCGTAAACACAGAAATTATAAATAAGTCAGAAATAACTCGTGTTTCATTCAGACATAATCTGCCCAAAAGGTCATGGTCTTCCAAATCGATGCACAACCTTAAATTTTCTAAATCTGTGTACAAAGTTTCGTCATTGCCATTTATTAAAATTTGTTTGTTATTGAAAGCCGTTTAAAAAATATTTAAGAAATTTTTGTATGTTAAATCCTTTAACGATGTATCTTTAATATTAAAATTCCCACAGAAAAATGGTATGCACTTCACCGAAGATCTACGTTGGTTAATTGTTTAAAACTGCAACAATCGCAAAGTATTTCGAACAGATTTGTATGTAAAATAAGCAACACTTTGGGAATATGAATTTTGTTTAGTTATGCAACTTCTTTTCCGTTATGGAAATTCCATTATGGTTCCGTTTTGTTTAGTTATTCAACTTCTTTTCCGAATATTAAATGCTATTCATTTCAATTACATGATAAATCCATTAGAAAATGGAGGGAGAAGAAATTAATAAACAGTATAGATTAGCAAAGCACACTTGGTAAACGGACGTATAATAATGTTCGAATTTATAGATTATTAACATTCATACAATGCAAATTTATGAATATTTAAACGATAGTCTGTGTAATTACGTTGTACTACTATTGATTCCATATTATATGTTTCAGAAACCTGCACACAAACTAATCTCTCAGTAGGACCTACGAATCAGTAATAATACACAAACGTCGAAATTACGTTTATAATGACTAACAATACAATTAAAATTTTTAATGAATTATTTATAATTGTCAAGAACAACCTGAATTTATTTTTTCGAAGAAAATGCAGGTATTTAATTGTAAATATGAAACTCAAATTTGGCGCCAAGTTTAAATACACTTTAAATCGTATACTTTTTTAACTTCAAAGTTAATATGAATCAAAACAAGACCATATTGTTGCATTTGATGAATTTGAAATATTTTTCACCGTTGAAGCATTGTATTTATTCAACAATATGTTTTTTCTGCTTCTGCTGATTTTATCGTAGCGAGATACAGTTTATCAGCCTTAACATGGTCTCTACAAAGTAAATATCGATATTTTGCCTCAAAGGGCTCGAGACTGGGGTTCGAAGGTCTGGTTCGAGGAGATAAGGTCAGGCGTCCCTCATTATTCTCGCGAAAGGCTTTTCATTGTGAGATAGGACACGTATGAAGTATCAAAGTGCATAATAATAAATAAACAATTCTGCTCATTTCTCACTACACGATAATTTGTATTGGATAAATAAAAGATAGGCATAAAGTTTTTTTGGGGAAAACTCAGTTTCCTTATTCGTTAATATCATTTCATTTCACGAAAACGTGAAATTATATTATAGAACGTATGATATTCTGAAATTTACTGTCTCGAGTGACTGAAGTTCATACAAGTTTCATAAATCTATTAACACATCAGCTTAAACTTCACAAATCTATTCCATTTTTAACATACTTATAGTGAAACGGGAACGTGATTGTCGCAAATTTATCTTACATGCTTTTACAGATGTTTTATTTCAAAAGGCTAACGTGTCAGATAATTTTAATGAAAACGTTGCGAAATTTTTAAATGTAGAACTTCAAGTGACATCGTGTCTTTTACACGCTTTACATTTTGCGGAAATCCACGTAAAATTTTGGGATTCCATTCAACACACTTGGGATACTTAACCCCTTGTCTTACGATTTTCTTGACGACTATTCTCTTAAGAATTACTTTACCATTAATAAGTTCCCAGAAAGGAATTTTATTCTTATGGCAGATGTAACATTTACTCTGAATCTTAAATGTTCATACGAGCAAAACGGTATTTTACTTCGACTTAAAGAAAACGAATTATATGAATGTTTATTAAATCCATTTTGAAATCGTCATCACATGTGTGACTCGATGTTGTAAGGCAAGGGGTTGATACGACTTCCAGGTACCTACATATTTAAAACTATACCGTATACGTTACATTTTCTTTTTTAACATGGATTTCGAGAATGAAGACAGTGATGACACTGATATTTACACTCAATTATACATTTTTTGATTTACAGATTAATTAATAATTATGAATTTTCCTCAATTTTCAAATCCTACTTACAACAAAGTTATGTAAGTGGTAAAATCTAACAATATGAATGAGTATAACAGGTAAAAGTTTAACGGAAAGTAAGTCACTATGATTAATTTATATCTGAATATTATTGAAAAGTAATCATTATCATGTTTAATGGATCGTACAGTTTATGACAAAAGAAGAAGACATTTCAAATACGAACTTTCATTTGAACGAAATGAAGCTGTTATCTACATTAAGGATGAAAAGGTCGGGAAATAACATGATTTCGAAGCAACCCTGCAGAAAGAGAATCGTCGGAAGATTCGCGAAACGAACAACAAATAAACTCGGTTTCTTCGGGTACAGAAATTATCTCGTGAAGGGAAATCTGGACGACGGTTATTGCATATGCGAGTAGAAAATGGCCGCTGAAGATGCGGCCTCTCGGCGAACCTGAGAAAATGGGGTAACGTAAATGCATACATAGAAAGCGCCATAAGGTTTGCATCTACTACGGACGTGGATAGAACCCACAACGACTGTAAAAAAAGCGTTACTACGGCAAATATCGATAGTAACTATACAAACTGAATCAATAAGTACTATTATTTAAAATAACTCGTTACCTATTGGTTGTATCAAAAAAACAATTTAAATAATTTATATTGTATTTGAAGGGACTCATCGGATAGATGCAATTTGATTGTTTTATGTCTTATATTTTCTGTGATATGAAGGCAACCTTGATTTTTTTTAATGTCAATGAATTTTTGAACCATTATCCACATAGAAGAGCCTCTGAGGCTCCGTTAATATTTCGTAATGAAAAACATGATAATATATGTAACAAATAAATAAAAATTTAATGTCACTATTTCACTAAATAAATAAATTGAATTAAAACAAGTAAAATATTTTAGAATATTTAATTTCAGCTATTCTGTACTGAGAGCCTTTGAGGCTCTCCTCCATTCTATCCTGATGGAGGTTAATACTGCGTTCTAGCCGATAAAAAGATGAATTCAACGACTTATAATAAGGCGACCTTGAATTGACCTTGGACCTCAAAATCAGACAAAAGATCAAGTGCAATCGTATTGACTTATTTGTTAAAAGTTTATCTCAAGATTAACGCATAGTGACCGAGGGGAAAAAGTGGCGAAGGGGAAGGGACTCTCACTACTTGATACATTGATTTCAAGTACTGAAATAAATGTTAATTTGAATGTTAATGTGGCATAAATTTCAATAATTCCCAATACCAAGTGGTAGGAAGCCTATTCCTTACGTCACTTTTTCCCCTAGTGGAAGCCGAGTTTGCTCGTCGGTGTACCCTCACGGGCAAACTCGGTTTCCGCTAGGGGAAAAAGTGGCGTAGAAGAAAAGTTCCCTACCACTTAGTAAATTTATTTCAAATACTGAAATAAATGTTAAACCGAATGTTAATTTGGCATAAATTTCAGTAACTCCCAAAACTAAATGGTAGGTGGCCCTTCGCCTACCTCACTTTTTCCCCTAGCGGAAGCCGAATATGCTCGTCGGTGTATACCCACGAGCAAACTCGGCTTCCGCTAGGGGAAAAAGTAACGTAGGAAAAGGGCCTCCTACCATTTGGTATTTGGAATTACTGAAATGTATGCTAAATTAATATTCGATTTACCATTTATTTCACTACCTGGAATAAATTTACCAAGTGGTAGAAGCCTTTTCTCCTACGCCACTTTTTCCCCTAGTGGAAGTCGAGTTTGCTCATCGGTGTACATGTATGTACACAGTCGTTCAAACTCGGCTGAGGAGAAAAAGTGGCGTAGGGGAAGGGTTTCCTACCACTTGGTCTCAGGAATTACTGAAATTTATGCCACATTAACATTCGGTTTAACGTTTATTTCAGTATTTGGAATAAAACTACCAAGTGGTAAGATGCCCTTCTCCTATGCCACTTTTTCCCCTATCGGAAGCTGAGTTTGCTCGTGAGGGTACATATTTACAAAGTACGTTTAAACATTAGTAGCAATTAGCTTTACCTGACGTACCTACTGTAAAACTGAACCATAATCTACGTGTTGTTTTTTGCTTGAGAATTGCACATCTAATAAAAATGCTTCCTCTGGCACAAAATTAATGTCAATTTCGTTGTCGCCACTACGTAACGACGAACACGAGGAAAAACGAGATCATTTGGGAATGGAGCACGAACTAACGAACCGAGTGACCGTATTTGGGTTTAATCGAAAGACTCCTGACCTTTTCCGGTCTACGAACGCCAAACGTACATACATACGGGTGAAGAATTTCTCTCTTTAGATATCTCTGATGTCGGCCTCTCAACGTTTATCCTATATTCTAATTACAGCGGCAGAGCACATATTTTCATATGTTCTAGATCCCCAGAATCAAAAAAGCAGTTTTCGGATAATAGAACAATCATTTTCCTGACACTAAACTTCAATTTTTTAAACCGAGATCAAGGAAAATGAGAGTTTGTTTATATTATAGGAACTTTTCAAAATAAGTAACCGTGTAGAATTCGATTAAACTCTTCCCCCTATTATTGTGATACACTCCGTTCGGATAACAGAACGTTCGCATATTAGAGTATTCGGATACGGGAGGCTTTACTGTATTAGTAAACAATTTTATACCTTTTTACTGTATATTCCTTCTGTTTGTAGACACTGTTTTTTTATATTAAAAAGTTCGGAAATTGAGAAAATCTCAACCAGAAAAGTAGGAAAAGAATACATAGTTTAAATTAATGAAAAGTAAAAACTTATAAGAATTTGAAAGCTGAGGAAGCTTAAAAAGAAAAAGCAGTATTTATATCTGAAGATTTGCAGACGATAAAACTCTTTAATGAACGCAGATTTATAAATACAAACTTGTACAACTGACAAAACAAGAAATCAATACAAGTAAAACTTTCAAAAGGAAATGGACAGGTTCGAAGATACACAAAATAAGTAATAAATAAGTAAAGAAACGAAAGGTTACGAGCAATTATTTCTCGAGTAACACAAACCTAATAAATTAATTCGCCGAGAAACGAGAAATATGCACAGATAAACGAATAATTTAACTATAAATAGAACAAAAGTAAATAGTAAACAGGCAGACCGTAGAAAATACCAAAACAGAGGATCAGAGCGTGGACCAACAGGTAGTGTTTACAAAACATTGACGAAGAGGAAATGTATTTTGCACTTAAATTTCCCTCGATTCCCAGAGTTTTTCGATGTACAAACATGCTGGATTGCGTCGATTATGTTATTAAAGTCCAGAAGCAAACGAGCATTCTCCATCCAAAGCAAACATTCCGAGGTCACGTTTGATACGCTTCCTGATTCGCTCCCCTGCCCCTCCCCCTGAAGAATGAAAAGCTTCTAATGCAAGGATGGGGTAACAAAAATGGTTAAAGGTAGATAACAAACAATCAGCATTATTCGACCATTCATCCACCGGATCCTGATGTAAACGAAATCAACCTTCTTCGGAATGGTTCCCTGTTCTAGTACGAATCACAGCGGTGCACCAGCTGTAATTTGCATTCGAGGTCTACGTCGTGTGTGAATACGAACGACCCCTTATCGACCGTCCTGAACTGGAGTCGACTGTTCGGTTTACGACGTGTAAGCCCTCCCAGAGAAGCCGGTTCATTGTTGTACGACGTCTAGACGTCATAAAGGGACCTGCCGTTTATATTAGGGGACATACTCGAGGAATAAAAACACACGTAGGGGACAGGAAGAAAACCCCAAATGTGCCACCTTCCGTACGGTTACGGCCATCTAAATCATTGCACAAAAAGATTCGGATACTTTATCCTGTAATAACTTAGGGATTGACCGGGACTTTTTTAATCTGGAACTACCGTCGAGTAACGGAATACCTATTTTCTATCAGATCGATAAAAATGGCGGGTTTATTAAGGTACACAAAATTTAAGAAATAATTAATCTTTGTATACTGTAATAGAAGCTATGAATTGAATAGAATAGAAGCTAAAAACCCGTTATTTTGACTGCTTCGGTAATTAGTCCTATTTAGCGTTAAGGTAAGAAATAAGGTAGGATAAATCAGGGGATGATAAATTCGAAATGATCACCTGGTTATAATATTGCGACGTTTTCTCAGTTTCGAATTACAAGCTTCCGGTTTTAACCTGTTTAGATTTTGTAATGTGTAGGATGTTGACCACTCTTGAAACTAAGGTAGAATTAAGGGGTGGCACAGGGGCTGAGAAATTCAACAGGGTCATATTATCATACGATAAATCTTGGAAGTTTCAATTATCTTCTAATGTTGTAACCGCAGATTCTTACATAAACACTGTTGTAATTATGAGAGTGTGAAATTTTCTGTTAAATTATAAAATGAAAAAATATGTTCGAAGTAAAGGTCTCCTATATTTTAAAACAACCTGTGTTATACAATATTCAAATAGAACTCCTCATTTCCGGGAGTCGAAGCTATTTTGGAACACCCCGTATATTTCTAAATATATGTATTTGTAAAAATGTAACTATATTTATAAAATATGAACATTTATATACACGGTATCCCATAAGTTACTTCATCATATGAAAATTTAATATTCTTTTTATTTACTAATTATTTGCATTTATTAGATTTATGAAATTATTAACTTGCAGATTACTCTATGGGCACACCTTGCGTATTTAGAAATATATGGGAACATATTTTTCAAAAATGTAACTGAAATATCTAGGAATATATTCCCTTCATCAAGCGTTCCATTTGAATATGTAACAAACAGTGTCTTAAACCACACAAGATTTAATTTTAATATACTTGATTATTATTTTATGTAACGCCTGCAGTCTAATAGTTATACGAAGAATATCCAATTAGGGGAAAGTAGCAACACTTATATAATATCTGTGTGTTTCGTTACGCGATCAAGTAACATTTAATTGTCCATTTTGTACCAGCTGCACCTGGAACCGAAACAATCTACAGTCTTGACGGGACATGCATATTTCAACATCTTCGAACGTACTTCGGTAGTGTTGCCTCATTAGGGAACCACACCAAAGTACGCCTGAAGAGGTTAAAATATGCACATACACCGCTAATATAATCATTGGCCCATGCTTCGTCGAGGGGCGCTTAACGTTTGCATACTGGAGCCGCTTTCTAGGGTACGAAGTGTTATTCGAAGACTCCTAACGCGACGAGCGTGTAGTTACACCCAAACTACCATCTTTGGCGGTGTGTCTGCAGGTGAATCCGAAGTGCTCGACAAGTTTGGTAAATTTTGGATGCGTCCTAATCACTTGAAATAACATTAAGTTCCGTCAGGTGGATTAACACTACCGATGGGATTAACACCGACTGGCGAAACGACATTCAGAAAGCTAGGTTAGACGTTTATAATCGTAAACGTACATTTATTTAATAATAAATGTAATGCTAATAAATCTGAATGATTGCAAATAAATTTTATTTCTTTTCGTAAATATGTAAAAGTCAAGGGAAAGCTAATAGTATGGTGTCATTCTGACTGGCATTTGAATTGCGCGCGCAACGGAAGTCTCTAATCTTTAATTGCTACTACTTCGAAACGGAAATTGCAGATTCGAAAATAGTAACGGACTTTCCGATGTTTTTGTGCGTGATCAGTATTAATGGAACCTATTAAATGAAACAAAAAAGTTAGTAAACATGGTCTTTAAAGTTATTGGTATTTATTTATTCAATACTGTAGCTTGTAAATCAATAGTTATTCAAGACTGTAGTTTGTAAATCAATACAACGCAAAGGCCAAGAACTCATAATCGCTTGAAAGTATTAAACTATATTATTGAGAATATGAACGAAGATTTTGCAAGATATAGATATCAAAATCTCTTGAAATGTTAATCATATTCTGATATGTTTAAACATGCTTACAAATATTAATTTAAAAATAGGATGACTGATTCTTGAAAACGACTAGTGTACCCAACATATTTTATTAAGCCTTCGTTGTTTCTTTAAGAAAGTTTTATTAAATTTATAAATGTGTACCCTGCATGGAAAAAATAGCGCAAATTTAAGTTTTGAAATTTATAGTGATCATATTGTTTCTGCACTTCCGAGCCAAACTGAAACCCATGTACAATATTTTAATTTTACAGCAGAACAAGAATACATCACTGATAGCGCATAATTATTTTTATGGCTACAAAATTCTAGATAATTATAACTTATTTAATATATTAACGTTGCACTTGAAGTAGTTCAAATAATGCAATTTGTTTCATTTATTATGTAACCTAAATAGTCAATAGGGTACTTCGGTACGTAGTAGAGTACCGAAGTAGCATTAAGATGGTGTATATGTATAACTCAATTTTGAAAGAAATGAACTTTGATCAGTCTGACTCGTAGGTTTAGACTCCAACTATGAAATTAATCTCTCAGTGGTGTCAGGTTCTGGAATAATCTTTAAGATATTCGCTGTATCACTTATGACGGAGATACAGATCTTAACCAGAATGTTGATTACCACTCTTGCCACGTAGTTCCGAGAAGGAGGGTAAACTTCGAAAGGTATTAAACGCGGGAATGTTCCGTGAAATCTCGAAACTGCGGAATTCGATTCGAGTGGAAATCCAAACTGAACCGAAACTTTGTTTTGCCTGAAATTACGCCAACTTTAATAACTACAGGCTC
This sequence comes from Dufourea novaeangliae, assembly GCF_001272555.1. Classification (NCBI taxonomy): domain Eukaryota; kingdom Metazoa; phylum Arthropoda; class Insecta; order Hymenoptera; family Halictidae; genus Dufourea; species Dufourea novaeangliae. The sequence continues at coordinate 3,278,275 of NW_015373900.1, read as the reverse complement.
CCACTACTCCTCAAAGTCTACGAGAAAGAATTTTAAACCAAACATTAGAGAGGTTGCACAAGCATTCGAAATTAATTAACGTTTATTCGTTAACTGAGTCATGGGACTAAATTACTTTTAACCTGGGGATTACTAAAAATATTATTCGTTGCTTTATATATTTTTTTCCATAGAATTGAGTTGCTTTTATGTTGAAATATGCAGAGAACAAGTTTTAAATAAATTCCGGACAGTAGTTCTGGGAATATGTGGTGCTCTTTTGAAAGGACAATATTAAAATTTACTACGTTATAGGAGTTACAAAACTAAATTATTCAAAATTCGTTTCCTTAAGTTGTTCTTTTGTTAAAAACATCGCCTTCAGCTTTAATCTGACAGATTCTAGGCATTAGGATCTAATATTATAACATTGGACTCTCATTGGATAAACAGAAGAATCACTTTGAATGTGTTTTCAGGCAGCAGGTCAGACCAAGCGTTCCCTTCAATTGCGATTATGACTTACACAAAAGTACTTTGGATACCAGAAAATGCTAAAGTCTCTCAAAATAAAATACATTCTTGTCAACATCTGATATATTAACGGTGTGTCAGCATAAAATTCATGAGGACATTCGACTTTCCTAGAAATCAGCAAGTGATTCCAAACTTTTGGCTGGTAGTTAGTATATATAAAAATAAATACAGTGGACTCGATATATTCTAGCGCCTGGGGTTGTAGAAGAGGAAAATTCTCGGAATCGGCAATGTATCGAGAGCCCCCTCCATGTTAAGTCATCGTAGCGCTGACCCCAGCGTCTGCGCAAGCGCTTCACGCGGCAATATATCAAGAGTCCACTGTACTAGCAAAATTACCTTTGATTTTAAATAAAAATTAAAAAACTACTATTTCAGTTCTTATCTACCTGTGCAAATTTGAAGAAAAATAAGGTTACCAGGAAAAAAGAAACAGTTCCGCAAGTCTACCGAGACTGGTTCAAATTGGCCGCTCCCGGCCACGAAGCGACAAAATGGTGGAAGCGAGGTGCCGCGAAATCTATTCGACGAATCACAGCTAGCGAGCGTTGTTCACTGTTTTAAAACAGCTGTCTGACTGCGAAAAACTTTTTTTCATTTTAGAAATGTATAGATCTTCTTAGATTTAGCAATTTAGGTACTATTAGACATATGGGAACATAAAAGAACCGAGAATAATGTACTAAAAAATGTTCAAAATAATGACTTTTTCGGGGTCAGACGGACGTTTTAAGACATTGTGTGTCGCGGGCACGTAACATCCGCGAAACTATTGTAGAATTTTCTTAGTACTCACCGAGGGACGTGTCGTAAGCGCAAATGTAATCGCTGGTGGTGAACTGCGCGGTGAGGGCGGTCTTCCCGACCCCCGACGCGCCCAGCATGCCGACTTTGTAAGTGGCCACTCGTTCGTTGCTCGTGTCCTCCTCGGCCTCCATGCCGGAGAGCTGCGACGCCAGGCTGGAATACGGAAAAAAAGAGAGAAAAAAACAAATGAGAGCTTGAAAAAATCTGGGTGACTCCGGTCGGAACCGGTATCGATCGGCGACTGCACGGAGAGAAAAATAGTTCATTGTGCTAGCCGGTCTTGGATCTCTTTGTGACTCCTTAGTGCCTCTTTCGCAATGCGTCGTTTCATCCTCCCCAAAGCGGGAAAAAGGAGAAACGAGGCGTCGAAGGTGAACGACCGTGGTTAGAATTCAATTCAGTTCTTTTGGGCTCCGTTGTGATCAGACGCATCTATTGGATTTTTTAAAATAAATTTGAGGTACGAGGTGCGACAATAATGTTTCGAGAATAAGTTATTTAACACCTTCAGTGCTCGCTAAGTTTTAGATAAACGGGCAAACGTGTAAAGTCCGTACTTATTTTATTATTTTATTATATGAATGTTCATAAACATGTATCGAACCCTATTTTTTGAAAAAAACTTCTATGTTTGTATATGTATATGTTTAATAAGTAATTATGTGTGTAAAATTCAGCTAGGCGTGCACAATACAGAATTAAATTATCTGGAAAGAAATGAAAAACAGGACAAGAAAATTTGAATAAAACAATATATTAATATGAATATAATACGTAATAATATAATACGTGTGTAGTACAGAAGAGATAGTCATATTTTATCAAACGTAATGTTACGGAGGTGGAATTTTAGGACTGACCGCAGCAAACGTATTATCATGGAGGTGGACATCAAGGGGTTAACCGTGCGGTGGTCACGGTTTTAAATATTCCTGAAATATACCTTCATTGAAAATGTAAGCTGTCGTATTAATTTTTGCAAAAAAAAAAACATACGAATACGTAAAAACTGTTTGATATACCTGAAATAAATTTAAAATTATGAAACCAAATATACAATGAAATATAAATATTTCCTTGCTGACTTGATAGACTAATGTAAACATACGCTGCAAAATAAAAGTAAAAAGTGAAGAATTATGATTAATATAGATTCATCGGAATCGTCATTTGATGGATTTGTAAAACGATCATAACATTCACCGTAAATAATACTACTGTGCTCAGGACATACAAATTTTTCACAACATGAACCGAAATATTTTGGAAGTCGTAGGTATATTTTGCACTATAATAAATAACAATTGTACTACTGAAAATGTTAACATTAACAACCACTGGTAGTGTCCTTTATTGCTATATTTAATATTTTATCGGAGTTTTCGAACAAAGAAATCTCCCCTAGGAGTAAATTATAAATGCGAACTAATAAATTGACTCTTGAACGCGTATTTTTTTTTCTTTCGACGTCTCTTTACTCGCCGTGTTGCCGTTTAAAAGGTTCCCGAGGTAATTTGATATTTTAAATTACTCGAGAGTGTACTCTAGAAATTTTGCAATCATATACTTGGAATAACTGCTTTATTCATTTTATATTTATTTCTAAATCATAACTGTATACACCTACCTCTTTTTTTACTTGATTTTGAAATAACATGTCGAAGAAAAAACAGCTTTTTTTCTTTTTATGCGGTTTATTTCCTTTAACATGGTGCCAGAAAAAAACCCATCTTTGTTTTCTTATACGTGTTCTTTCCTCTGATATGGATGGGTACCAAGAATTGTACAATGAACTTGCAAAACCAAAAGAGCAAAAGATGATAACAGAATTTCTGACAAAAAAGTCAATACAGAACTTTCATAAAAATTTATGAAGATAAATTACTACTTACAGTACTTTTCATAAAAAGAACTTTCGGAAAGCGGTCAATCTATTCAAAATATTATAACTGGACGAAAATCTTCATTGAATTCAAACTTGGCGGATATGGTAGATCTCTCTAGCGAGGATAGCGATTTTGGTTAACCTGACCGTAAACATATGCGATTATTATCAAGTAGCGACGAATAATAACTAATATTATTTCTAGTATTTTTTATTGAAAATATTTAGTTTTTTCTTTTCGCAATATTTATGTGATAATAATTTTATTTTAGTTAGAATATAATTGAAATGTGTATGAATTATATTTTGCTGTAAAATATTTAAGTGTATTTACATATAAATTTTCGTCACTTTTTCACACGGTTGTTTGAATGAAATATAATTCTTTTATTTCATCTTACACTTTAATAACTTAGAACGTACCTTCCATTTTATTATAAGAAATTAATTTTTTTTGCACGCCTTCTTTTACACAATTTTTTGAGGAACGTATCTTCCGTGTAAAAAAAGAGTTGAGAGTATTATTAATTTTTATGTGGAAATCAATAAATGTATAATGTGTATTAAAATCGAATAAAAAAATACTTGTAACACATTTATTAACAATTTTTTGGAAATCTGTATATCCTAAAAACGTGCCGTCAGTAAGAAAAAAAACGTCTTTTGTTTAAGAAGAATCATAACTGAATAGTATATTTTATTCAGATTTATATCAAAAACTTTATTCGAGATTATAAATTTGCAAATTAAGAATTCTCAAGAAGTCTCGAATAAAATATTACGTGAAACTGTACGATGTGTAATCAGCCGGTCTGCTTTAAGCGTATTTATTCCACTTGCTCCCGCTTCTCGTATCCAAGGCCATCAAAATATTCTCCCCACTTGTATCAAGATAATTTCTCGCATCGGTAAATAGAAAATATCACGTCCCCAATATTACATACCGTTTTAACGACCAATAGATGTCATAACAAGAATATACAACAAAAATAATTTCTAAAGACGGACGACCGTACATACGTCACTCATTCACTTTATCGCGGTATGTTCCGTTTCTGTAAGGGTTTATCTTTCGACCATTTTATCTTTCACTTTTATGAAACAACCTTCGTGAACATATAAAATGACGTCCGTTTAAACTCATGCGAAATATTGATAAAATAAAAGTTTTTTTTCTTATTCCGTACATGGGTCTTAATTCGCTTTATTTTTTCGTTACGCTCGCAGCGTTTGTAAATTAAAAACGAAGGTGAGCGATAAGCTTTAATTGCACCAATCAAATGCAATCCATCTGTTTTGTTGTTACTGCGAGTAACTTAAATGGGATCCTTGAGATGCTTATTTATACGATCGTTTGAAGGAATTATGCACGTGATGTTTACCGACAAACAAAACCACGGAATGTATTATGAATTAAAGATATGCCTAAAAGATTGATCTGTACGACAATTTGAGCAATCGATTCAATATAAATTATAACAATAGTGTATTTTACATAGAAAACTATATTTTATTCGAGTTGTGAAGCAAGATATCGTATACATTAATTTAGAAAGGATTGACAAACCAACTGAATTTATTCGATTAGTGAAACGCATATATGTATAGTGAACGATTCAGATTTAATAACATTCCCTGTCATAAAATACATACAAATTTATAGAAATTATTGTTCTCATATTTTTTTAAAGAGTTTTAACGTCGCATCAACTACATTTACATGGTTATTAGTAAATTGCTGATCTTTATGAAAATTCAGATATTTATCGATTGAGTTATTGAATTGAAATTGAGTCAGACATTTGTTTGTTTCGAAAAAGGTATAATTAGACTCGAAATAAAGTACAATTTAGATTAGTCTGCACTCAAATTTTTACCAAATAAATACGTAATATTTGCAGTTTAGTTACTAGTGATGATACTATGGAATGAATACGTATACTGTGGGGAATTAGATTTTTTTACAGAACATTGGAAGGAGAATACTTCTAATATTTGCTAATGATCATTAAAACCTTCATTTAGAGTTTTTGTAATTTTAACTTTGCTTTCATTTCTGCTATGGATTCTGAATTGCGAGAAAAAATTGCGAACACATACATTTTTGTTTTCGTAACGTTAGCAGTTTTGACAAAATATATTGCAGACATTTGGAAGCGAACAGAGGATGTTCATTTCACTTAGCAGAAGACGAAAGCCGACCTCTATTTCTAACAAAGACCAGGGTTTTCCGCTAGTCTGTACAATTTTCCACGTGACATCGTACGATTCTCTTTTCACTTTATCGTCCATGAGTTTATCACACGGCAAGTTTATTTCATTCAAAATGTTTCATAAATGGATAATTGATTCATTGGTTATTATTTCTACGTAGCACTTTCCCTCGTATTTATGAATTTATTTAGTCTTCATTTTTATCGGAAAAAAATAAGACTTATTATATCTAAACAAAACAGTAGAGATTGTTTTACCTACTTTATATACCGATGACCTGGTGGTAAGTGGTATTAACAATTTAAAGCTTCTGTTACATCTCAAACCCATTTTTACCTCTCTCATCTGATGATTATTGTTTTGTGGGTTTCACCCTTTTCCTCCAATTTCCTCTTTTTTCATTTTTTATCCTTCTTTGTTTTCTGTACTTGAGACAAACATACATGCGTGTTATCACATACTGTCGTTAGAACGATAAAGGCACGATACAGCACGGTTTTTTACGACTTTGTTTAACAGTAGAAAATGAAAATATTCCACCATGAATATCAAATATGATTTTTTAGTAATAGAATTGACTACATTTCTATTTGTTACATAAAAAGGATAACAGATTCAACGTTATCATAGAATATAATGTTCAGTTAACAGAAGATGAAGTATTAGCACGCGAAATTTCGATAAAAATTATACAACACTTTTTTATTTTCATTAAGTTTTAAATACACGATACGATTAACCGACATCCTGTGTGTAATGTAAAGTTATTAACAAGGGAACTTAGATAACCTGAAAATTTCGGTATTTTTGAAGCATTACAGGTCTCTAGGGGATCTCAATGGATGTACCAGGAAAATATTATTCTTGTTACTTTTCAGTTAATCAGGGTGAAGACACTCCTGAAAGAATAATGTGTATTTTCCTATTCTCCTTGTATGTCGCAAACTATAGTAGATATAGAAAAATGATTGTAATGAAAATTTAATGGCTTTTTTGTGCTCTATAAAACCGTGCCACAAAATTGTTAAAAATTTGTTTATTTATTTGTGTATTTATTTAAACAACAAATATTTTAAATTTTCATTACACAGTTTTATAAAGAATGAGAAGAAACTAAATTTGCATTATAACCATTTTTGCATATCTGTTATAATGTTCGAGATACACAGGAAAATAGGAAAAATACTTTTTTCCTTCAAGGGGTATCTTGAAGAATAAAAAAAATAGTAAAAACAAATTTTGCTATTTCTACAAATACTACTACTTCTACAAATTCTACTTATATAATAAATTCAACTTCTACGAACATACAGTGAGTTACTTTAATATTCGGACACTTTAAAACTTTCACTTTGTCGCACTGTAACTTTATTCGTGATAAAGATAGAAGTTAGTGACTTGTAAATTATATTATTACAAAGGGTCTAGTTTACAAAAATAACAACATTAAGTATGTAGTTCGTAATACTTATTATATTTTCTGTTTTAAACAAAACAATGTCTAATTTTACGTTACTTTGATATTCGGACACTTCAGAAAATTGAAAACACTGTTCAAACGTAAAAATTTTTGAAATTTTCAATAAGCTTTTCTGATAGATCTTTATGAGCTGAATACGAACCTACAAACCGTTTCTTTCCAGCACGTCCAGTTTTGGAAAAAAAACAATTTTTTGAAAAAATTGCATATTTTCAACTTTGGAGCTGTGCTGTGCTTTGACAGTAATAGCTATTTAGTTTCTGTTGACACGAAATGATTCTCTGGACTCTTCCGAACATAATGATATAAATTGTTATTATATTATAGACATCTAAATATGTTTAAATAATGTGCCAAGTGAGAAGGACACCGAAAACGCACCACTTTTTGTTGATATTTTCCAATTTGTGCATTTCAAAAACAAAAAATCTAGGACAAAATCTAACCATTGCACAGGATAGGGCAGACCTTTCTCCATACGAAAGTGCCAAAGAAATTTACAAAATCTGTTATGTTTTAAATAGGGAAGCGAAATAGTTCAGCAGAACACGCGGCGGCGACAGTGGTACTTAATGACGGCGGTCGCCTTGCTTACTGTTAGACGCGCACGGCCACTAATATTTTTACCTTATCGCACGGTAAAACGGGTCTAATAAACAAAAATAGCAACATTAATTATATAATTCGAAACACTTATTATATTTTATATTTTAAACAAACAATTTCAAAATACTTTGGAAAACTAATAATTTTTTATATCATTTTCACAACCAGTAATTTATTTAATATTCTGTATTGGTTTGAGACTGTATACAGAGATTACGATGTTTGTAAACATAACTTACATTTGAATGAAGTATCATAATAGTTACGAAAGAAAAGATTAAATTTTACTAAACAGTTTATTTCAAAAGATGATACATGGTGGCATGACGTTATCTTTAGCGATGAAAGTAAATTTAAAGTACATATAATTAATGTTGTTATTTTTGTTAACTAGACCCGTTTTAATAATGTAATTTACAACTCGACATAATGTAAGTTACAGTGCGACAAAGTAAAAATTTTAGTGGCCGTGCGCGTCTAACGGTAAGCAAGGCGACCGCCGTCATTAAGTACCACTGTCGCCGCCGCGTGTTCTGCTGAACTATTTCGCTTCCCTATTTAAAACAAAACAGATTTTGTAAATTTCTTTGTCACTTTCCTGTGGAGAAAGGTCTGCCCTATCCCGTGCTATGGTTAGATTTTGTCCTAGATTTTTTGTTTTTGAAATACACAAATTGGAAAATATCAACAAAAAGTGGTGCGTTTTCGGTGTCCTTCTCACTTTGAACATTATTTAAACATATTTAGATGTCTATAATACAATAACAATTTATATCATTTTGTTCGAAAGAGTCCAGAGAATCATTTCGTGTCAACAGAAACTAAATAGCTATTACTGTCAAAGCATAGCACAGCTCCAAAGTTGAAAATATGCAATTTTTCCAAAAATTGTTTTTTTTCAAAAACTGGACGTGCTGGAAAGAAACGGTTTGCAGATTCGTATTCAGCTCACAAAGATCTATCAGAAAAATTTATTGAAAATTTAAAAAATTTTTACGTTTGAACAGTGTTATCAATTTTCGGAAGTGTCCGAATATTAAAGTAACGTAAAATCAGACATTGTTTTGTTTAAAACAGAAAATATAACAAGTATTACGAACTACATACTTAATGTTGTTATTTTTGTAAACTAGACTCTTTGTAATAATATAATTTACAAGTCACTAACTTCTATCTTTATCACGAATAAAGTTACAGTGCGACAAAGTGAAAGTTTTAAAGTGTCCGATTATTAAAGTAACTCACTGTATACTTCTATTCAGGTAACTTACAAATATTCAAAGTTTCAAAAAAATCGGAATTTTCATATTACCCAAGTTCCCCCGCGAGCAGCCACGAAAGTATTCCACGATCAGTCGGCAAGTTAACCGCCTCTTCTCTTCGACTCTGCTTACACCTCGATGCCTTTTCACTCAGCCGGGCCGTCTCAAAGTTCTTCAGAATTTTCGCCATTTTTCCCGACAGAAGAGCACTTGCCGAAATTACGGCTTGTTTCACCGCAATCCACCCACGCGACCGTCCCAGGAGAACCCTTTTGGGATTCGAGGACGATGGGAAATCGCGGCGGAAAATCATGCGAGGTGAACGAGCGAAAAATCACGAGGAGGGGAAGCTACTGAGGCTCTTTTCAACGTGTTCAGTGCGGAGCTTATAGTCTGTCTCGTAAGAGCGTGACCGGCAACATTTTTACCTGGATGCAACTATTATAAGTATTCCGATGAATTCAGGTAGCCTGATTCATCTCCGTTATTCTGTATACAGGGTGTAACAAAATTGTTGTAGGTACACCCGCGAGCAAACTCGACATCCGCTAGGGGAAAAAGTAGCGTAAGAGAAAGGCCTCCTACCACTTGGTATTTGGAATTACTGATATGTATGCCAAATTAACATTCGATTTAACATTTATTTTAGTACCTGGAATAAAGTTACCGAGTGGTAGGAGACCTTTTCCCTACGTTATTTTTTCCCCTAGTGGAAGCCTAGTTTGCTCGTGAGTGTAAATTAATGATTTGAAACAAGTTTTTCATTAGCAAAAATGTTATTCGAGACTCTGTTAACAAGATATTAACGAAAAGCCCCGACCAATCAGAACTCGGCCGGCAGACTCGCTCTTTAATTGGTCGGGGTTTTTCAACATCGTCGGGGTTTTAGAACATTTTTCCTAAAGAAAAAATTGTTCCAAATCACTTCACGAGTGACCAATTTCAGGGACCTACAACACTTTTGTTACACCTTGTATACAGAGTGAAACAAAAAAAAATGGTTTATTATTTCTAGTATACATATACATAGTATATAGGAAAAAAAATTCTAATAAATATGGGGTCGAAGAATCCAAATATTTCCAAACTATAGGCAATTTTTTGTTTTGGTTAAACCGACTAACTTTCCTACTGCGAGAGCTATCGTACCGTGTTGAAGCAATGAAAGAAAGTGTAAAAAACGAATAAAGACCGTAGAAAACCTTTTGTAACCAGGAAAAGAAGAAATGTTTCCGTTCGAATAAGTTGCTCATTTTTGTGTAAAAATCGTAGAATTTTTGATAAAAATAAGATGGAAGGATGAATGTTCTTCGAGATTGAAGCTAAGAGATTGCAGAATCACGGAAAATACGAAAAAAGGATCACATGCAAGTTTTGACCTTGGAAATCTATGTTAAGGTTGACATTGTGGTTTCTTCGTTATAATAAGTGGTTGAATGATTTGTACGACTTGTTATTCATCATTACCTATAGATTTCGACGATTTATCTGTTCTAGGGCTAACTACGAATTTCTATTTATATGTAATCGACAATGTATAATTAAGAATTTATATTCCTGAAATTTAGGGATATTATTACACTGATTAGTGAGCTAATTAAATTCATAGAATGTATCGATTGAGAAAAATGTTGAGAAACACGGATAGCTGTCAATATAATTGAATTAAGTAACTGTAACAAATGTATTAAAAATACAGAAAATACAGGAAAATATTGATTTTTCATAATAACGCTTCTATATTTTTTTCTAACAACCTTATCATACGTTCGTGTTTTTATCACTGGACCCGTGTGCTCGCGTATCGATACGGTAATCGATACCAAAATAATACCTGGTAATTAACGGATGGCAGTTCTCTATTGCTTTAAATCTTGTACTCTTATAGCGGTTCTACGGACCTCATATTTCTGTCTAATTCAGTAATTAACTATGAATAAGTTAAAGCAATAGATACTATACAGTAAATGTTAGCACAGTGATTGATATCAATGATAAACTGTAGCTTATATTGAAATTTAATTTCATATATGTACATTAATCACATGTAGGAAGTGTTCGATGTTTACGATACTTCTAATGGTATTATTCAATACTTCGTTTCCTTGCGGAGAAAAGTTCGAAAGAGACTACATCATAGGATAATTCCAGTTAGCGCGAAGTTTCCACGTTTATTTACTCAAGAGCTACTCATAAAGTTGTGTCGTTAACTTTTTCTCCTCAGTCGCTTCGTTCACGTCTTGTTGACGTAGTTTCGTTACCCCCTTAGATTCTCTTTGTAGTTCGCTACGTTGCCATTTCTATGATCATCAACATCGTTTACTGTGTCTTACTCTTTCCAAATGCGTTCTACTGTAAAACAAACGCCGTGAGGCATATGAAATTTCTTCTCGTGAAGTCTAGCAGGAAAAGGAACAAGCTTCATTTAAATATGAGAAACTATTGCCAAAGTAAGTCCCATGAATATATTGTCAAATTAAAGTAGAAAAATACTAAAAAAAAGCTATTGTACAAAAATTTAAAATCCACTCATAGGAAACATATATGTACTTTAAACTAAATTATAATTTTAAAAATACATATTTTATTGTATTTTCACCCGATAAAATACAATGTAAGACTATTCTAGGCTACAGATGTTATACTGAACCTTTTATAATTTTACCGTTAAAATATAAGCATATAAGTTGATCAACAATTACTCTTTCTTAACGTTAAATTATGCGAAATATATAATTATTTTTAATATGGTACCAGACGATCAAGGAATGGCGTGGAAAATGATTTCGTGGTTTTCAATCACTAAGAAGACATGTCTATCAGAGTACAGGTCTGTAACTAGGTGCACAGTAGAACATCGTTTACCTGTCACCCTATTATCCGTTAGACATTATTGATCGTCAAGTCGATATTTTGATGATTCACCTGTTAAAGGATCTGTTTTATCGTAAGTTCGTATTTTTATACTGTTCTTAACACCGAACCTATTTCGATTGACTTTTTGTCGTTTTTAAAAATTTTCAAAGAAAAGTACTTTTATTGAAAAATAATGAAAAAATTGCTGTTTCTTACCTGTTTAAACTTTCCATTAAAATATGTTAAATAAAAAATTTATTTGTTCATCTGCTTCATGCGCTAACCATCTCTATAAGTTTTAAGAAAAACTTGGTTTTATGATTTCAGATGAGTGGATCTTGAGATTTTATGTATACCGTTTGGACATCCGTTTGTTGTATCGTCACAGTCATTGATAGTTGTTGTAGTATTGATTAAACAAAATAACATTAAGAAAATTTGTTTCATATCTTAAAATGTATATGAATAAACCCCAGACTGATTGTTCACTCAATGTGTCATAGTTTGCTTTTACAACAATCCTAAGAAAGCTGGTTTTTATGGCGTATACACCGGGGGGGGGGGGGCTTGCTCCCCTCCGTGGACAGAAAAAAATTAAATTGCCCTCTCCCCCGACTGATAACCTGGTTACGCCCATGTACACCAGCATGTACTGTTCTAACACTTCGACTACACGTCATTCAAATATGGATGACAAGTACAGTGAGTATCAAAAAGTCTTCTCTCACCATTTAAAACCGAACACTTTTTTAACAATCGGACCAAGTAACTTGAGTTTCTTGCGAAGTTCGAAAGATTAGCTTACTAAATGATGTGTAGAAAATTTTTTGAAAAAGTAGGGACTCGTCGGAATTGCAAAGAAAATACTAAAGGTCGCATTCTACAACTTTTTTACCTTAGACAGTAATACAAATTTAAGAAATACATTTTTTAGATTTATGTTAGTCATATACATGCTGCAAATTTCCACGAAATCGGTTAACGTTGCTATGAGGTACAAACGGTTAAAAATCTTGCGACTTTTAATCTGCAGCTGTAGTAAATCTAAAGATTCTTAGATCTTTCGATGACTGTCACTCACTTCTGTATCAACCGATTCTAATAAAAGTTTCAGGATTCATATAACTAACATAAATCTTCGAAACGTATTTATTAAATTTTCATTCCAGTCTCAGATAAAAAAGTTGTAAAAGGCAACTTTACTATTTTCTTTGCAATTCTGACCAATTGTAACTTTTTCAAAATATTTTGACGCATCATTTAATAAACTAATCTTTCTAACTTCACAGAAAAATTCAAGTCACATGGCCCAATTTTTAAAAAATTATTTTGTTTTAAAGAGTATGCGAAGACTTTTTTGACTAACTGTACATTGCTAAGAGGCTGGATTATTTAAATAGCGTTACAAATTTTTTTCGCACAATTAATATCGCAGTATAATAAATTTCAAACAAGACCAGCAGCCTCTATTTATGAAATGTATACATTTTCGACGATTTATGACTTAAAAAACGAAATAAAGTGTGTCTGGGTACGTACGACCTTTTTTACTGTGGCAGTCAATATGTTAACTCTCTCAGACCTGGTGGTCACATTTGTGTATATGAAGTTTCTTACAATTTCATACAAAGCCTTAGGTATAGTGTGTTACAGATTCATACGTTTCGCATACATTTAAATTTTGTCATGTTCTGAATGTTTTTAATAGGTCTAGTGAATTCAGAATTGAATAACAAACGTTCTTTAAAACAAATTTAAGAAATATATTTATTAAACAGAATATCATCTAAACAATCGACTGAGTTTAAACGTGTGACCAAATATTTTTTTTACTTTTAACACATTCAGGACAGGCCGTAATGTTTTTCTGACCCCATGGTCTGAAGAAATGAATTTTTTTTTATGTTTTCAGTATCAATAAGTTATTATAACTTTTCCAAACGACACTTATGAATAGAAAATGTTTTTTCATCACATTTTTAAATGAAAACTATAGCCTCCACCCGATTGTACGATTTGTCGTGTTTGGGTAAATCGATACAATATTTGAAACAGTGGACGAACTGGGGCAAAAATCCTCGATGAGTGTTCGAAGGCTCCTCGGCACCGAACATTAAATATTTCATAAACTAATGTCCATATGCGCCTGAAACAAATATCATTGGCTTCAGAATTCCATGTTTTATCATTGTGCTAAACTTAATTAAAAAGTCAGCGTTACACCTGGGGACCTTCCGTTGTCAGTGCCGTGGAGCCATCGAACACTCATTGAGAATTTACTGTAGTACCAAACTGTCTCTTTAGATGTCACTGGTGTAGATAAATTCACTTATAACTGTACAAGACGTATATGTACCATCCACAATGCCCCAAAGGTGGGCATTGGATTGACAGAGTTTGGGAACTACAGTTCCCACCCGTACCGAACGTGTTAAAAGAAAATGCAGTTCTAAAAAGGTTAACAGACCGTGTGAAGCGAATAGCTACTGACTGCAATAAACAGTTGGCCGAATAGTTAATTAATTCTCACCTCAGCAATCTGGCCTCCCTGGTGCTGCTGCAGCTGGTCCCGGAAGATGTGACACTGTTGATGCTTCGACTACGACGGGTCTTCAACGAGTCGCCCAGGTTGTAGACCCCATTCGCCGTAATAGAAAACGACCTCAGCTTGTAGTATTCCACGCCATCCTCGGTCTCACCCTCTTCAGCCCCACCGGCGCCGCCACCGCGTTTCGTTTCAGCGAGCATCGGCTGCAACAGGAGAAACTTACTGTACTACTTGATACGGCTATTTTAAAAAGAAAATCCCGCCTGACAGCTGGGACGTTTATATCGTCCAGGACACTCTACTTTTCTACAGTCGTTTCCCATTGTTGACCTTTCGATTTGTTTACATCTGTGACAACCTCGTGATCAGCGCCATCTGTTTTCAATTTTTCTGACCGCAATTTCATTGGTTTCGTTGCGATTGATTAAATATTCTGTTGATATAGATAGAATTTGTGTACAGGCTAGTTATTCTGTTATGTGAACGATCTTTCTTTATTGTATTTTGGATGTCGTCCTCTTTATTTCAACGTTATCCTGCACAAATCTATAAACCGTAGGGGACAGAATTAAATTTCCTTCCTTTTTTATTAGGTATGCCGGAAAGTAAATTTGTATTTTGTGATGTATGTCTTTTTGTCCTTGTATTATATTTAAGTCTTTTTAACTTTTAAATATATTATATACTAGACTGGTGACTTCCTTATATAAAATGTCTTGAAATTATATATACTGAAGTACCCATAAAAAATACATGTAGAGAATTCCATTAATCTATCACATAGCTTCTGCGCATGTGCAGGATGGGATACCTTAGTACATACTTTTAGAGGACAATTTATATAAGCAAAATTTGGGGAGTTAGCAGTCTAGTATACAGGGTGTATCAAAAATGTTGTCCGACCCGGAAACGGGGCACTCGGGGTTGAATTGGAACAACTTTTTCCTTAGCAACAATGTAATCTGAAGTTTCGTTACCGAGATATTAACGAAAAACCCCGACCAATCAGAGCGCGAGTTTACCAGCCGAGTTCCCACGCTAGCGGTGGCTACGCGCTGCGATTTGTAGCCAACGCTACCGCGGGAACTCGGCTGGCAAACTCGCGCTCTGATTGGTCGGGGTTTTTCGTTAATATCTCGGTAACGAAGCCTCAGATTACATTGTTGCTAAGGAAAAAGTTGTTCCAATTCACCCCCCGAGTGCCCCATTTCCGGGTAGGACAACATTTTTGTTACACCCTGTATAATGTAAAAGTCTGTGATTTTTATACTCTACCATAACCTAGGCGAGGGTTAACGAAAAGTACAGTAAGAGAGACTACAGTAAATCACCGATGAGTGTTCGAAAGCTCTTCGGCACTGAGCGTTTAGACGTCATCCACTGAGGGGTCCCTCGTGGAACCAGTCAAGCGACCAGTGGTGGGGATGTAGTCTGAACACTCAGTGCCGAAGAGCCTTAGAACACTTACCCATGTTTTGCTGTATTTCAGTGATTAGTACGTTCATTTGTATTCACAAATTTTCAGTGAAGTTTGTTAAGGAAAAACGACACGACTTTCCAGTACCCCTAATACTCGTGGTAGCTTACATCTTCGCGTTTTGATGAAACAAATTATTAAAATCAAAGTGTTGTTACTTCAGCAAGCAGGCTATTTTCAGTCGGTTCGCCGTACGTGCAAATACACCCACCAAAACCTAAATGATTGTTAGATCAACCTCGGCTCGTAACGACATTTGTTTTCAAACTTACGAGACGATCGGGCGTGTATCAGCTAGCAGAAACTTGAGAAGTGGTAACTAACTCAACTGCAGTAGCCAACCGCAGCTTACAGCCCCTAAGCTGTACGTAAACGTCTCTAACCTGGAAATTCTGCGGATCCGGATTTCGAGAAGGTGACCAACTACGGATTGAAGCACTAGTTCGAAACTTACGCGGCAGTTACAACCGTGTGTTGACTGTACACCACGGAAACGGCACCTTGCATCAGCGAATACGTTATCATTAACTTTGGTGCCGTGTGAACTGTTTCCAGGAACTGACTAAAGTTGCTAAATCCCGGGGTTAAAGGGATGCCGCATTCTGGCCCCGTAACCTTTATCCTTCACCGTGGCCAGTGTATTTTGCGAATCGGATTGAAATAAGCCTGTTAATATTTATGTATGACAAGATTTACGATTTGGACACACAGTGGCCCAGAATGAAAATTTAGCAGCTCATAGACTTGTTTAGATGAAACAATCAGAAATTTTTAAA
The DNA here is from genome assembly GCF_001272555.1 of Dufourea novaeangliae. Lineage (NCBI taxonomy): Eukaryota > Metazoa > Arthropoda > Insecta > Hymenoptera > Halictidae > Dufourea > Dufourea novaeangliae. The sequence goes on along the minus strand of NW_015373900.1, from coordinate 3,261,848 downwards.
CTTATAAATTTTATTCAAATGGAAGTGGATAAATGAACAAATTTTTATTAATTTTAGGGATACCCTTCGATGATGTCATCGTTCACTAACAGTGTTCTCATTTTCCTGGAAGTCTGAATATTTAGGGAATTTTTTCTTTCATTTTTGACTAAGATTGATGCTACGAAAGGGTATGAGGATACCACTATTACAGGGAACAAATCTTTCATGGGTAATAATAAGTCGATGTGAGTTTTGTGGAAAATAAAAGAAATTTGTTATCGATCATTTCAGCTGCTGAATTTTAATTATGGACCACCGTGGGACACTTGGAACGCCGTTATAATTTCGTGGCTAATCTACGGTTTACGTGTGTATACAGGGTGTAACAAAAATGTTGTCCGACCTGGAAATGAGGTACTCGGGGGGTGAATTGGAACAAGTTTTTCCTTAGCAACAATCTGAGGCTTCGTTACCGAGATATTAACGAAAAACTCCGACCATCAGAGAGCGAGTTTGCCAGCCGAGTGCGGTGAATACGCGCTGCGATTTGTAGCCAACGCTACCGTGCGAACTCGGCTGGCAAACTCGCGCTCTGATTGGTCGGGGTTTTTCGTTAATATCTCGGTAACGAAGCCTCAGATTACTTTCTTGCTAAGGAAAAACTTATTCCAATTCATCCCCTGAGTACCCCAGTTCCGGGTTGGACAACATTTTTGTTACACCCTGTATAGTAAGACCTTCGATTGTGGAAACTGGTAAAAACAAAAAAATCACTATTTGTTATACAATATTCACGGGTGTATACGAAGTGTTAACGTCGTTAACGACAAATCCATTTGAAACGTATTTTTGCCACGCATAGAAGTTCGATTACTGGAACGCTGAATTAACACGTTTACTGTCATGTATATAGTTTTCGGTACAAGCTAACCTCGATCTTCACGCCAACTGATGTTTCAATCATTAACACTTTGCCGGCCGCTTATTTCTCGCATCGCCTTTACGCTGCCGCCGGCGAATAATACGCGTACGTGACCCCGGCCGATAAACGTTGGCGAGCAGAAATAACACCAGCGTGACAGCGGCCGGCAGAGTGTTAAGAGACAATGTAAAATAATTTGTTTTATCATTTACTTGTACTCTAGTGATTATGTGTTCAACATTTTTCAAAGCGTTTACTAAATTCGTTACACTTACGGGCCTTGGTTTAATCAATTTTCAGTTAACATGGTCCAATTTCGATGTGCGCGTATAGGGTGTAGTTTCGTTTACAATTGAAAACATTGTTACGCTATAGTCACTCCCTTTTTTAAGTTACATTTAATTTGTTTTATAATAATATAGTTTCTTTACTGTTTTTTGTTCTATCATACATCATCTTTGTCATTATTTAATTCTTTAATTTTACGATAAACTTATTTGCTTTTGTTGTACTGTGCATTTTATACTTTGAATATCCAAAACAAAAACATTATAATATGATTTGTATTATAAAATTTGAAATAACGAAATATAATAGTGTATAGTACTTTCTTGTTCAACTCGTTTAATTATTTACGTTCAAGGTTATTTCCATCGTACGCGCGTATCTAGGAAAGTTTCAAAATTCGATTATTTCGGGAACGAAGCCACCGATGAACAAATTTTATTCTACACTTTCGATCTATTTTCGTATAAGTAATCACCTGCTGTCGCTTGAAAATTGAACTATTAAAATTCGATTTTCTGTCCTATTCGCAGCGAAGCGTGGAAGTTAGATTTTATTTTAATCGTTGGTACAATAAAACGCAAATCCTACCAACGATCGTTTGACCATTCACCGGTCGGAACACAGTCCTGCGGGCAAATTGAGACCAGAAATAACACGGTCCGAAGAATAGGAACGAAGCTCGACAGCTTTTCATGGAGGGATGGCTGGTGGTTCTCAGTCGGTCCCGACTTTTTGCGATAAAAATTGCTTTATTGATTCCTTTGTTGCGACACAGAGAACGCTCTAGTATCGTTGGAGGAGTATTACAATAAATATACCGAAAGATAACGAACATTCATTGTTGCTCGTAGCTTTTATCTTCTTGGACAAAGGTTCACCTCGCGGAATAGTGTCGATGGAAAGTAAATACAGACATTAGACTCTTTTTGTTGACGAAATTCAAGTATTATTTCTATTTCTGAATGGATTATTTTCTTCCGTTTTTTCTTTAAGCGAGTAAACGTTAGACAGTTATTTTCGTGGACTTTTCTTAGCGGTCGTATATTCTGAATTTAATTTATGTGACAAAACAAAATTCATTTCAATAAATTGTCGATCCAATGATGAAGTTACGAAGCTGCATGAACTTAATTTTTAACACTCCGAGCACGGTCCCTGGGTTACGCGTACGCGAGAGCGACATGCACACAGTAACAGAGTCAGGAGTGGGGACACGCGGTCTCGAGAGCGACACGTACGCAGTGACGGAGCTGTCGTGTAAATTGCATAGCGACCGATGTTTGTTTACATGCGAACGACCGAGCCAAGACGCCGCAGAAGTATAGACTAATAAATATAATTTGTTTTATAATTCACGAGATGTGTATTCTAGTTAGTGTAATAAGAACCACGAAAATCCAAATGTAATGTGGAACCAGCTAATCATTACATTGTACACATGGTGACGGTGGCTCGAGCTCGAGCTCGAGCAACCGGCACTGCGTAGTAGCATCGGTGAGGGTCTCGAGCTCGAGCCATACTGGCACTGTGTTAGTACAGTGTCGGTGAGGGCCTCGAGCTCGAGGCTCGCCGTCGCTATGTAGTAGTAGAATATCGGTGTGGGGTCAGAAATGACATAGGGACCGGTGACCATGTTTCCGTGCTCGGAGGGATAATCACTTTGCACTGTAGGAGATCTGATGGGACAGGCGGTCTGTGGAGACGTTTCTTCCAGTCGCTTGGATTTTTGGTAGCGGCTGCTAGGTGGCGAGTTTCCTCGTAAGCAGTAATTGGAGTCCTTGGTTACTTAAGGGGTTCCGCCGAGGAGCAACCCAGGCGTCTGGGGTAGGGATCGTCTACCGTCAGCCTCACTGACGAGTCTTGGTAGACGATTCCCGAGACGAAACGCCATATTTTTAATCCGCCTACAGCACTAATTTTACCCACCAACTTTATCATTTACGAGGGGTGTTTTCAAAGTTCTGGGAGTTCTGTTATAAAGTTCCATATTACATTGTAATTTCTCAATATAATTTCCAGTAAACTGTATGCACTTCTCCCAGCGCGAAACAAATTTTGTTCAGCTATCTGAAGAAACTTTTTGGGTGCCTTTTTATTAAGTCGTTTAAATCCTCAAATCGTCCACCATGTACAGGTTTCCCCATTTTGGTAACAGTTGATAGTTGCTGGGTGTTTGATTAGGCGAATGAGGTGGATGTGGAAGCAATTCCCAGCGCAACTCGTTTAAAGCTACGTTCTAAGAAAATAATGGCTCTTTGAGAACTTACGATTTTTTCTATAGTTACAAAATTTACACTTACAAATACATCTGTATTCGCTAAACGACTATGTAAATCATTCTGATCGGCATTGACTAACATCGTTGAGAAAACCTGTCTGTACCTAAAATCATTAGTCATTACTTCTGCGTTATTTAGCCAGGTCACAATTCCCAGAACTTTGGAAACACCCGTCGTATTATACAAGGTGTCCTATTTGTACTGTTACAAGCAATTATCTCCCATACTATTAGTTATTCGAAAAAATGGTTCGAGTAGAATGTACTTTGTTTTGTGTAGGACATCCTGTGATGATCATAAATCTTATCTAGGTGAACGTACCTCCGTGATTTCAAGGTGACCTTTCTTTGCTTAAATGGACATTTTCATTCAGATAGGCGTATAGCTCGTTCCGTGACAAGTTCATTTATCTGTATCATGTTGGTCTTTCAAGGCCATGCAAGGTCATTTATTATCCTTCAAAACTTACACAAGAACTTACATAAGTAATGATGTTTACGACCGAGTCGACAAAATACTTCAGTAAAAGAAATCTTAGGAACATTTACCATGAAAGGTAACTTTCGAATGGCAATAATAACCTTATTGCCTTTTATGTCACCCTATATTTAAGTTACTCGGCAAACTTCTAAAGCAAATAAGTAAAACACTTTCGAGTATCTGCCCCTAAATGGAGACTGATTTGTGAAGAGGAAGAAGCCTACTATAGTAAAGTCTCGATGAGTGCGACGTACTCGGGTCCGCGTGGAAGTATTCATGGCGAAAGGTTTTCAACCCCTCATAAATTTGTTTTTTATCCGAAGTCGAGCCTCTGCTTAGTTTTTGTTTACTCTGTTGTCGCATTCATCGAGGAATCACTGTACATGTCCTAAATATTTGATTAAAATCGGCAGCTCGAAGTTCAGGTTATTTTCTTGACAAATTGAAAAATGTTATTCGATATTTTTTATTTATTTATGCATAAGGAATTACCCTCCTGCTTGCTTGTACTATCCGTCCGGTTGCACCATGTATAAACGAGAAATAATTATAACAAACGCGACTGTAACGGTAATACAAATGATTGGTAGCAGGTAAATAGATAGAATATCGTATTTTCCGTGTGGAAACGGTAAACAGTTTGTATCCACGAGATTAAGGAATCGAGGGGTCTCGGAAACGTTTCACGGTGAATACGATACCGGAAAATGTTTCGCCAGCGGGAAATCGGGGATATCTCGATCCCAATAACTTCAGCTCTACGCGCGCCGCGTTCGTTGCTCGTGAAATTATTTCCTCATTTCGCGCGCGTTAATTTTGCAGCACGTGCGCTTTATTTGCAGTACGATGAAAGAAACCGTATATATATATATATATATATATGTATATGTATGTACACATATCGTGTATCAAACAAGTGCCTCGGGAACGATCGCGCGTTCCGAGAATCTCTGATGAATACATATATTTATCCGTACGGTCATTATCCACGTGCGTGCACCAGTTTTGATATGCCGATCGATGTGATGCTTTCAATGTAAATTTTAAAGGGTCATTCCAGTGTGCGCACTATAAAAATTAAGCATTCTTTAGGAATATATTATAAAGAAAATATATAGCGTATAAAACATTTTGTTGCTTATTGTTATACATTTAGAGAACAGAAAAAAATGTTGTTATGGTATATGTATAAATGAGTGGTTTATTAGTGCGTTTTTTCGAGGGCTGTATACAGCTTTAAACGTAGTTGCGTTGCTGGCGCATGTGATTTCAGTTCGTAGACTCATATGAAACAAAAAATTCAAACGGATTTTTAATCTGCGTGCAAATGGCTGTTGCTGGTACCAGAATCAAGTCGTTTTTGTCCAATTGAAAAAGCTGAATTTGTATATTTTTATACAAATACCCGCCGTTTTGTTAATTTTGCATATGAATAATTTATCCTGGTATCGACGATAGCCATTTGTATACAAATTAGGAATTCGTTCGAATTTTGTGTTTTATATGACTCCAGAAGCTGTCTTTCAAGTTGAGTATTGACCTATAGAAAAAACACACTAATAAACCAGTTATTTTACCCTTAGAAAAATTTGTTCTTTAAATGTACAATAATAAACAGCAAAACGTTTTATAGCATTACGTGTGTATGTTTATTGTCTTTACAATAAATTCCTAAACATTGCTTAATTTTTATAGCGCGAACACCCGAATGACCTCTTTATATTTCTTCTTTGTCCAAATACAGTAAACCATCGATGAGTGTTCAACGGCTCCTCGGCACTGAGTGTTCAAACGTTATCCCCACCAGTGGGCGTTTGAATGGTTCCACGGGGGACTGCCCCCGTGTTCTGAGTAGTGTCCGAAGGATACTTCGAACACTTATCGATGATTTATTGTAGCACTTGTCCTTGCGTACATCGTTTTTTAAATTGAAAAACCTCGTCAAGTCTCCTTTTGAATGTTTGTTAATGTTAACTGAAAAAAAAAGAAAAAGACGTAAACCATACACTGTACGTTGGAAATAATGTCCATATATCTTTTTCGCCTCCAATAGAAATCACTTTTAGTCAATTCAACGATTATAAATATTCGCGAGTAATTGTCAATTAATTACATTCAAATCTTCTAACAGATTGTTCTACCATTTTCTTTGTTTCAAATTTGGAACAGGTTCTGCTTACTTCTTTCTGGTGTATACCGATTTATTAACCCTTCGTGACCCAAGTTATTTCTACTGTTTCCGTCACCCCTCTTGGTCTATTCATTACCAGACACATATTTTTTTATCTTATAAGATTCTAAAGAATCTGAAAGAATTCAGGAGTACTTCCCAGAGTCTCTACTACATGATCGAATAGTTTTTAAAGTTGAATGTTAAAAGTTTTTTTTTAATAAATTTCTTTTGTTTCGGAGATATTTGAACACGAAATTTCACTTGTGGCATAAAAGATCCAGGGGGGTCCCGGAGGGATAAATGTCATAATATTCAAAAAGGATTTGGAGTTGTTTATTTATGGAATTTCGTAAGAAATATTAAACATTTATGTTCTTTTCTATGAACGAATCCATAGAATTACATAGGAGTTTCAAAGAAAGTACTCTAAATTGTACAAAGAGTACGAAGGAGAACCTTGATTCGGTTTATATCTACGCAACAGGAAATTAGGTTAAAACATGAAATATCAGTGTACGGCACTGCCACCTAATTCGCATAATGGACGTCTCGATGCAACGGGATTCACTTTGACCCTAATCTCTGTTCGTAGGTCTGCCCACAAAGATTACTCATTCTTTATCGGGTCGTGGCTTAAAACATTGATTCAATTGAGGTCAGAAAACGTGTCAACTGAAACGAAGACCATTGCTGGCACAAGTTCTTGGAAACTGTTAATATTTAACGTGGAGTAGAAGTTTCACGTTAAGAAACTTGTTCAGTACAAATAAATGTGTTTAAAAAATTCTCTTTCAAAGACTGGTTGAAAAATTTGGTTGCACCTAAAATCGACATGAATATTCTGGAGAATTCAAGAACACACTGCTCAGAAGAATTAGACGATCGCCAAAGTGGTCCTGTTGCACCCATCAAGCGAAAGAAACAAAACAAGTGCTAAATTTTTCAAAGATTATACTCTAATTGTTCTGAGTAGTGTCTTTTCATGTTAATGTACAATAGATGAAGAGTTTTGTATTACCAAACTTGTTTAGTACATATAATTATTGTAAAAATTCTCTTCTTAAATACAGCTGTTTATTATAAAAAATTTCTTTGAATCTGAAATCTACACGAACTTTCCGAACGACCCAATAATATTAAGTTGTTAACTAAAAAGGGAGGTTCGTGAAGTGATACACGGCGATGTTTCTGTAGCATTGCTCAATTGTTTGTAGGACCAATCTAAGAATGTTTCCATAGATGGTGTGCTTCTTTTATACTTTAACGCAGGAACCATCCTTTTTACCCGAAGCGTCCCTTTTACTTATTCGCTAGCTACTCGTAAATTACAAAAGATATCGAAAAAAATGTTTAGATGAATTTTATATCATTCTTAGTTGTCCACATATCAACAAGACACGATTTTCCAAGAATTAATATTTCTCTAAATAATGTTTTTAAATATTAAATTTCTCTAAATAATGTTTTTGAATTATGTTCAGAAAATTTTGTTCACATGTAAAGATATACAATATTCTTTCAAGACCTTCCATAATTTAACAATTCCTATTAGTTTTTATTAGGGTGGTTCTTAAAATTCAGCTCTTGAAATATTGCTTGGGCACCTTACCATTTTTTTCTCTACGTTGAGAAAAGAGCCTAGTTAAAATTTTATTATATTTCATAATATTTAAGAGGTTCCTACCAGTTTATTAATATATCGAATGACGAATCCATATAACAGGTTCTCTATAAATCTGAGAGTTGGATTTATACAGTATTTATAACAGTATTTCTTGCTATTAATAAAGCAATTCCAACAGAAATATCTTCAAATTAAGAAATCGATTTTATTAGTCCAACGATATTATTTATGCAATAGATTTCTATAAATGTAAACAGACTATTCTTAAAAGTTATTTCCTAATAATATTCCAATGTTAAATAAATATGCTAAAAACTCATGTCGAAAAGAAAATAGCATTCTTTTTCTTAAAACCCACAAAATTCAATGGCTGGCAGTGACCCCTAATATTTAACTGAAAATAATTTTTAAAACACCATATTGCTTACTCATAAGAGTGAACACATTGACAGGGTGCCTCGTGAAGAAATTCAAAAATATTCTTTTTTATCAAATAAGCACTTTGTCTTTATGATGTATACAACATGTGTCCCAATACTTATAAGCAGAAGTCTAGGTGACCAATCGTGGTAGTATGGAAACATATTGAACAAAAACTTTCGATAAAGTTCGTACATCGTATCTCAGCGATCGAGTGACCGAGAAGCCTCTACTACCTGATAGGTTTCTCCGTCTCAGCTCATCGCGTTAAGACAGTTCCTCGGAAAGTTTGCCAAGCTTAGCTCAGGAACTGCCGTGTCAAAGTCAAGCAACCGAGCGAAGAAGGAAACCGTGGTCGAAGAGGACCTGGACTATCCCGACAATAAAGTTGCAGCCTCAGGTTCCCATCCCGGTTCGCCCCGGATATCCTCGTGTCTCTCTTCTCGTTTCAGGCTGTCACGGGAATTCGTTGGCCCTGCGGGTTCGAACGAACGCAGACACGCAAAATTTGATCAGACGTCGACCGTTGTTTGACCGGATCGATACGATCCGCGAATAAACTCGCTCTTACTACCCGACGTTCTGAAAGATTAATTCTGACCGCGAGCAGCTCCATCGAAATCTTTCTGCTCCCTTTGTAATCCCACCCCCACGGCTCTTTTTCGCGGTGGAGATCCTCGGGGATTTTCTACTTTTCCGGCCGTGCAGAGGAAACGCGCGCGGTCCCCTTGCTTTTGTTGCGGCCCCCGATCCGCGGTGGCTTCGGCCGTGTACCATTAAGACCGACGATGTAATAACATACGTAGCAGGGATTCAAGATTTTCCGGGTGGGTTAACCTTAGATTTATCGGAGAAAAGTGACGAGTACCGTTCCTATCTTTTTCGTTATTTGCTACTTATAGAAATGTGTTAAAATATAGTTAACCCTTTAACGCCCAGACCCTTAAATCGTTATTTCAAAATTATGAGACGGATGTGTATATGTTGCATCTTGTTATTTTGAAGTTGAAAATGTCGATATTAAACAGATCTATTTTTTTCATCTTTTTTCTTTTTTTATTTAGGGTAAATTCAGGAGAGATGCTATCCACTTTGGTTGGCAGTTCATAACTCTTTTGATTTTATACTAATTAATACGATTTTTTTTTATAATAATAACACAATATTGATGGGCGATACAGTATCGATATATCGGAATTTTGATACCTTTGATTCCAAATATCGATGTTTTGTATTGATTCTTAATATGACGATGAATTTCGCAAGGTTTAACGGCATTAAAACAATTTAGACCGCCAAGGTGCTCAGAAAGTAATAAGAATCATTTTTTTTTAATTGTTTTATTGAAATATTGTTCATATCAATGTTATCTTCCTCAAAGTATGATCCTTGGAAACGCATACAACGCTCCCAGTACTTCTACCATTGTTGGTAGCATTGCTGGAAATCTTCAACTATGAGGGTATTCGTTGGCCACTATGCTGAAATGAAGCGTTGCGTGTGTACCCAAGGATTATACTTTGAGCGAGATAATATTAATACGTACAATTTTTCAATGAAACAATTTTTAAAAAGTGATTCTGATTACTTTCTGGACACACCACGTAATTATTTCATTGAAACACAATGATACATACGCGAGAAACTGATGGTGGTTTGCTTGTCTCTTTCACCTAAAATATCTCCGTTACTTTTAAGACTACCTAGGGTAAATTGTCTTTAATGGAATTATTTGATTTAAAAGGGTGTGTAATTATGATTGATCAACCTAACCAAGGTCATTTTTCTTCAATATTTCAAGGTCATCTGAATTTTATTGTTACAAAATGCCTCATTTTTTTCTGCACAGTATGGTATAGTGTTCTATGGCAAATTCAGCAAGCTATAATTTTACGAACATGAAACATTATATTTTTGTCGGCATCGATAGTTTTTACGAAGTAGGTGTATCGTCACCTAATTTTCTATACCCTAACTACTTAGTAGAAGAAATTAGATTTTATGAAATAAAAAATGCAGATGGCCTTGGATCTGGAAAAAGTATCGTACTTTATTTTCTTCTTGTCAATCAAGGTTGGAACTTACTATGTAAATTTGTAAAATCGTAAGAACCTCTTTGACTTCTTTTCATAGCCAGAATGGGGAAAATTTATTATATGATCAGATCGATGAATGTATTATGCAGATGTTTGTTCAAATTTCAAATAATGAAATTATGTTAGTTATTGGTATTAATTTAGTTCCTCTCTAATTTCAGGAAATAGAAGTCTGTGATTTTTGCTACATTTTATATAATTAATACGTATTATCCTCTTAATATATCAATTTTATCAGCTTGCGATAATTGCATTTCTTGAAGATTGTGAATAATATTGTTCTGGAACGCTGTGTGTTTTCAAATGCTCGTAGAACTTGTTAATTACAATGAAAATAAAAAATCATTGCCAGTAATAATAGTAATTTCGAGCACTTTGTGTTATGAAAAAGAAACAAATTTACATCAGAAAATAATGTAATATCGAAACAGAAATTAATTTTGGCGCGGTTCATTAACAACTAATGACTGCAATGGATATTTAACAGATTTTACATATGAATATTATGTTCCTCGTGTGTCTAATTGCAGTGAATCCAAATTTCTGTGATTTAATAACTCGCCCGCCTTTATTTTATGGGTAGAACTTTCTCTGAAACAGTGATTACTTAACCGAAACAAAGTAACTGATTTTATGTAGGTAATGTTAAAAGATTTCTTTTAATGGTTGCACGCGCGACACGAGTTATGAATTTATTTTTTAAAGAATTGCAAAAAAAATTTTACTTTTAAATGAAATTATTGTTATCGCGTTACGAAACGTTATCAAATTCCATTATATGCCATTGTGATGTCGTTGAATGAAAAATAATATTTCAAATAGCAAAAGTGAAACAGAATACTGCACTGAACTTTTCTGTATTTTTTATTTTAACATAAACTGCAGTCCGTTGTCAAACATTACATTGCCCATATTTTTACATTATGAAAAAGTTAAATTAACAAATTCATCGTTATAATTAGCTACACAAAAAATGTTATTTTCAAGAAACACATAATTTGAACGTGTAACAGTTTTAAAGGTTAAAATAGAACTACCTGTAGGCATATTGATCTTCAATGAAGTAAAGACAACTTTCCTTTCCTCGGCGAGAAAACCATTTGTTTACTAGTTTAGTAGAAATAATTTTGTAAAATATTTACTGTAAATTTGTTAAATTGTTATATGTTGTTAATTGTTTCAGTTAGTCCTCTGTTTCTTCTAAAATTTTACATATGTTTCGATATAATTAAAATCCACATTCTATCTCAATATTATTTGTCTTCATTATACTCCAATATTTTAACCCAAAAGAAAATTGGTAGTTAATTGTGAATTTAAATTCCATTGTCACTATATGGAACCCTTAGTGAATTAGTTATTGGTACACCTAATACATTATCAAAATAAATGACACAGCCTAAGCCTCTTGCACAATAATTCACCAACTAATAATATTAGTGAATGTACAAGTTACAAGTTGTGACAGGTAGACTTCGGTTGGACAGTTTTTGCAATTTTACAAGCTACAAGTTAAATTATCATACTAATATTATTAGAACAATAACTAATTGTTGACTCTTATCAAGGTGCACATAACATCAAAACGTGAAATAGGACAGTCAAATGTTTTGGTAATTTGTAAAATTTACTTCTAGAACTCTGCCTGTTTATTAAAAAAATTGTTACTATCGTGTAATATTAGTTCACTTGTGCAAGGGTGCCCTGATATCGGAACACTGCGATGACTCACGAGAACCAACAGAAGCCTGATAATTCAACCAACGTTGTTACAGTATGTTTGTGTTTCATAGCTCTAAATTTTTACGAGATTTCTTATCAGACCACCATGGAAAATGTTTACGATAAATTTTTACAATATCGATTTCGTGATAGTATTTCGATACTACTGCCCGCGTATTTCGGTTCGCTCCGATGAAATTTCATCCAGAACAATATTAAAAATTGAAAGAAACCGTCCAGTCCATTTTATATTTTCAAAGAACGATTCACGGTGAATAAAAATAAACACAGCGAATCCTGTCCAGGAATGAAGCGATACGCTTCGTTTATTGGGGTAACGTTTCTTCATGCGTGTATGTAGCTCTTGGCAATAAGAGCGATGAACGTCGTTGCGTAGTCTAAAGAACGGCCCATTCTTTCGATTTATTTCCGTCGTCGTTTCGTATTATGTAAAGCAGTAAAACGGTGCTTGTCGAGTGTAACGTCGAGAATCTGGCGAGCCCCGTTGTTTTCGTAACATTTCATTATGTTTTATACACACGGCCGTCAATGTGTCCATAATGTAATACGATTTTAAAGCTTGGCGATTTTATACTCCATTGTAGATGCTTGCGCCAGCGCTAGCGAATTTGCAGTATTCCCAAAATTACCGTGATCTCAATAATGTTAACTAATAAATAGTACATAACTATTATTATTGAATTATACATATTAAATGACAAATATTATTTAACATAATAATAAATATTATTTGTCTCGAAGAAACTTATGATGTCACAAGAGCCACAATATTGATATTATGGTCGTGTTTGAACGTATTAAATGTATTTTTGTAAATTCAATGAATAGAAACAGGAGTTGCACAAATCCACTTTCTTGAAATGATTTTACAGATTATTGCATATTGTTCGCTCTGTTTAATATAACTATTAGAAAGGTCCTCACTGTGCAGACGCTTGTTTTATCCAATGTAAATTAATACTCGATGGAACAATAATGATTTGTAATATCTTTGACATTAATAAATAATTCTGTTACCATATCAAAATTTGCTTTATTTATTATTATTATTTTACTTATTTTTTTTATTGTAATACACAAGGTGACCCTGTAATGACCTTGTGCTACAAGTCGTTGAAATCGGCTAAATATACGCTACTCTACTAGGGATGAAAAACTGTGCCATGCCATTTAAAAAAATATAGATGAGCTTGAAATTTCTGAAAACATCCCACTCACAAACAAATTATTATGGGCATATTATGGTGAAAATGTGTTTTATAGATAAAGTTTTTCATATCTCTAAAAATAACGGAGTTACTCCAAATGCTCAAGGTTATTTGGGCCACCCTGTATATATAAAGTAAACAGTTCTTCTTGTTAGACGCAACCCTTCGTTCCCTTAGTGTTGACTATTGCTCATTGTGTATAATTACATTTTGAGCCCCCTATTGAGTATCTGCGAAGCAGTTAATCACTGGGAAATATGTTGTGTAATGAATTCAACCAAGATAATGGGCATTTGGGGGTTCAATTTATTGACAATTGGGAAATCGATATCAGCAATGTAATTGTTATGCTGTTCAAGTGGACACAATCAACGGTTTATCGTTTACGAATAAATGTTACTACCCTTTGAAAGAGTTACCTTTACATATACATATATGTATATGTATATTATTAACCCTTTGGGTACATTTGACGAGTGAGACTCGTCATCTGCTTAGGCGATGTTACCTATTTACGAATTTACGAATTGTTTACGAATTTAAGAAGCAGGCGTTGATGTTTGCGGCACATTTATATTTATAAACATAAAGTAAGTAAAGAAACCACTTGGCAATGCAAACAATGCCAGGTACCTTTGCATTTACCGACATGTTTTGAAAAATACCACACGGTACAAAATGATTAGACTTTAAGTTGGTTCTTGTTCTATATAAATATTTCTATTTTGTTTCATTTATATATTTATATCACCAATATAAGTATATTCCAAATAAAATGTATTACTTTTACATATTAATCCATATAGCGACAAATTAAATCCGTCCCATGGGCATAAAAATCTTCAAATAATTCAGTACTCAAAAGGTTAATACTAATAAAGAAATTAATACACATAAGAATGTGTGATATTTACTGTATAATAATTTAAGTTAATATTATTAATATTAATAAAGAAGTAAGTTGCTCTCATTTTAATTGGAAGAATCTCACCAACATGTTAAAAAAATTTACCGATAATACTTTTTTAGGCAGTATTTGATATTTTATCGAAATTCGGGATGAGATATTAGGCATTCCATTTGAAAACACTGAATGTGATCGTTTTATTTTGATAAAAATGTAACTTAGTCAAAAACATATTGTATCATATGTCCCCCTTAATACCATGAAAGTTTTGTATAATTTACGAGTACTTGAGGTGGTCACGTTAGGTGAACCACCCTGTATATTGCTTCAAAGTGTCCAAATGGTTAAAAGTATTCGTTAAACAACCGAGATTACAAATATCGAGACAACGAACACGAATAATATTAGCCGCAAATATTTTTGTTGAAACCAAAAACCATCGAACGAGTCAACATTTGCCACGGACGAAACAAATTTAAAGAGCTGTCGATATATATCGTGGCCTTCCGCGACGAAGCTCGTAATGATCGCGGTGTCCTAATAAAAACGTTGGTGACCGTTTCATTGACTGATCCCTGTGAAAACTGATAGGTATAATCCTGGGGCAAGCAAGTGATCTCGTCAAGTGATCCACCTTTTCTAACGAAGGGTTAAGAACGGCGATGTTGCACGCCGTTGGATGGACCGTCGCCTTGATCGCCGTCGAGTCCTGTCCCGTCGACATTAGAATTTGGTAAACGTTACATAACCTAACTCCTAGTACCTCTCGTCATTCAAACGTGACAACGGCCCCGCCTCGAACGTCGACGAAATCGCAAAGTGTCACACGAGTCTCATAGGTTACGCGTCAAAACGAACATTGACTACCTCTTCTAGGTGTTTCGTTACTAAACTGCGGATGTTTATGGATACGCACAATTGCGTCACATAGAAAATGCAATAAAACAGAGGTTTTCATGAATTTTAATACTATTTAGAGTACAACAACTAGTAATTAACTGCATACCAGTGAATAACCATCAGGCAAAGAAATATAAATTATAAATATAAATTATAAATATAAAATTATTAAATGTTTATAAATGCAGTGTAGTTGAATTTTAGTATCCCATATTTTTAATTTAACGTGTTAAGCAAACATTGACAAGTACAATTCTTATTAAGAATATTTCAGAAATGTAGCAGTCATTTACTGGGTTCTTAGGACATTTTGCACTTCATAAATAATTTCAAGAAAAATACGTGCTATTGCAATTTCAACAGTTGTTTTGTCATTATAAATAAATACATTCAAGTATTAATCGCAAACGTTCATAAATTTAACAATTCGGTCATTCACTGGTTGGTTTACCCTACGTATTATAATTAACATACGATAGCGTCTTGTACAGAATTCAAAATTCTGACCTATCTTAATATTTAGGCAGCAGTATTCAGAAATTGTTCATTTGCATAAACTTCCGCAGTCTATACCAGGACACGAATCGTAAAGAATCGCGAGCGAAAATGATCATTTTCCGCAGATACTAATTCAGTCGCCTCCCGCCGGTGTTGCGTCCGTTCGTGTGGTTAACCTTCTCGAACCGACTCATGCGTCATGAGTGTGCCGAGTTTCTCGGATTTGGGGCAAAGCGCGAGGAACGTATTCAGTACGGGCTACCATTATGGGAAAAGCCTGATCAAACTGGTCGCCAAAAAAACTGGTGACAATTTCGACGTGAACACCGATCTGGCCCTGGATTGCGACGCAAAGAAAGTAAGGACGGGGTAAATGTTCCAATTACTGACAATGTCCCTAAGATTACCACTTTCTTTATTTTACTTAAGAAAACTGTAACGTATAAAGAATTGTGTATACAAAATTTTATTATTCAATTTGGACTCTGATTTATATACAAAGAAATACATGTACTTGTACGTGTCTAGTATTTAAAAACTATTGTAGAAAAATTAGAGTGCAATTCCCAAATAGCACATGACGTTTTGAAGACGTCCATTTTACGGCTATTTTAGGTCTGAGGCGCCTTTAAGCCGTCATTAAGTCGTCTGTGTGCTATCTGGGAATTGAGCGTCAACAAGACGACTATGTAAGTATACAGTGTGTTTCACGAAACTGTAACAAGTGATATCTGTTTTTTGGTTGAAGTTAGCAAAAAATGTTGAAAAGACAGATGAATGGTTCAAAATGAACTACATGATCACGATCATACTTTTTTTCCCAAAAGCAATAGTGCATGTGTACATTTTGCAGTTGCACTGTTTTTTAAATGGAAACCCTCCTTTTTTCACACGGCTCGATTCGTCTCATTATTCTGCGTAAAAGAGTATTAGGGCGACATGGTTAAAAAATGATTAGTTTTCAAGATATTTGGAGGAAATATCTTTATTTCAGGAGATGCTCAAACGCTAACATCATGTGAATACGTAAAAGGACGAATAATATTAAATTGTAAGGCAATAACCGAAGATCAGCTTAATTCTGTTATGAAGACGACTAAAAACCGCTGTAAGAAATGTTCAGATTGTAATGGAAAGGTAGTTAGCATCTCCTGAAATAAAGATATTTCCTCCAAATATCTCGAAAAATGATCATTTTTTTACTATGTTACCCTAATACTTTTTTACGTAGAACAATGAAATTAATTGAACCGTGTAAAAAGAGGAGGGTGTCTTAAACTTTACTGAGGGGGTATTTGGAACAAAATGGACATGCATTATTACATTTGAGAAAAAAATATTATCGTGGGTATCAATAGTTAATTTTGAAACATTCATCTTTTGCCTTCAACATTTTTTACTAACTTTAACCAAAAAACGGATATGGTTTGTTACAGTCGCGTGCATACCCTGTACAGGAAGTGATGGCAAAATCATACTAAAGAAAAAGCTGTAATTTTACTATTCAATCTATATTGATTGTACAAAATGAATTGTCAAAGGATATGAGAATTACTTTAATTTTTGAGGTCATAGGTTATAGGGAGACTAGGATTGCTCGCAGACTTTACTTAATTATGTCTTTATATTTAGCGCATAAAGCAATTTTTTTATGAAAGAAATGTTAAATAATATTATATTCCAAACTGAGACGATTGTTATGTTAAATAACACGCAAAATGATTACATGAAGTTACGGTACAATCTTAAGGTGACAGCAATTGAGACATCTACCCTACAAGTGTACTAGTCGCGGAAAAAACCAATTGCCAATACAATGTTTTTGGTGTTACAACAGGTTAAAAATAATTTCTATCGGGCTATACTTTAATATAAAGCTATAATAGTCCTAGTATACTTGGATGTTATTCTACTATACTATGATAGAAACTTCTTCTAGTATACTTGGAAGTAAATTATTCTTAATTTAATATTATAGTGAAAACAGTATATATTATTAATTCATAATAAGCTTCACTAGCTTACGAACACTTTTTTTCGACTGTATATCAAGTGATTTTTACATTTGTTCTCGTGTTTTATCGAAGGAACAATTGAGTATATGTATGTAATATGTATGACGTATTGGTTCTTATTATCTTTCCTTTCACCATTTGTAATGTTAAAGTAAAATTTATGAATTCCTTTTTGTAACAAATATGACAAAGATCCGTGAACAATTTTCATCGTAACTATCGATGATAAATAAATTGTCAGAAAGAATACAATTGACATTATTTCTAATACATAAGTACCATAGACAATGGAATGGTAACATTTATAATTAATAGTTTACTCGATCGTATTTTTCATTTCATCAACTCAAAAAATGTAAATTTTAGAAGTTTTATAAAGTTTACATTTTTATAGCTAAAGCCAGATTCATAGCGACATAACTGCCTCCTGACGCAAAACTGATGGAATTACAAATATGTACTCCGTTTTACACGATGAAAATAAGAACGTAATGTAGTAGACCTTGTATTCAATAAAAGCAAATTTGAAATTGTTTTAGTTGTGTTACTATCAATGCCAAGCAACGATATATTTGAATGTTTCCGTCATTAGTATTCCAAGACAAAATACTTCACGTTTCGTTAAAATAAAGAGAAATTACGTCTGCGCGATAATCGAGGTTTTACTGTATTTGAAATGTTCTCGCCATGCCGTTACAATTATTGAAATAGGCAAATACGAGGGAAAAGTTACGGGATCGATCAATCTGAGCGTTCACGGTGCTGATTTAATTTCAGAACAGTGATTTCTGTCTAATTTCGTAATTGCAGTTATCTGGCACCGCAGGTGCAGTATACAAGACGCAGGATTACGGAAGCTTCTTACAAAAATGGACGATGGACGGCACGCTGGTCGTCGGTTACATACTTAGAAACGGGACCCCGATATCAGATGTTGGCCTGCGGTCAGAAATTAGTTACAACCCGGGAACTGATGACAAGGCGATCAAAATCGGCGCCAATTGCAGCAAAGAGAACTTCAGTGCCCTCTGTTCGATCTGTTAGTCTCCATCAACGTTCCGAACAATTCGCAACGATTCTGAGGTTTCAGGAAATTCCGCGTGGAGTTTCAATGCCAATGCCAAGCGAACAATAATGAAGCGAATGTTACTGGTTTATTTAAAATTCGTAATCACGATGTTACGTTCAGTGGCTGTTCCGGAATGAATGTTTCATTTAGTTTCGAGTTATTCTTTCGGGAATTGTACTCGTAACTGAAAACGTGTCCGGAATTTTTCACACGCAATGTTTGATTATTTCACGAATATACTAGTAAGCGAAATTAATAATCTTCTTTCTGTTACGAATGATGTGAATATTGTGTATTTAATACGTTTTATTGTTGATTAAATGTGTTATTTGCGTTTCATCAAGAGCTTATGAAATATTGGCTGTCTCGTTTAAATACGTGATTTTTCTTTTCCCATCATTCAATTTTACTGAAATTAATAATTATAGAATACCGTTTCTCGCATCCCTGAAACCACAGAATTTATAAATAATTGATATTTAGCAACATATATTAAGTTTGGAATTTCAGTAACCACCATTAACTTTTAAATTTCAATGAATTAAAATTTAATTAATTACGATTTCAGTCCTTCTCTACGAATTAAATTAACAAAACGTTTATATAATTTTTTCAAAGTGTTATTACAGAATCCTTTTACCTCAAAATTTAAATGAATTTTTCATAGCACTTCATTGCAAGTAAAATGTCTTCTTTAACCGAAAGTGAAACTGTTCTTTTTAAAATGTAGTTATATGATTAAATATATTATTATTTTTAATTTTACACAGAACCACACAGCATTATTTTTCTAAGTATAAAAGGTCAACTGTCACTTTTAATTTATAATTTTCTTACTCTCTATTCTCCATCGCATTGTTGGTACCTAGCAAACTGTTCTTTTCACGTTGTTTATTCTAATTAACAATTCAGTAGAAATACACGGTATCCATCAAGCTAACTCTTTCAAAGAATAAATAATTGAACAATTAATTTATCACGTGTATGTACATATTTTCAATACCACAAATTATCCCTTTTGGTATTTTCACAGTGAAAAACGTTTGGTTTCGGGATTCACAAATTAAACAATAAGAAAAAAGTACCTAATTCTAATTATTTCTCAGGAGCGCCAGCTTCCATTTAAACGCAACGATTTGCTTAGGCAAATGTGAACATACAAGTCAGTTTGTGCAAATTATTTAAACGTGTAAACAGGCTTAATAAGAATTGAACAAATGAGCAACATAGCAGGTGTATACAAAGGTATTTGCTGCCTTTTTGTCGAAAATCTCTATTAATATTGAACAATTGCTGTAACATCTGTTTTACTCGAATGCATTTCCTTTATTTTTATGTTTTTTTTACCATTTTTTCTGGGAAAAATTGAATTTCTTCCACGACAGATTCAATTTTACATATACCAAATGTGTTTTAATTGCAATATTTCCAATTAAAGCCCTAGAGGACGTACGAGTCATCTACCTCTTTCACTTCTAGTTACGTACATTATAAGATTACGGGGGGGACACTTACGCCACGAATTATTTGTAGCACGATATTTGACCTGATCGATATTAAATGAGAATAATTGAAACAGGAGCCGACTCCGACAGGTGATGCACGGTTGATTTCGAGTTTCAATTATAACTGATAATGATTTAACGAACGATTCGTACCGCGCCAGCACTCCGTTTAAACTGACGTTAGAGACCAGCGATTCGGAACGAAACGTTTGATGTTTACTAACAAAGTCTATAGATCATCGGTGGTGGGATATGTTTCCAACGATATTCTCGTTTCCACGGTTAACCAGCGACTGGAAAAGTTAAGCCTGAAACGAATTGATCTAATTACACTGGGGGCGTTCGAGTGGGTCTGGTTTTATATTTTTAAAAAAATATAATGTTGACGGTATTTCTTCGAATACCTTAGGAACAAATTATCTCTAAAGCAAGCTCACACGTTCAAAGAATCTGCGCAAACTGGCTCGTGAATTACACGTTCAATCTACTTGATACGCGTATTTTATATAGAAACTACAAATGCTCATTATTTAAATAAAAGTAAAGTAGTTTTTGTAAGTTAGTCTATCTATCTTATCATTGGCTAAAGTAAAATTTAGCTACGTGATCAATTATATTTTTTATTCGCATTTCTTGGAAGGCATACTTAAGGATCATTTTGTAATGTACACCCACGAGCAAACTCGGCTTCCACTAGGGGAAAAAGCGGCGTTGAATAAAAGTCTCCTACCACTTGGTAAATTTATTCCAGATACTGAAATTAATGTTAAATCGAATGTTAATTTGCCATAAATTTCAGTAATTCCAAATACCGAAAAGAAGGAGCATAGTAGAAGGCCCTTCACCTACGTCACTTTTTCCCCTAGCGGAAGCCGAGTTTGTTCGTGGGTGTACACTGACGAGTAAATTCGGCTTTCGCTAGGGGAAAATGTGAGGCAGGGAAAGGGCTTCCTACCATTTAGTTTTGGGAGGTCCTGAAATTTATGCCAAATTAATATTCGATGTAACATTTATTTCCGAACTTGTTTTAAATTTACCAAGTGGTAGAAGACTTTTCTTCTACGCCGTTTTTTCGTTTAATTAATTGTTATAACATCTGTTTTAGTCGAAAGCATTTCCTTTATTTTAATGTTTTTTTGTTTACTATTTTTTCTGGGAAAAATCGAATTTCTTTTTTTCTTCCACGGCAGTTTCAATCTTACATATACATATGGCTAATGTATTTGGATTGAAATATTTCCAATTAAACTTTAATTAGTGTATATAATACAAATTTTTTTAAGAAAAATCAATTAAATTGTTTAATTTGTAGAGAACATCCCTCCGATCCTAAAGAAAGGTAGAATTAATTATACGAAGTTGAAAATTAATAAAATAAAAATTAAATCTAAAACGTACTTATTATTTAAATTATAAAAAGTTGTTTGTTGAAGAAACAAAAGTCTACAATTTTTCAACCAGCAATAGAAGAGATTAAGCCGTATATGTTTGATAAAATATAGTCTTGTATAATTCGTTTCATTAGACAAACAACTGAAAATATACTTTGAGTTTATAGTGTTCTTCAAACTTAGATTCTTCCTTTCACTGAGAATTTTGGAAAATGTAATAATACAGATTCCATTGATATATTTATAGTAACTACTTTTTAAACAATGTATTCGAGAAATAGTTGAAATTTTCATTGAAATGTAAATTTAACGACCAGTTACAAATAGCTACTTAACATTCATTTACAATTCGATTAATAGATATCTTCTATTTTCTTCAGCAAAAGAAGAGCAGTTTTTCTTTTTGTGATGAATGTTACACACAAAAATAAGATTATACATTTATTATTTTCCTTCAACGTATAAACATCTATTTCATTATTCTTTAAAAGATAGTGTTTTCTTTCGTGAAATAAAACTGAAATAACGCAGCGTGCTTAATATAAAGAAAGAAGAATGCGTAGAATTTTAGTTCTCGTTTTTCTTTTTCTTTTTTTTTTTTGTTACTCCATCCAACGTTTGGTTCATCGCATCTCGTACAAAATGTAGCCCTTCAAAGACAAACCATTTAGCGACTGAATAAAAACGGCTGCCACAAGAGAACTGTATCGAATGAAATTCTTGGAAGTCGGCCAAAAAGCGTCACCGTTCAACATTAATGGACCGTTTTTCAATTCGACTTGAACACTTTTGTGAAATGATTTTATAGATTATTCTGTCAGGTCATTGCAAAAGCTTCAATGGAGTTTACTTTAAAAGAGTAGACTACTAATTTTAATTATAACTTAATAATAGTTCAATTAAATACATAATGATTCTTTTATAACATACACATGCAGTTTCAATAGAAATGTTTATTTTGATAAACAAATATTTGGAGTATTATTATTGAATTTATATACGTATATAAACCAGAGTGGGATTGACATAACAGCATCTCCGAACGGATCACAAATGTTTTAGGCAATGTTTGTAACGTTTATTTGACTTATCTTTTAACTGATCCAATATATTATTTGTTCTGTTCAGTATAATTATTATAAAAGATCTAACTATGCAGACAGTTATTTTATTTAACATGAATGAATATTTTGATTGAATCTGCCACGAGAACGGCATCGAACGAAATTCTTGGTAATCGGCCAAAAAGCGTCTCCCCATTCAATTAATGGATATCATTCAATTAACGGATCATTTGTTAATTCGGTCAATGCAATGTTATAGATTTTTATTAATGCAATTGACGTCCTCGTGAAATATACAGCTTTCAAGTAAAACAAGTAGAAACGAACTTTAAAAGACTTTTACTGCTGACCACTCCAGATGGCGGACATTAAAATGTATCGTGGTTGCGAACTGAAATACGGGGCTTACAACGAAAGTGCATTTTACGCGTTGCACCTCTGAATTCTACGCGGTATATGATCCTAGAATTTTACGTCGAACGCTGCGCATGCTGCTTTCATTAAATTAAATCGTAGTTTCGCGTTGGTTCGCGATCCACTAGGGTATCAGTTTTCATCCAAATGGAATACGTTCCTTTGAATATAAAAATAGGTGCATGTTTCTTTTGAATAATTTAAAGTTTCATATAGAAAGGAAGTAGAACCATATCGAGTGACGCTTTTAAATAAATATTCTATGCAAGTGTATGAACATTCATATTTTTGTAGGCTAGGTAATGAAAATTTGCGAAATGGTACTCTAGACTAAAATTTCCAAATTTCCAAATTCGATTAACCCTTTAGCGCCCAAACATTTAAATTGTTGCTTCGAAATTAAGAGTGATATATGTATGTGTTGTATCCTGTCATACTAAAGTCGAAAATATCGATATTAAACCAACCAATTTATTAATATTTAAAAAAAATTTTGTTTTAACCCTTTAACGCCAAAACACCTCTTTCGGGGAAAAACATTCATTCTCGCGATTAGATAGTTAACATAACACTGGTCCCAATACGTGCACTTCATCTGTATTTTCGCGACACAACTTCTGGAAATATGATTTTCTACATGATATGTATACATCATACTGGGCGTTAAAGGATTAAAAATAAAGAAATTTCCGTCGATTGTTATTGAAACCTATTATTTCATCGAGTGTTAAACGAATATATGTGCCATAAAATATATCCATAATATCCACAGTCTATAATTAAATTCACGTAGACATTCGTAATAATGCTAGGGTTCCATTGTTCACGATAATATTTAATAATTTAGATTTTTTGCATCTTGCTTGGTAATCATAGTTATTAGGTGTACAGATTCATACATACGTGCTTTACTAACAAAGTTGTAATTATTTTTAAGGAAATTAGAGACATATATTGTCCTCAATATATTTTCGGCGTACTCACCGACACTGCACGCCATTTTGTTGAGCGAAACATGGAGAAGATAGTTTACATTTACACTAAATGTCAGTAGCTTATAAAAAAACATTTGTTTACTCTTTGGTTTGTCTCATATTTGAATTATTGTCATTAACATTATCGCTCATAATTGATACTTTTTTAAAATGAGACTCAATGTTGGTAAACATTAATTAACATGGCGGAATGTGTTATACATATCTTTGCAGTCCTATGTCTAGACTCACTGGACATTCAATTTTATTGTTAAGTTCAATTTCATTTTAAATGTTACGGATACTTCCAGATTAAAATATTAAAATGTAGTTAAATTCTACGACAACCAAGTGCCCATATAGAATACCAAAAACACTTTGGACCGCACAGAGTTGAATCGAACCTTGACAAATATTTCCTGAGCACTACGCTGCATGAAAGTCAATATTAAAAAACCGCCTGAATATATTAAATTATTAATTAACAATAAGATGTGATCTGTATTTTTAATCAAGATCTAAAACGTGTTTGCAATTCACCGTGTCGTTTTTTGTTCGCAGCCAGTGATATGAACTCGAACGTCAACATTCTCGGCTCCATAGTCACCGCGATCAAAGGCCTCCTCATCGGCTACCAGGCTGGTTACAGCTCGGAGACGAACAAAATGACGAAGAACGACTTAGGCATGGCCTTTAATTTCTACGACGTCGATTTTCATCTTCGATGCAACACGATACCGCACGAGTTTGGACTATCCCTTTTATACAAAGGTGATACCCATTTAAAAAACTTTTTATCTTCAACATCTTTACCCTCAACGTCTGATCCTCAACGTCTTTAACCTCAACGTCTTTATCTTCAATGTCTTTATCCTCATTGTCCTAATCTTCCATAATTTACCTTTGGTACTATAGTAGACTCTTACTGTTTCGGCGTTTCCTTGCACTTTAGCCTAGCAGGGCATAACATCTGCATGGAAGAGGTTTAGGGTATGTTTGAACTACGTCGCCGTCTTCCCAAGTGCTTGAAGGAGAACGTTCTCTTCTTCGGGGAAGTTTCGTGAAAAAGAGACGTATGTTTTCTCGAGTAACTGTAGGAAGACGGTGGAAACTGGCAGAACACCGTCAACCGTCGAACCTTTAACAGCATCCGATACATCATAGTTTTATTACTATTTGATTGTTTATTTTTTATCAGCTGCTTTGGTTTTGTTATAGTTTCGTTATTCTATGATATTGTTTCGTTCGTGTTGTTTGAATAAATTTTATTCTTGTTATTTGTGATGTACAGTTTCTTTGAAGACACCCCTGTGACTAACCTAAAGTACCTTTATCTTCAATATCTGTATTTTCAATATCTGTATCTTCAATATCTTTATCTTCAGTATTTGCATCTACAGTATCTGTATTTTCAATATCTGTATCTTCAATATCTTTTTCTTCAGTATCTGCATCTACAGTATCTGTATTTTCAATATCTGTATCTTTAATATCTGTATTTTTAATACTTGTATCTTTAATATCTGTATTTTCAATATCTTTATCTTCAGTATTTGCATCTACAGTATCTGTATTTTCAATATCTGTATCTTCAATATCTTTTTCTTCAGTATCTGCATCTACAGTATCTGTATTTTCAATATCTGTATCTTTAATATCTGTATTTTTAATACTTGTATCTTTAATATCTGTATTTTCAATATCTTTATCTTCAGTATTTGCATCTACAGTATCTGTATTTTCAATATCTGTATCTTCAATATCTTTTTCTTCAGTATCTGCATCTACAGTATCTGTATTTTCAATATCTGTATTTTTAATATCTGTATTTTCAATATCTGTATCTTTAATATCTGTATTTTCAATATCTGTATCTTTAATATCTGTATCTTTAATACCTGTACTTTTAATATTTGTATCTTTAATATCTTTGTCTTCAATGTTTGAATGTTTACATATCTTTAAATAAAGAGAAATAATCGCTTGAAATTATTTCTCTCGAAACCATGAAACTTCTATGTGAAACATTTTACGATGTTATCAACGGTTTCGCAGATATTCGCGGTGGATCGACTTAAAGGAATCACTTTGTGCATTCAATATCAGATGGAATACAAACGATTTTCTCTTCCAATAACAAAATACTTTTAATCTGAACAATATTAAAACTATTATAAATTAGAACTTATGTAATTGTCCACTCGATACCTTTTCGAAACTATCAAGCATTTAAACAGGAAATAAGATTTCTGTTGAAGTTTTATTTGTAAAAATTACACAGCTGAACGCAGTGTTCGTGAATATAACGAAAAAGAAATAATATATTGTACTTGGAACAGAATGCTGATTAATCGTGTGTTTGCTACGAGACGTTCTTGGTCAATTAAAAACTCCATAACAAAAAAAGCGAGTCGAGTGTCCCCGACCGCGGCGAGCGAATCTTTCCCCACTGTCATGCCTCAGACTCCTACACCTACGCTCCGTTACCGTATACACACACACACACACACGCACACGCACACGCACACGCACACACTCATCACACAGACACACACACACACACATCAAACCCAGGAAGGAGATCCTAAAATGTAGAGTTTACATAAATTATGGAAACATTTTTTCTTCAACAATTTCGAATTCTGCGAATAAAACCGCGGAACACGTGTCTAGACTAGAGATGGCGTGCAAAATCATTAACGGTGATTTATCACAGTGATCGCCGAATCACAATCACGGTCGTGATTGCAATTTTTTTATCTTGAGTAAATTTGCTCACTGCGATCATAGGTCCTTGATATTTAACCAGAAAAACATATTCAATATGATTTTACGATGAATTACGTTACTATTTGTGTTTTTAAAAATCAGCTTAGTAGAAGAAACAAGAAATTCTAAAAGAATGATTTGCTAGGTAACATGTAGATTAAAATTTATAATTATTAAGTTATTCATTATTCTTCATTGTTTCTAATTATTCCTTCACTTTATACGAGATAACTTTTTGTTTCGATGTCGTTAATATAAAATATACAGGTTATGTGTCGCGTGTAAAGATCTGGTATTTTTTTCCACCAATCAGAAAATAACAAGAAAAATCACGAATCACTGTGAAAAATTACCGTGATTGGGAAAGAATGTGATCGAATTATTCGTGATTCACAAGTAGCAGTTCACGCCATATCTAGTCTAGACCGACTGTTGAAGTTTCGGAAGGTCGATTTAAAAGTTACTTTTCTTCGACGGTGCACGTGCTTGTTTCTCGAAAGTGAACACGTCTAAAAGCAACGACATGCTTAAATCTTCCTTGAATTCATCCGACTTCCGGCTAGAACGCGATCCCTCGATAGTAATTTGTTCTCGAATTTTGGTCCGTGTACAGCTTGAACGTCCCGAATGTCAGACAACCGGAAGAAGTAGTACCTTAGCAAAGGAAACTTCTTCTCAAAGGAAATGCAAAGGGGGGATTGCAATTTCATTAAACGATGCACCCTGAATCCGCGCTGCTTACGGAGGAAGGGTAACATCGTGTATTCACGGGGCTGATGAAGATTTTTGAATACTTCTTGTACCTGGTTCTTTGTTCGAAAGTTGTTTTCACCTGACATTTCGTACGAACTTCTCTTACAATTGGGAGATTAATTTTGATTTCTCATGAATAATATATGCGAATGTTTATGCGTTCATGGCACAAACAAGAGTGAGAAGTGCAATAAAATTAATCTTTTTACAAGTAGTGACCAAAGTTTTTATATAAGTTCCGATGTTTTAATAAATCCTTTTATTATAAAAATTAATTTTTCGTATAAAATAATACGTATTTGCATAAACATCCGCAGCCTAATAATGAATTATTACTGATTTATTTGCAATTCGAAATGAAACTTATTTAATAAGTATTCTGTGTTTTTAATGTTTCCCATGAAAGCCACTTTGAAAGAGAAACATTTTTAATCCCTGCTTCGTTTACTTTCACGAAGTAGAGATTGAAAAGCTCAAGCTTCTCCTGTCACGGGTGAGTAACTTTCTTCCCGATTGGATTATGCAATTTTAATCACAAAGTGGAAACTGTATTATAATCTGTACGTGAGGCAACACGACACTTTTTGTTACTACATCATTTTATATTAGTTGACACGTTTAATCATTTTCGTACGAGATTCATCTTTATCTTATAATTTTATCAGTATTAGTTTGTCTACAGTTCAAATGGTTACAACGATCCGATGTGAAGTTTATATTGTAATCGTTCGATGAACTTATACTATCAAAAAATCAACGGATTTATTAACCATAATCTTCGCCTTCTCGGTAATTCCTCTTTGTTCGTAACACTAACCTTGCACTATTAAAACGTTAATGAAAATCTCTAAACTTCCTTTTAATTATCGATTCGAGGATACAGAGTTAATTAACAAGTTTCTCCGGAGCTTACGAAACGATAGAAAACGAACGGAACGCAATACTGAAGTCGATAATCTTGCGCCTCGCTGGTGGTGCGTGTATTCAACGAGGGATTATCGGTTTTAATCGCTAAATATTGATGCTCCAACCCTGTACCGCTTCAGGCGAAAAAATAATAACACTAACTTCCTTGTTTATCGGTGCATACTTCGCGATTAGGTACTTAAGAGAACTCTATTTGTTCCTATTACACCTCACGATCCACGCCGATACAATCGGAAAATAATCACTTAAATTTGTTGTAAATACTGAAATAACAATTATTTTCAAATTGCTGCCAAATATTTCGGTTCTAAACAAACTTTTAAAATATACACCTAAATTTTTTATACCTACTGTACGTGATTCTTTCGGCATACGAATTGCACGAGGGAGCCACAAAATGTTGAGAAATGAGATTTTCATTAATTCTGGCATTTCTTGATGTTTTTACCCCTTTGTGCTATTATCAATTAATTTATATCTACGTGGCAGAATTCCTGCCTGTACTATGACTATTACATCATATGATATGTACATCATAGTAGATACTAAAGTGGACATCGTAATACGTACAAAAGTAGTGTAGTATATACACTGACGTGCAAACTCGGTTTCCACTAGGGGAAAAAGTGGCGTACAGTGAGGGCCTCCTACCACTTGGTAAATTTATTTCAAGTACGGAAATACATGTTAAACCAAATGTTAATTTGGCATAAATTTCAGTACTTTTCAATAATAAGTGGTAAGAGGCTCTTCCCCATGGCTACTTTTTCCATTAGCAGAAGCCGAATTTGCATGTCAGTGTACACTACTTTTCATAAAACCCTTAACATCTCAGAACGCTACTGTTATTGCACAGATCCCTCTTGCACTGGACCTCTCAATTGTGTACTAACATTAATGTCATTTGAAAAATACACATTTTTCACGAGCAGTGACAAAAGACCTTTTACAAAATGTTTAGAAGTGCACATCATCTGTCTAACAGTAAGAAATAGTCGGCCATCTTCGAATGACTTCGAATATTCCACTTCATTTTCATTTTATTGCGTAAAGTGTCTTCTACACTGTAGATTCACCATCCAGAAAAATGCCATAAGTCAAAGTAAAAGTTGGGCAAATTTTCATCTAATTATAAAATCCAAATTACAATTACAATGTAATTGCAATGTAATTGCAAGCCAATTGCAATTACAATCACACTGTAATTAACTATAATGTAAATTGTACTAAATTTACAATAAACATTATACTGTAATTATAATCGTCCCGCAATTACATTGCAATCACATTCTAATTAGATTACATTTTGCCCAACTCTGGTCGAAGTACAATACTTTAAGCCAGATGGCGCTAGTGTTGCTATGTTTTAATACATGAGCCGTTTCTTTTGCCAAAGCGATTAACTCCACAAAATTGTAATTAAAATTCGCGTTAAATATTAAAAGTGAAGCACCAGTCAAGTTCTTTGGCACTAGAATTTGAAAATAATTTAAAAAATTGAGTTCGAATAAAATGCCACGCGATGAGTAAGTTTTTTTTGCTCTTCTAAAAAATCACGTTCTGTCGACTCGCGATAGTTGTCTAGCGGCGCGTGTGCGATATGGGATTTCGATTTATGTATTTTTGTTGTTCACAAATACTTTATGCAGTGTCCGAGCTATCTTTATTCATCGCGTTTCATCTGAACCCGATATTTCTAGGAAAATGCACTCTATGTGAGTCCGTTTTCATTACGAATTCCCGGCAACGGTCGACAGTAGATCTGATTGCGGAATCACATGGCCTCGCATACTGATGAAACAACGAAACGATTCGATCCGAAATCAGGCCAACTTTTCCTCGAGAACACAAGAACCAAGGGGATGATGATACATACTGTGAACCGCGCGTGGCAACGTAATTTCGATTCGTTTGACAGCCGCGGGGATGATGACGTGTACCCAGAATCAGCGCGGCGCGCATAATTTCGAGGCGCAACCATTTTGGCCCCTGCGGGTCCCACGCGCCATTCTCATGGTAATCGATATTCGTAATTACCGCGCGGGAAGTTACTTCGAAATTATTAGGTGTATGTATACGAAAATAATGGCGGTTCTTTAGTCGAATAGTTTTATTAATAATTTTGAAGCGGCAGGATAAGAGATCCAAATTTCACGTCTGATTGTATATTCACTTTAAAACCTTAATTACGAACCCCTCTTGTCAAAAAGTTCATTCAAACAAAATCAGAAGTAGAAATGCAAGAAGATGCATTTATCACTTTCTAAAAGAAGTGTTCCTAATTTTGTCCCTCCTAGTTTTAATGCTGAAACAGCTTTTAGTTGGTTGAAATAAATTTTATAGATGACTTTTATGTTTATAAAATTTTTTGTTTGTGAAAATATAGATATAACGTTTGTATCGAGTAAAAATGAAACAAAAACTAAAGAATATCATATCTAGTAATTGCACAGAAACTTCTTTGTTTGAGGTTTAGATTCACACAGCTCATGGCACCATTTGAAGCATCCAATATATCTAATCCATTGTTC
The DNA here is from genome assembly GCF_001272555.1 of Dufourea novaeangliae. Classification (NCBI taxonomy): domain Eukaryota; kingdom Metazoa; phylum Arthropoda; class Insecta; order Hymenoptera; family Halictidae; genus Dufourea; species Dufourea novaeangliae. Next base: position 3,230,916 of record NW_015373900.1, on the reverse strand, counting down.
TCCTTTTACGTCGCTCGAAAACAGATTACCACATAAAGCACAGGTATCCCCGGGGTGAAATTAAGACCAGCACAGGGGGAGAAATTAGGCACAATGTCTTTTTTCAGTATAATTATCGATTCTGACCTATAAGTGACATAACAAGATTGTCACTTCACGTTATGAACACAAAGACATAAACTACATCTAAGCAAAAAAGTACGTGATAAACTCATTTACCTTAAATACTGAAATCTGATTTTAAATATAAGTAATCACTATAGTGCACTGCGTGTAAAACAACAAACTTCCATAACTTATTTGGAATTTATGAAAGCTTTGATTAATTCTGCCTGTTTATTAGAATCATATGTAATATAAGTTTACAAAATTGCCACTAGGCTACTCCACTCAACATTGTAGAGGGGGTGGTGGTGGTGGAGGGGCTTAGGCACGGATATGAAATTCGGACCCCTTAACTTACAATATTAACCCCAATTGTCACACTGGGTCAAATTGACCCAGAACTTAGCTTTGAAGTAAAAATATCTTTGGGGAATCATTGAAAATTGTACTACTGGTACCATACAGTACAGAAATTCCAGGTTTCCTAAAAAAACTTTTTCAAAATTTTGTCGTTTATTCAAGAATTATTTTAAACACGAGAAAGTTTTAAATGTTAAGTTTTAACCATGAAAATATAATGTACAATGTTCGAATTTCATCTCAGAATTTTTTTCGACTTAATTTAACCAACAACTCTTAAGCAACAGCTGATTGAATATTGGCTTGGATTAAATTAACCCAGTGTGACAACTACGTTTGATAAAGGAAGTGCGACAACGGGGGGTTAATTAATCGAAATAAATTTCATTCATAATCTATAACATTCTGGCATTTCTCTGGCAGAAGTTGAATTGACGATAAAATGATTCGTTTTCTCGTTGATAAAATCATCCATCCATTTTTGAATATCTTTCTCATCTCGGAACTTTTTTCCAGAAGGCTATGTTGCATCCATTTAAATAAATGAAAAATCTGAACGAGCAATATCGGGAAAACAGTCCGAGTACGGTAAAATTTACCATCGAAGTTCCAATATTATCTGTCCAGTACGACAAGTAACATATGGCTTGGCATTGTTTTGTAGCAGAGAGTACGGTGCGGCACCTACGTTTTTGCTGGATCTTCGAATCCAATTAAACACGCATGCACACTGCCAACTTAAACGCGATGGCCATTATTTTTATATACAGTTAATATCATAGCTTCGAAGAGGTCTCTTTATCTTTATTTATCCCTCTGTCGCCCGAAGTCTCTCGATTAAGGTAGCTTCCGCATTTAGCGTCGTATCTAGCTCGGACTCCAGATGGCGTATTATAATTTTTAGCAATTTTACCAATTTAATTTGAATGATTAATGTTTTAAACTATTTCAAATTACTTAAGTGAAAAAAATTACAAATAAGTGGAAAAGACAAACATTTTTTCCTTATTGTAACAAATATTTCATTTTTTTAATTTAAAAAAAAAATTGGGGAGGTCGTCGAACAAACCCAAGGAAAACAAGCGACGTTGACGCTCATAGCATACATGCGTAGAAGGTACTACAGTAGACTCACGTTAAAGTAGCGGTGCGGGTCTCTCGAGGCGGGATTTTCCTGGAAACGTTACTTTAACGTGAGCCAATGGATACGCAGTATCTCGTGGCCGTTCGGTCGATCCACCAATTGGATTAGAATTTTTATTACAAATGGCGATCGATAGTGGGGTGTGCGCACGTGTGTGAATAATGCGTGTGAGTGGGGGCGTTCTTACCGCTACTTTAATGTGAGTCTACTGTACCAAACGCATTGAAACCTAAGTTTCCGTACTTTGATCTTAATTTTTAGTTTTATTTGATCGTTAACGTATCTTTTTTCCGTGCCATCATAATCTTCGCAAAACAATCTATAACCACCTAATTTTGTATAAAAATGTCATTTTCTGTAACTAAATAAGAAATGATTAACTTCTCAGTATCAACTGCAGTTCTATAAGTCTCGTGTTAAAGAGACATTTTTATAAAGTTTTTTTTTCAATAATTTTATGGTTGACCTTCCGATTTTTTGGTAGCAATCGAAAGTTGAAGCTTTTAAGAATGTTCTGTTAACTTTTCAATTAAATTTATAATTATTAAAAATTTGTGGGAGCCACCCTAAATGATCAATCGTTCCCCACCGGTGCATGTTTTATAATCCTGAGGTTTTCGCGCGTGGAACGACATATATTACGCATCTATCAAGACGAAAATAAACGGGCAAAGGGTGAAAATAACCTTGGACTAACGAGTTAAGTTTTTCTGGCGGTCGGATGCGAAATCTCATCTTTTTGATCGTTCCATTTTCCATTATCGGGTTTTCTTCCTTTCGTCTGTGTTCAATTGTACTGCGTATCTTCTCGCGAAATTATACGCCTAAGTGTAGGCGAACGGATGTGTTTACGTTATCTTTTTCACGAAAGATACTGATTGTTTCTTGTGACTTTTAGAATCAGCATATGGAATTTTTCGATCGTTCGCCTTGATTAATGGTAACGTGACATGGAATAAATAGTATATCGTGATATTACGCAAAACGATTTACAAAAAGAACGTCTGACTGAAATGAAATATACTGTAGTTTTTGAACATTAAAGGTAACCCTTTTTGTGGCAGCTTCAAAAAAAACCTCTGTGTTTTTTGGATATCATAAAATCACAGTTCAATCAGTTACGTTATTTAACATACTCAGTGGAGTCGTAAATAATATTCCTGTTCGATTTTGTCATTATATTTCTGTCCATCATGATCGAATATAATAATCGTTATAGCATTTGCGTATTTTTGTTAGTCAGTTAACCCTCTGGGGGTTATGGGTCGTTGACGACCCAATCGAATTCCCAATTTACCCGGACTTTCTTTAGAGTTTCTATTTTTATTGAAAACAGTTTTAAACGTTTGATTTGAAGAACGATTGCGTAATGTAGTAGAGGCTTTGTTGAGTATCCCAGGATTTTCTCAGATGTTTTTAAGAGCCTAAAACAAAAAACATTAAGCTTGGACATAATGACCCAGTTTGCCTACGGAGTGTGAAAAACTATTTTTTCCCACGGAGGGTTAATAATATAGTAAAATAATGGTCAATATAATACTATTTTAAGTAAAGTAAAATAATTTGTTTCGTCTCCAGCTGAATATTATATTTCATTTGAACTTGATGGGGTATAAAAGATTTATCCAGTCTCAAAATATTTGACTGGTATACTTATTTTCCTGTTAAGATTTCATCAAATGGCTACTTAAAGCTTGAAATCCCCGAAGTAAATTGTCAATCTGAACTGAAGGGGAATAAAGTTACAACGTGCGAAGGTTATTACAGTTATCAGTTGGTGGGTTCAAATGACGATGCATAATTGCATGGGCGTTCATTGTGGGAGTTTCCAATTACGGTTTGCAACTGTACCGTTCGTTGCCGCGTAAGCTGTAAACGAACACCCAATTAAATTCGTACAATACGTGCATTGCGCAATGAACGAAGTTCCTAATTAGCGACGTGTGCACATACGTGACAACTGTACACTAATACGAACTATTCCTGACTCTTTTTCTAACGTAAACGACAATTTCATTGAACTTTACTGAAAGCTTCACAATGGTCAAACTGATCATCCATGAAATCTGCAGTCTACTAATAGGTATCAACTAATAATCGTTTATCAACTAGTAATCGTTTTATTTTAACATTATACGAATTTTATTAGATAAGATTAAATATAAACTCTGTACTTACATGTTTTTCATCGAAATACTAGTGTTACATTCATTACATAATTATTATACTGAATTCGAAGATGATTCTTCCAAGACACTTTTATCTACCATTTTTCTGTCAAATGTTGTCATCGCTAGATAGTGTTTATTTTAGCAGAAACATAAATGCATCCTAATGAAGATCATTTGTGAATTTAGTTATTTAAGCCATCTTTTAACCATCCCAGCACGGAAACATGGTCACCGGTCCCTATGACATTTCTGACCCCACACCGATATTCTATTACTACACAGCGACGGCGAGGTTCGAGCTCGAGGCCCTCACCGAAACTGTCCTAACTCAGTGCGAGTATAGCTCGAGCTCTAGACCCTCAACGATATTACTGCTCGAGCTCGAGCCACCGTCACCATGTATTCAATGTAATGATTAGCTGGTTCCACATTACATTTCGATTTTCTTGGTTCTTATTACACTAACTGGAATAAAAATCTTGTGAATTATAAAACAAATTATATTTATTAGTTAATATTCTGCGGCGTCTTGGCCCGGTCGTTCGCATGTAAACAAACATCGGTCGCTATGCGATTTACACGACAGCTCCGTCACTGCGTGCCTGTCGCTCTCGAGACCGCGTGTCCCCACTCGTGACTCTGTCACTGTGTGCATGTCGCTCTCGCTCTCGCGTGACCCAGGGACCGTGCTCGGAGGGTTAATGCACGTGGAGGAAATGGCCAAACTTACCCCGAATTTTGATTCTTTATCTAAATTAACATTAGTGCTCAATATAATTGATTTTATTGTAACATCACACAGTACCTTCCAACAAGTACAATACACTGTGTAATTTTCCACTAAAGAAAAGAGCTATATTAATAATTTTCATTCATCGAAGTAACGTCAAATCGCCCGTTTCATGTGCAACGATCCAATAATTCGAGCGGTATGTGTTATTTGGCGATGCACAGTTGAAATTACGTGACAATCAAGTGTTTTTCCGTTTGTTTCAAGTAAACGAGGATTGGGAAACGGCCGTCAACGGTCTCGTGTCGAAAAACGGCGGGATTCAGGATAGCACCGTGGGCGCGGCGGCGAAATACAACATCGACGAGAGATCGACATTCCGGTGCAAATTCAACACGGATCTTCAGCTGGGCATGAGCTTGCAACAGAAATTGGACGACACCGTCACTGTGTCTTTGTCCTGCAACGTCGACTGCGCGAACGTGACGAGGGGCGGTCACAAAGTCGGCTTTGCCCTCGAAATCGAAGGGTGAACTGTCGCGCGTCGGCGTGCCATTGTCCATATGTCCTTTTGTAAAACGGTCTTTGGTGTCCACCATTTTCGAGTGCAATTGTTTCCGCTCCTTGTATTGTGATTGTCGACATTAAAACGTTCGATATTGATATTAAACTATTATTCTTACTTAATTGTCTTCGAGTATTTGTTAATTCTCTAATGTTCACAGTAATAACAAAAAATTTTTTTTTCAAAATACTGTTTTTGAGTATAAAAAAAAAATTATTTTGACATATAAAGGTATACAATATTCTTCCAAGGTCTAAAACAATTGATCAATTTCTCTTCATGTTTCTTAGGACGGTGCTTAAAATTAAACTTTTAAAATATTGCTTGGGCACCTTACCATTTTGTCCTTTATGCCGAGAAACGAGCCTGCTTAAATTTTCATTACATTTCACAATATTTTAGAGGTTATTACTCATTTATTAATATTTTGAACGGCGAATCCATACACTCTTTATAAATTTGAGAATGGAATTTAGAAAGTATTTATAACAGTGTTTGTTGTTATTAGTCAAACAAATCGAAGAAAAATATCCTCTAACGATATTATTTACGAAATAGATTTTTATAAATGTGAATTAACTATTCTTCAAAAGTTGTTGGTTCACAAATTTATTTTGTAATAATATTCCAATGATAAATAAATGCGTTGAAAAATGAAAATACATATGTCGACAAGAAAATTGCACCTAAAAAGCACAAAATTCAATGGTTTGTAACACCCACTAATATTTAACTGAACAACATGAAACAAATACCATATTACTTACTTATAACAGTTGACATATTAACACGGTGCCCCGTAAAAAAATACACTTTTTTAAAATAAGCACCACCCTAGTGTACAGAGTGTTCGATTACTGTTGTCGGGAACTTTTAAGGGGTGATTCTACACGCCAAAATAAGACGAAAATCAAGAATGACGAAATTACGTTAACGGCTTCGTTTTTCAGTTATTAATTGTCTAAAATGCCGGGTGAATATGTCTGACGCGACGGGTTATTCTACTTACAACGCGCACTGGCAACAGTGGCAATCAGTCGCGCTAGGACTATTTCACTCGCATTTTCGACAATTAATAACTAGGAAACAAAGCCTTCAACGGAATTTTGTTATTCTTGATTTTTGTATTATTTTGGCATGTAGAATCTTCCTGTATCATCGGAACTACCAAATCTATCAAAATGACGGACTTCAGATTTTTTCTTTTACAATAATTACTGAAATTATAAAGGTGTTTTTAGTGGAATTTCAGTTGATTTTTAACTTATTATACATTTTACACTATACTATATTACGTTATATTGTATTATATGGTATTATATGTTGAAATGTAAAAACGTGGAGTGGAAAAATTCCTGTTCTCAAAATATATACATGGCGTTGGAAAAGCGATCGTTCGAAAATCAGGAGATTCGTAGGAATAAAATAGATCAATTTATGAATAAATATTGTAGATTATTTTACAAATCAATTAATGTTAAAGACAAATATAACATTTCGCTATATATTTTTGAATCTTCTGACCCAAGTTATCCCTACTCTATTAAATTAGAAATAGAAATTGAATTTAAACTGACTATTTATATTCTACACATTCTCCATTTCCACAACGTTATATTTATTTTAATTCTTATAAATAATCATTCATATATCACACAAGTTAATTATACTTTTAACTATCCAATCTAATAGTATTGATTGAAGAAAGAAATAATCTCAAGTACATCTCGACAATCGGTTAAATATGATTGGAAAAATTCTTCATACATCCATTACGCAATTCCACACTGGTCCAAGGGTTGAATGGGTTATCCGTATTATTTTACGACGGATAATACGACAGTGAGCGATCTGATAATTTTCAATTTTCTCAGAGTGGAGATACGTACCTACTTCGGAAATCATTCGAGTTTCCTGAGTTCGGAGATTCAAATTTTTCACTGTATTCTCCGATCTCTCGACACATGCTGAAAGTTTTCGAACGATTGATAACCACGGAGCGATCGGACTCATCGCGGGATTGCCGGCGAACGTTTCAAGAAACTCTCTGGCACATGCTATGAATTGCTAGTGCTTCGCTAGCATCACTAATGCCACGTGTCTATCAAACGCCATCCACGTGATCTATGCACTTGTATGCAGCATTGTTTGAAAAGTCTGACGTCTGTAGATCTTTCTGATATTTTGGGACACAATTTCAAATACAATCTAAATTATGACTTTTAATTGACTTTTTGTTTGAATATATCTCACTTTACATGGTCGAATATTAATTACTGTAATTATGGTTTTTTCCACTAGTTTCGTCATAGTTTCTATAAGTTTTAATTAATTACATTTAAAATGTTTGTGAGTAAATAATAGAAGAATTAAAAAATTTGTTGAAGTTTATTGTATGAGAGAGAGCCGTAAACATACTGATTTCAATAATATTTGAGTTTTATTTAGTAACATATGTAACAAAGAAGGTAATTCTCTGTAATAACGTTTTTTTCAGTAATAATACGAAGTATAATGTTATAAAATGATGAAGAAAATAAGTTTGTATAATAACGTTCTCTTAAGTAATAATATGAAATATAATTTTATAACCATTTTTTCAGAGTCTACTGTTTTATACATTCTACACTGACTTTTCTTTCTTGATTCTACGATACTAGCAATTTCTCCTGATATTAAGAGAAGTTGCAATTTTGTCGCTTTAAATATTTGTAAATATTAAGTAAATATTAAGTAAATATTAAGTAAATATTAAGTAAATATTAAGTGAAAAAACTTCCCATACGTACAGAAATTGTATTCTTTAATTTCCATATGTGCCATTAAGTTTTACTGTATAAAAAAGTTACAAATATCCTTATACTCTTTTTATATTGTGTTATTATATGCATAATGAGAAATGCCATTATGAAATAATAATTTGAATAAGAACACGATATGTTAAATTACTTTATAATATATTATTACAAAGGCGGTTCTTATATTTTGTAATAGTTTCCTTTCTTGGTTCCTTTTTTTCTGAGGTTATGCGAAGTGTTACTATTTCACTGGGAGAAATAAAAGCAATATGTAATCGAATTCACAGGTTTCTAATAAAACCTCCCGTCGACAATGCGTTACGACGAATTCTCGATGGGCATCACGCAGCGAGCATTTCGGAGTAGGAACAGCAACAGTTCCGGAAATTAATGAAACCGGAACGTTATTGATCTTGTTGCAAACGCGTGTTTCCATTGTAAACGAAGAAGTAGTTTGCCCAGGCTTTTCACTAGCAGAGAATGAAAATTTGCGAACTTGAAGCGGGGTCGTGCTCAACCTGCTTTTCTAATGAGGAGAATAATGAGAAATAGTCGGAGAATAGTTGCTTCTTAATGTCACAGTTTACTTAATAAAGAAGCTGAAGAAACAATTCGTAGACTGGAAAGAACAGAAATTTTTGCCGACGAATATATCGATTAAACAAATCGAATCTGAAACCGAAAACGAATATATATCTTAATTAACTTTGGAGTTGTCTTTCAAGTTGTAACTTATATTGTTTTTTTTACCGTGATATCGAATATTTACTGCAATGTATGTAAGTTATAGACAGTTATTTATATGTTAAATTAGTCACAGAATAAAGGACTATTTTTCCAGAGTAATATTAAGAAATATTAATTGCGAGATGTAATTAAAAGAAGTTAACTTGTAGAATATGTGTAAATAAAAAAATATCAGTACATCGAGGATAGTTCAAAGTAGAAAATTAGAATAAACTTCCAAATGCTGTTACGAAACAGCGCTTTAAATTCATTTTTCAATTTCACTAATAATAAGGTAATGTTTTTTAGTGTGTGATTCATAAATAACCAAAGTTCCTATAACATAAGTTTTTATTAATTATTATTGAACCATTCTTTGAATTAAGATACGATTGTTAAACATTACTTTGTATTGTATTTTTAGCTAGTAAGATCTAAAAACAGTTTCTAACTAGCAAGCAGACGGTGTTTAAATGTTAGATCCCCTTAAACATAGAATATACCGGCTTGTCATTCACTATCATCCTGAATATCGACAACTTGCCAATAATCATTCCTATCAAGCTAAAATGTCTTTCGATTCTTCCTTCCGTTTAAACCTTCATTAATGACTTCGAGGTCTCTATCATCTCTAATTTGCAAGATTTGAAACTATCTAACACGAGTCATTCATTCGTCACTTCACTTCTGTGGCAGACACAGGTTTAGAAAAATCAAAGAGACGACGAAAACTTCTTATTAACGTGGAAATATGATCTATTTGTGACATGTGCCATTGTTCACAATTTAATATAATAAAAAGTTTCATAAAGTTTAACGATGCTTTTACTCTATTCTGAACAGAATTGTAAAGTCTCATACTCTGTTCATGTAATTGATACACTATCGCTCGTAAGTATCAGGACATCTGGTCTGTATAAACAAAATGTGATGTTTCGTAAAAAGGACATATTTTCGGCCATGTTTATTATTGAACAGTAGTATAAACCTTGTTCTTTATGTTTTGATTATTTCGTCAAATATCTAAAATATATTTTTTCAAACAGTAAGTTAACAGTTAACAGTCACATTACACTTGGTATTCATACTCTAGCATAAACATCTGCTCGATCCTCAATCGCCCGTCACGCACTGTATCGCTCTCAAAATAAATACTCAATAGTAATAAATAATGAGATATCATGTATAATGATATATACAGAGGGTAAAAAAAGTATTCGTACACCCTTTAAAACAGAACAACCCTTTCAATATTGGATCAAGTGACTTGAGTTTCCTTATGAAGTTAGAAGGATGAATTTACTAATTGACGTGTTAAAACAATTTTGAAAAATTTGCGACTTTTCAGAGTGTCGAAGATAATAATAAATATCGTTTTTTACAACTTTTTGTCTGGACTGTAATGAAAATTTAATAAATACATTTCGAAGATTAATGTCAATTGTATAGATAATGCGAATTTATTGAAATCGGTTAATACTGGAAATATGTAAGAATCTTTAGATATACTACAGTTGCAGGTCAAAAGTCGCGAAAAACTGCGAATTTCAACATGTTTAACCGTTTGTATCTCATAACAACGTTAACCGATTTCGATGAAATTTGTAGCATGCATACAACTAACATAAATTTAAGCAATGTATTCCTTAAATTTTAATTACAATCTCAGATACAAACGTCGCAAAAAGCGACCTTTACTATTTTCTTCGCGATTCCGACCAATTGCAACTTTTTCAACATTCTGTTACATCATTTAGTACACTAATCCTTCTATGTTCACAAAGAAACTCAAGTCATTTCGTCCAATTTTGAAAGAGTTGTTCTGTTTTAAGGGTTGTACGAATACTTTTTTTACCCACCGTAAATCATTAACACGTAAACATGTGTCTAATATGTTGATAGTTAACAGTTCTAATTAAATTCCGTTCAGTCCTTTTAATTATATTGAAAACACAAAAGATGTCGAAGCTTATGAATAGCCCTAATTCCATGATCAGAGGCTGTACCGATAACAAGAAAGATGTATATAAATGATAACGCGTTTAATATTCATCCGATGCAATAAATATTCCCAGTACACGGTATATTTAAGCAAACACACTCGTCGCTTACTGGTATTTCCCAGAATTTCATAAAACTGCAAAATATCGAAAAGAACAAGCCGAAAAGTCACTCTGGCGCGAGTTAATATCAGAAAGGGCAAAAGTCCAATTTTTATCGAGTAAATGCCAGAGACTGGGTTAAACGTCGGCCAATTTCGTTGCCAATATCGCTTCCCCTCTCAGTGAACAGAGCTTTTGTCCAGGCATTGCAGAGACATTCTACGAGGAGGTAGGGCACAGCGGGAAATTATCAAGGCCGTGGGAAGCGGCTCATGTAAATAATTACTCACCCTGTGCCGTGGAACCGCCGGCATGCTGCTGGTCCTGCCACGATATTGCCTCGGTCCTGGGCCACGTGATCCAGACGTTGAACCGGCTGGTCCAGCCGGGCTGGTTGGACTCGGTCCACCTGGACTGGCCCCTGGACTTAAATGTGACGAGGAGGACACTGCCCCAGGACTGATCGCTGGGGTCCTTGTGGGACTCCTTGGCGAGGGCGACAAGTGACCCCATGGGCCAGCCTCTGCTTGCAGAAACCTACATTATCCACAGAAGGGAGTATGGTTATAGCATTGTATTATGCGAGGTGTGTCTAAAAAGTAATGGGACTTGGTTCTCTAACAATATTTATTGGCTCCTCAATTACGAATTGATATGTCTCTCGAAATAGATTTTTTTTTTCAAGTCGTTCACAACGTTAGAGGTCTTTCCATTGCTGGAAATAGTGCTGGAAGTCCTATTTCATTCCTGGAAACAGTGTTGGATGTCTTCCACTGGAGCTGCGTTCTGTTGGTTTGTTAGAAGCTTTTGGATGTTGTCCTTAGATCCAAGATGACGATTCCTTGCGATGGGTTTTGATTTTTAGAAATAAGTAGAAGCAGCGTTACCAGATCGAAGGCAAACAAGGAAAATGTCGGATGGTAGTGGACGAAAAGGGTATAGATAGTGAGAGCAAATGACGTATGTAGACTGGCAATGGGGGTAATGTGACATCATGTGTTTCCCTCGTGTGAGAATTTGCCTAGTAATGCTGGGATGATGTCACGTGGACTCGGATCAAGAGAGTAAGGGCGGCTATAGAACTACTACAAATACTCTTATTGATTAAAATCTCGTTTGCAGAGAGATTTCTTGGATGCTGCATCGTGGCAGCGCTTTCTTTCACAGTCTACTCTCTGTGAACCAATTTTTGGCTAATGTGGATATTCATGAAGGTCCACAGCACCCTTCACTCCATTGATCTGACTTCACGTGACTCTTGGATCATCTTAGATCAGTTAATTTGGAATTTTGGGCAACATTCAAAAGGTTATGACAGGACAACTGAAAGCAGTTCCAGTTGACGACTTCCAGCACTGTTTCCAAGAGCGGGAACAACGTTTCAGGCTGTATGTAGCTTTCCATTTTGAGATGGATAATATTGATTTGTGGTTTCGAAGGTAATAAATGTTCTTAGAGAAACAATCTCATTACATTTTGTATTATATTGTGCAGAGTCTCCTAAAAGTTACTGTGGACTAGACTCTACTGGGTGTGACTTTTACAACATTTGCTGTAGGAAAAAGTGTAACGTGTGGTGTTAATGTACAGCACTGTACCTATTTGGACACTCTGTGTTAAAGAAACTCGTTCGTATGTTACAGATCGGAATAATAAGAAATTAGGGAGCGGACTATGTATAATATTGCATATTCAAATAATACATACATATACAATAGATGAACATGTTTAAATACGTGTTGATTTACGTAGTATTAAATTAAAGTTGAGAATAAGAGTGAATGAAGCAACGGTTGGGATTTTGTACTTTAATAAAAATAACACTACGACTAACTGAATGTCAACTATCAAGTAGTTATACATTAACTGATATCTAAAGTAACTAAGAAAACTCATGGAAAATGTGTAGATATAATAAATAAAATAATAATCATTTTCTAGCTTACATTAATGGAACTATTTACCAAATTGAACAAACTGCTTTATTTAAGTACTTTTCTCTAGAAATATTATTTCTAGCTATTACTTGTATAATATTATGAGCATTAAAAATCTAATCTCTTGCATTTCTTTGTACATACGATGTATTAGGAGTTCTAATATATTAAAATGACCGACAATTGTCAGAAAAAGTCCTTCTGACGAGAAAGTACGCTAAGGGAAGTAAAAAAGACCTTACGCGAGAACTTTTTATAAGACAATGGGGAACTGTTTTTCATGTCGATACCGCTATAATCTATGTTTATAGAAAGGTCTTTGAGAAGTATTTGCATAAGAAAGTACGAGTAATTCTAAAAGTTTCAAACTAATTTAACTTTCTTCTTTTTACACGTAAAAGTGATTGAACGAGTAATCACGTGAATAACCGTGTAAATATTGTCGTACAAAAAGTTCGAATTAAAAAATAATTTTACCCAGCGATAAATTTGACGCAGAAACTTAACTGTGTGATACTTTGACGTAAAAAAGGTCCCACTATTTTCCTTTGAAAAAGAAAAAAGAAATCATGTGAAATGTTGTCCTTGACTTGCAATAGTTGAATTCTGCATACATCAGCATTATATAAACAGTAATACTTAATATTTCATAGTACACTAAGATACAATTTGATTATCTTAATGTTTATATTGTAGAATTTATATTAACTAAAATTGGTTTCAATCACTGAATAATATTAGAATTGTTATGAAACGAGTCAAGTTAATATCTCACATTAATTATATTGTAACCGCCACTGGACAGATTTAATGGCCGTTTTCAAACACCACAAAATGTTTAGTGGATCATGTAAATAAATGAATTAACCTTTAATAGAGTAACAAGTGCAATATATTATTCAGAAGATTGCGTGAATCATATATTTGGCAGCATCACTATTATTTTCAATTCGAAAAATTATATATTTCTTTCCTTTTTAACCATCAGTGTACTGTCTCCAACAGTTCAAAAATAATTTCTAAAAATTTCAAACAGAATATTACAAAATTAACTGTAAGAGAAATGGATCAATAGTCTAGCATACAAATACCAATTCGATACGGACGAAAGAAAACATTAAACTCGTGAAAACAGAACAGAATGAATGTTACGTAATGCTCTTATTTTAATTTTGTAAATATCAGGTCTTTCATAAGTTTTCTTCTTCAAGAATTAGTTCTATTCTCGTTAACCCTCTAGCATCCAGTGTAACTTTGAAGTCAAATAATAGTTTGACTATTATCAAACAAATGACAATGCTTTTTTTTCCGCAGCGTAGATAGCACACGATGCCCAATGACGTCTCCAAGACGGCTGAAAGGCGCCTTAGGCCTAAAATAGCTGTAACATAGGCGTCTTCACGTGTTATCTGGGAGTGGACCAATTTAATTTAAAAGAATTTTTTTACATCCATAGCAAAAATCATAATTACTTAATTTTTGACAAAAAACAGCTAACCACTGGTGACATGTACTCTCGAAACTAGCTGGGCGTAATACTATTAATATTATGATTACTTTTATTATAGTTATTAAACTGCGGATTTTATGTCTCTGTAGCTCATAAGGCTCTGTGATATACAATAAAAGGCATAACTTTCATATTATCCTTAACCTATTGATAAGATACTTAAGGGAAGAAAGAAATTCCTACTTTTGTTCGTGTCTTTATGAATTAGGTACGTAAATTCTCATTTTGCATCAAAACTCGCGGTCTGATAATTATATAACATTTATATATTTACTGTTTATAGCCCCTTAAACCTCTATAGGACGGGTTATTACTATTAGCGAATCAGTTGACCCACTGAATTGGATGCTAGAGTTTCTGTTAAACTTTCGTTTGCTCCTTTTTTCATTCAGAACAGTTTCACGTCTGGTCCTCCTAGTCGATATAGTGTGAATATAGATTACAGAGGGTTACAGTACAGTACCAGACAACGCTATAAACGTTAATTTAAACATTATTCTCTTAAATATTAATAATCTTAATACAATCAATACTCTTTAACTCCGACGTCATCCAAATATAGGTGACACGTGCATTGCAAAGTGGCTAGTGCAAGTGGCAGTATAATTTCAACCCAGACCAACAGCCTCTATAAACTAAACGCATATATTTTTGACGATTTATGATTTGAAAAAACGAAATAAAGTGTGTCTCGCTGCGTACGACCTTTTTCAATGCATCACTCATTGTATTACTACTGAAAATGTTAAAGACATTTATCGTCAAAGAATTATTACTAAACTTTGGATGTTTATGCAAGTGCATATATTTTTATAGAATACAGATAAAGCAATGGAACCGGTTCAGAAATTGGTTTTGTGATTAGAAAGATCTAAGAATATATTCTTTATTTTGTATTTTTTGAAGAATGCATATGTTATTTGCCATGCATATGCACATATCGCGCTTATCATTATGATGCACAATTGAATTTGGACGAAATGCTTGTAATTTAGTGTAATTCGAATTAAAATATACCACAATAATTGCTAATTATGGGGTTTATTTTATTTCTGCAATTCATTTTCTGTGAGCTTCCACCTCGACCAATTGCGTGCGCAATTTTTAGCCTAAGGTCATTTTAAGGTAATAGTGTGATGCATTGTTGGATACGTTTTGATTTCCTCTTTGTAATGGCAAATAAAAAACCAGGGCATTCCATTTAAGAAAACGTTACTATTAGAGAAATCTCAGAAGATATGACCTCGAGATGACCTTCAATCTCATAGCCCAATTTCCCCCCTAAAATGCACTAACCTTCTCCCGAACCATTTTTTTGTACCGTGACAAATAAGAGAATAATTAAGGGTGGTAGAGTTAGGTGGGACAACCTGCATATACATATATGTATATATCTGTATTAATGTAGTTCAATATCTAAATCGGTGAGTGTATTAGAAGTTAAGAAACAACAAATAATTATAAAAACAACAGACACAGATCAAGAAATTACCTGTGCAAATCCGGCGTTGGCCTGGCCACCGCTATGCTGGAACTACGTCGTCTGGACGGGGTCGGGGATTTCGGTCCGTCAACGGCCGCGTGACCTTGGGATCCCATTAAGGATGTGCGGTGCAGATGGACTTCGACCTCGCTGCTCCGCCTCTGGAAGGCCCTTTTGTTCCATCGTCTGCCCTTCGGGTCGGCGCTCGGATTGTCCTGCTGTCTGAAAAGCACGACGATGACTTAGCAGAAAAAGTGAGTAATTGATCCCCTTATCTTTGCCAGGCGAACGGGCGATTTTAACAAGGTGGGTCAAGTGGGCTGAAAGCGTTTTTATTTGCGGACCGTCAGAGAAGCTTATATATACACACCTGACGCAGTTAGCACCGAGGTAGAATGGTTTTTTTTTCGCCTCATGGACAATAGTCTGTTTTTTATTCGAGGTGTATAACGTTTTTGATTCTAGATCGAGTCAGCCTTTGGTGTATATACGTGCCTCTTGTTATAATATACGTGCAAATGAATTACGAGCAACGAATGTTAGGTTAATTGGGTCTGTAATTAAAGAAAGTGTTTAAGGAAGAAAGATTTCACTTTTTAATACGTTCACTGCCAACTATAAGGTAACTCGTAATGGAAACGTTGTCAAGAGGCTGAATTATTCAAATGCCGTTACAAAATTTTTACATAAAATTAATATCGAAATATAATTCCAAACAAGATAAACAGTCACTATTAACTAAACGCATATATTTTCGACGATTTATGACTTGATAAACGAAATAAAGTGTGTCTGGCTACGTACGGCCCTTTTCACTGTTGTAGTTAACGTGTTGACAGCTTTGACGTGAACAGTACTGATTGTGGGCAGAGTGAAAGAAGCTTTTAGTGAAAATTAGATAGTGTGTAACAATAAATGAACAATCGTTTGATAGCAGTTTTCGTACATACAGACGGGATAATGGTGCATTAATTAACGATTTCTATTAATAGGTATAGTTCAGTTTTTTTCTAGAACGGAAGAAAATTTTCTGGCTAGAGTAGTTTTAATCTCTTTGTGATATGAATTCTTGTGATAACTGAAAACTTTATGCTGCTTAAGCAACATATTTAACCATTCAAAAAACCAAACCATGATTATGTAAACATTGTAAGCAAACAAATAATCATTATACTGTATGTTGTTCCTAGAAATCATGTCATAATCGTTTTAATAAATTCTTTCTGGTCTCCACTATATACATATGCAAAGAACTTATTCGTCAAAGTCGTCAGAATTTTTCTTAATGGGTATTTAGTATTTCTCCGAATGAGAGTATCCATTTGACTAGATAATATTTGGTAGAACTGATTATACATAATGATGAACAATACATTTAAATTTCTGAAACTTTCGCCGCAAAGACTATATAAATATTCAACAAGAATACGATCTTCAATTTCGGTTTTAAAATTAATTTTCCGTTAAATTTTCTAGCCGACGTTCATCGATTCAAATATACATATAAATACCACTTTGAGAGCTGTGACAAGCAATTTTTTGTACCTTGTACAATTCTGTCCCGCGTTGTCGAACCAAACCTGTCGAATAAGGGGTGATTAAATTGACTAATTAACGCAGAAGTTCAAGTGTCCAATGGAACCCTTGGCCGAGTTTACTTCAATGAACTTAAAGCTGCACGCCCGATATCCCCATTCTGCCAATATCCCCAAGATTCGAGCTAAGAGGTGTTGTTAACGATAACGTTATCGATAGATATCGATAATAATGCAATGTTATCGATAATATCGTTAAGATAGTTATAAGTTGGATCCAATTTAAAGTTTTATTACATAAATTATATGACGTGTACGTGTACAATAGATGACATTCATTATTACAGATATTTAAACTCAAGTGTAATTATTGGAAAATGTAATCCAGTGACGTGATATAATACAGAAGAAGCTACAATTTCACTAAAGCGTATGACTATGACTGTCAAATATTTATCTATATCAGCAAGTTCTAGTCCAAGTGAAAAATTGTTTTCTAAAACATGACAGATTCTTTCTGACAAAGAGGTTACAGCCGAAATCCAGTAATATGCTCTCTGTAATACTTTCGAATAAGAATAAATAGATCTGAATAATAAATTCATTATATGTTCCATTCTATTAATGCATGGCATTGTAATCACTCATGTTTGCCTTATCTTAACGATATTATCGATATATCAATAACTATCGATAAGACATCGATATCTTAACGATATTATGGATATATCAATAACTATCGATAAGCTATCAGTATCTTAACGATATTATTGATATGTCAATAAGTATTAATAAGTGATCGGTATCTTAATGATACTATCGATATCTTAACAACAATATCGATACATCAATATTTATCGATAACTTATGAATATATTAAAGATATTATCGATATGTCAACAAGTATCAATAAGTTTTCGATATCTTAATGTATTATCGATACTTCAATAACTATCGATAACTAATCGATATACATATTAACGATACTATCGATAAGCTGATATCTTAACGGTATTATCAATATATCAATAAGTATCACTAAGTAATCGATATCTTAATGATCTCCATCTAGATGGCAAGAAATCGCGTTAGAACATAAACCCGAATCGAGAGTCTTCCGCTCGAGATGGCTTCGTTCCGCATAAAAGGGAGCATCTCACCACGTACCGCAGGTGCTCCACACTTGTACGAATTCAGATACGAGACCGGATACAGGAAACGCGAGTTCACGATAAAATACTCTTCGACACTGGGAAACCCGTCTTGTTGGACTATCTATTCCTCGAGTACTCCATTTACCATACGTAATTCCGCGCGGTTGTTGCGCGGTGACAAAGTATCCTCAGTGGCTGTTTCCAGAGATCCCTTTACTGGTGGCGCACACAGTGCAATTTGAAAATCGTTCTCTTCTAGACCAAATATTTATCTAACATTTGAACCGGTGGTTATGAAAATCGTCTGGGTTATATGCAATTTTCAGTTTCAGATGGATATTTAGATTTTCGCGTTTTGAATGTAAATTGAACTCTGCGGTAACGACGCGTAACTGTCACCGCAGTTAATCGGATTGATTCTAACCTCTTTTTCGATAGTGGTGCCATGTAATTGTAACGTGGATCGATATGAACCCGAAATAAGTTTCAGATTCAATTTTAGGTTAGTAATCTGAGCCTTTTTTTATAATAATCAATAGATTCAGCAACTTAATACACAAGTAGTATACCTCAATATGTGCACAAGACAAGGTAAGCAGTGGGAAGTACAGACAAAAATTTACATATCTTATTTTGCGGGTATTAGACGTATTTGAATGAATCAAGTAGAATACATGCAATTTTTTATATGATTTATTAGCTGATAATAATCTAAAAATGTGGTTTAATTGGATAATAGATCTTGTTTAGGCCACTTTACTTTTATGCTACATACATTATTACACAGTTTAAGTGTACTTACATACATTCACGTGACCAAGCATTTCGTTAACCACTACACTCTCGCAAATGCATTAATGGATGTGTGTGCTATTTACATAATTGATTTAATTCTCCTGTTAATAGAGATTCATATCTGTCTATTAATACAAACTATATCTCGTTAATAAAATCTATCTAAACCTCAAATGTGTGGCCGTCTAAACGGCGCTAATAAAAATTAAATTTAAATCTTTCTGGAATCCAATGTCAATCTTAATTCCAGTACCTTCTGCGTATAATCTCCGAACGAAAGAAACCAGGTTGAGAAGTTCACCGACTAAAGAGATCATTTCTAAGGTACTAGACTTTAATTGTTCGACATTTTCACGTATATCGGATGAGTCGTGTAATCTGATCACTTTGAACATTCATGATGTTAATTAACAAGAAAGGTTTCCCAACTCGGAGACGTCGATTTCAATGAAACTTCGTACGTTTGTTAAGCAAGCAAAAAAAGGGACACCTTTTTTTATTAGCTAACATTCACTTTAAGGAGGCGAAACCTCCCCTCAAAGTGATTTCATCCCCTTAGAGTGAATGTCAGCCGAAAAAAATGGCTCCTTGATAACTGAATGCCCTCTACAATCCCACAAAGTTTCATTATAATCAGAATCTGTGGGTCGAGAAACCTTCCTTGTCAGCGGGCGTGCGCACGGGATATATGTATAATAATAAAAATTTGCAAAACTATAGGAGGTAATTTCATAAATATATGTATATATACCAATGGATTTGGAATGAAACGCTCGTCATTTTTTGTTATAAACAAATTGTATTTTGGACAAGTTTTTAGCACCATATTATTGTACACGAAAAACCATAAAACTCGCCCATTAGAAGTTTTCATGTATCTCCTCCGGTTTTCGAGATAGTATTTCTGTGTCGAAACTTTGAGCGGTGGTTCCAGCCCCTTAAAGTGAATGTTAGGCGATAAAAAAAATACGTGTCCCTTATTTTTGCTTGTTTAACAAACGTACAAAGTTTCATTGAAATCAGCGTCTCCGGGTTGGGAAACCTTCCTTGTAAGTAATAAACGTTCTTTAACTCGAATAATTTCGGACAGAGGAGCCTGAAAATGTACTATTCAACTGATCAGATTAATCCAATGCTGTACTCTCGATCAGTGTAAAATTAAAAAAAAAAATTGGATTGGAATGTTTGATTGCGTACTTATCGATGGCGGCTATATTTGTTCTTTCAATACATACATTATTTAACGCGTACAATAAAACTACACACCTGACATGCTATACTATTAATTTTCAAAGATTATATATCATTTCTGCTTACAAAATTTCCTTTATTTTCAATCTGTTTCAAGCACATTCGTTATAAACAAATTATTTCACTTTCGAATGAGTGATTGATAATAGAGGGACCTCGCGATTATTGTCCCGAACTCAGATCCGGAACAATAATCGTGGACTACGCGAAACGCTTCTGACCCTCGTGAATACATTTTTTTCCGAAGCTCGAGCCCCGGTAACTCGCCTGCGACGCTCTCGTCGACCAATGGTTACATTATAGCCAACCACACAATCCGATTGTGTGTGTACCGATTCGGCCAATAATAAGAATACGTGTGACTGGAGGTGATTCCAGCTACATTCGATTCGTTGGCAGCTCTCTGGGCATTCGCTGACGATTGAACGCTTCGACTAATCGTCGTACATTCCCCCGCTTCGTCCGTCGAGTCCATCGTTGCCCCGACGCGCTGAGACAGCTTCCCATTTACGAGCGAAAACAAGATTACATTCGCGGGTATCAGCGAGACAACGCTAATGCAACGATTAAACTTTTTTATATTTGATTCTTTGTTCATGAAACTGTTACTAGTACATTGGTGAGCTTTTTCTGATTAAAATGATACCAAATACGACATAATTTGGATCATATTTACTCATGTAGAAATTGCTAACAGTTCATATTCGTTCATTATCGCTTCTGATAAATTATAAACACGACTTATTAAACACGTTTAATAATAACAATGTAATTTTTTTAAACGTGACTACATATTTTTATTGTTTTATTTTATTATTTTAATCAAAAAAATCTCACCAATATGTTCATAAAAATTTCATTAATAAAGAACCAAAAATTAAAACGCTTTATCGTTGTATGAGTATTGTCTCACCAACACCCGGGAATGTAACCTTTTTGTGGCTCCCAACGTTTAGTCGTCGGCTCGTGAATGGGAAAAGCCGCCTCGGCGCACCGGGGCAACAATGTATGCGTTTGCCGGGTTTCACGACCCCCCCCCCCCTCCAGTGGTTGGGATGACACCTGGACAATAATCGTCGATCAATAATCTGTCAATAATCGCGAGGTCCCTGTAACATTTTTTAGGTTATATCGTACAGCCGTTTGCATCGTTGAGATATATTTTATTTTGTTGGATGATCTGTTTTTTTTTTGTAAAAAAGAAATAAAAACTTCCGATATTTAAAAATAAAATATCTATAATTAATAATTTGGAATTAACAATTACCTATTTATACGTATATTTATGCAAAAGTGAAGATTGAAAACGTTAAATCACGAAACCTATCTCGGGACGAACGAAGCCTGATTATAGGTGCTCTATTTTCTCCAAAGATAGTATCGACTTACCATCAGAATCTTAATCGAACTCTGAACCGATTATAACGATAGTTCCAAGGAATAATTGCGACATGATTACCAGCGGAGATGAAGAGCTTCCGCTGTCGGATTTGTTCGAACGGCCTGGAAATAAAATCTAAGTAATAGGTCGCCCCGGTATTGGTCCTCCTTTTCAAGAAGACTCATTAAAACTTATGAAAGACTCGTTTCTGGCTGATACCGATGACGGAAAGTCGACGCAAGTGGCGCGTGTACTTTTTGCACGAGATTAAACTTCCCCGATCCGGTAGATTTCCTCCTTCTTTTGAGACGAACTTTCCAGTGCTTTTCTACTAATAATGCACGAAAATATCGAAATAAAATCTTTCTGATGAACAACGAAATTTAACTTCTTCAAATGTAACCTAACCTCTCTAAATTGACCTAACCTCTTCACTGGGTGATTCTTCGACTATGGTCCTATTAAATCACTACTATTCATCTTCAATCTTGTCCATATGGGTGTTTGTAGTCAAAGAATCGTCCAATGAACAGGTGAAAACGTAAGAAAGTCATGGACCTGAATGTTTTGATCATAAGAGAAATTTTATTTGGAAATTTCTACTTACTATCGGTACAGAAATATTGAGAAAGTTCATCACAAAGGATAGGAAGAATATCTGTTGGATGTGAAAAGTTTCATTTTCGTGCAAAAATGAATTATAATTTACGCTGCTATAGATGTATAATGCAATCACGTGTGAAAATCTTTGGGTAAATAGAGAAGACAACTGAGAATTTTCGAAACGTATAATCGAATGTTAATGACGACTTAACTCGTCTTCCTTGGTTAACAAGTACAAAGTCCAAATGTATGAAAATATCAGAAAAGCCGGCGAAAATTTTTGTTTTACGAATGGTTCTTAGTGTCGCAATTTCTGCTATTTACGAATAAGTAGAAGTCACGGTATTCTTCATTCGACCAACTTTCTGTATGTTTCAAGAAGAAGCGTAGAAGGAATGTTATTATAAGAAGCTTTTGAAATGACTGCGAGGAAATGTTTTTCTGTCCATGCAAATTTCGTGCTTTATACGTAGGTACACTCAGTTCCCTCAGGATTCAAAGTGAATTATTTGAAGCTCTAGAACATGTTTTCATAACTTTTTCCGCGATTCAGGTCAAACTTCATGCGTCACTCGAGCGGATAACTAATTGACACTGACATCAAGCTGAAATTTCATCTTAGAAGGGAGCTAACACACTCTGATGAAGATTTCAGTAGCGGGAACGAGGTATATGTCGGCCCAGTATCGAAGATTTATTTGATTATGACGTTAAAAAACGACGAAACATCGAGGTAATTGCAGTATAACATTTTTTTTTTAAATATCTTCGCATGTTATGAAGTAATTTCACGCGTTTTAATTACATGTAATTGGTGCAATTGACTGTTTTTGATTCAAAATGAGGAAGAATGTAAAAACAATGTGGACGAATTTCATGTTTATTTCAGATAATATTATTTGTCCCTGTAACTTCGATGAAAATAAATATTTATTTATAGTAAACATTAATAACTACTGTAACATTATTGCGGCAATTAGAACACACTGTCTTAATATTACACTTTTAGCTAAGCTTATCCACTAGCAAACTTTAGGTCGATCCAAAATATTCTGGAAGTTGATTTGGAATGTTCATTGTATGGCAATGTATCATTACCAAGGGCGGCCATATTGGATGTTTGCTACGATATAATATTTCAAAATAAAGTGAAAGTAAATGGAAGACAAATAGTTTTAATGCGTGTGTCTATTAGCAAGAATAAAATAATTACATATCAGCTACTCTTCTAGTAATTACTTATGCTATAACTTCATAACAAATGAAAATCGAGTAATATTGTCTGTATATGTTTTAATGAAGCTTCATGGTTTTCTATCCAATCGCAAGGAAATATCACAACCTGAAAGTTCCGACTTTTTTGAAACTTTGCAAATTTGCAGAGGACGTCTAAAAGTATCAAGGAATTATTGTTTTTTTTCTTTGCTACTTTTTGGTTCTTTAGGGTGAAAACTCCTTTAGGTTAATATGTCTTTTCCTATTCTCCTGTAAATTTTCAATACTACAGTAGATACAAAAAGATTGTTGCAAGAAAAAGTTAACTGCTTTTCATGCCCTATAAAACTGTCCAATAGAATTGTTGTAAATTCCTTTAATCATTTATTTACTTACATAAACAATAAATTTTTAAAAATTTCATTGCACAATTTTATAGACCATAAAACCCCACTAAATTTTCATGTTTTTTTTATATCTACTACAGTTTTCAAGATATACCAAAAAATAGGAAAACACATTATGTACCTTTAGGGGGTGTTTGCACTCAGAAGAACCAAAAAGTAGCAGAAAACAAAAATTGCTGATACATAGTTCTACTGAGGTACCTTGCAAATCTGTAAAGTCTCAAAATGATCGGTATTTTCGGGTTACCTTGTTATGTATGTATATAATTCTACGGAGGAATCCGATTTTCCAGAGAGATTTGATCCAGACGAGGACCAATGTTCTGGTTGAATTTCTAAGGACAGCTTCTCAAGCGTAAAGCGATAGCAAAATTATCGTATGCTACATATACTAATCGTTTATGGTTGCAACGTGAAGCACAATACATCGTAATCAGATTAATCTAATTGGATCAGTTCCACCAATGTATTCGGGTACTCTTATCAGTGAAACCTCGGCGGAACGTTCATCTGGAACCGGGAAAGCGACCGCTTTGAACTTCGCTCTCGGGTAATTGCTCGGGAAACAAATAGCTCGGCTGCTTTTTTAACTTTGTTTTTGTTTTGACGGCGTGTATTAACAACGGGCAAAGATGGAGAAGGTAATTAAGTTGGGATTGCAAATATCGAGAAAGCACCTTGCTGAAATTGGAAATCCTGTTTTTCGATCTCGGAAAATGCGTTTTCCATCGTTGGAAATTTACTTCGAGTTTTAATTATCGTAATAATCGGTACTTCTTGGTAAATAAAGCTTAACTCGAATGTTTTTTTATTAAATATTCTGTATAGAGTGACTCAAGTTTGTTCACGGAAGGCTGTCACCTCTAATTGATCAAATTATTTACCAAAATCCGTATTATATCTCAAAATTACGAAAAGTTCATCTCGAGAGGATGATAAAAGTAACGAGATGGGAAATATATGGATAAATTGAAATTGCATAAAAGTTTTTACATCGAATTGTTATTTCAGAAGTCCATGCATATGTGAGTCGCTGTAATTATGGTTGAAATATCACGCGTCAATCAGCATCAACTTAACAAATAAAGATTTATAATTTATAATTTTGAATTGGTAAACAGATTACACGGACAATAATGTCGAGGAAGATATTAATATTCGAAGGTCTGAAAAGAGTGTAATTGTGTATGTACATGAATGTATTGTATTTAGAATTTTAATATAATTATTTTGTTTCATCTTTAGGTACATCAGTTTTTAGACAGTTTGAAGGGAATTTTTAACATTATACATCATTTTACTGCAAGATTTAACAAAGGTTATCAGCAAATTTTATGCATTTATAATATATATGAATATGCAAAACCCTACGAAATACGAATTTTTATGAAATTTTAAAGAAATTATTCTGTTCCCAATAAAACCAACAAAGCCCTTTGAAGGAAAACATAAATATTTTCTATTTCCCGTTTACGAAATGCAATCTGTCTATCAGCTCCAATAAAGAATATAAATTTTCCTAAAACCATCGTTTTTTCTAATTGCGGTATAAAAAACAATCATAATCCAATAACTATGGTGCAGATTTTATGCATTTATAGAAGACAAATGACAGAACAACAAAATGGTCGATAAAATTCAACGAGGTTCTAGTTTCATTTTCAATCTAATAGAACATTTAATACAGTAAACAAATTTCTTTTTAATGCATTTTGCCTCGAATTTATTACATTTATTATGCCCTATAATTAATTAATTAATTATCCCACATGGAATCTTCGGGCAAATAGTGTCAGTTACAAATACTAACAAGGAGTGTATTTTAGGTGTCCGCCTCCGATTGCTTTGGTTTTCGGATATGTTTTAGAGGACCGAAAAATAAGAGATACGTATTTTTTTATAGCGGCCCGTTTTCATATTTACGGGGTGAAACCACCCCTCAAAGTTTCGACCCGGAAGTACTATCTCGAAAACCAGAGGAGATACATGAAAACTTTCAATTGGCGGCTTTCATGGTTTTTTATGTACAATAAACTGGTGTTAATGGATTTGAAATTAAGTGCTCGTCATTTTATGTCATTACGCAAATTTCAATAAGTTGTAAAATAAAGTTATAACAAATTTTTTTGTTATAAACAAATTGTATTTTTGACAATTTGTTAACACCAGTTTATTGTACATAAAAAACCATGAAAGCCGCCAATTGAAAGTTTTCATGTATCTCCTCTGGTTTTCGAGATAGTACTTCCGGGTCGAAACTTTGAGGGGTGGTTTCACCCCCTAAATATGAAAACGGGCCGCTATAAAAAAATACGTATCTCTTATTTTTCGGTCCTCTAAAACATATCCAAAAACCAAAGCAATCGGAGGCGAACACCTAAAATACACTCTTTGTAAGTAAGTTAACGATTCCAACTGAAACCACACGAGCAGAAAGGGTTAATCCCTTAAGGGCCTGTTAAACTTCCGGAAAACTGCCAAAAAATACCGCGTTCTGTTATATCATTCTTTTATTATATAGATTAGATGTTCATAAACTTGGATAAAATACTAGTTTACAAAAAAAACTTATAGTTTCTACACACGGCGTGACATAACTATAAAACTGCCCTAAAATGTTTAATCCTTATGTACTGTGGTCAAAATAAAAATGAACCAACTTGTTTTTTCTAAGGGAATATAATCTATCCTTTTCTAAAGTAACATTATTTCATACTTGGTTCGTCTTTATTTTAACCATAATATATAAACATTGAATATAAGAAAATATGCACATAAAATCCAGCTTAAACATTTCTACATATTCTATATATTGAAATATTGAAAAATATATTCCTAATAATATGGTAAGCAGTAATGAATCTAATTGAATTCATGTGACTGCTAATCCTGAAGAAATTAAAATAATAGCATCTACTAAAGGAACATCGTACGGATTAAATATAATAATATTTATAGTGGGTCCTACATTTACAATTTCAATATTAAAAGAGACCGTTCTATAAAAATATATATAACAAAATTTCTTATATAGAAAAAAATGAAGAAAACCAAAGAAATTCTCATAAAAACAATCGAACAATATAAATAAAATACGCGAGTAGTTCAGAAGAGACGGTTATATGTTTTCGAATGTAATTATTACGAAACTGGGGTTGTCGGTATTATCATACGCAACAAACATAATAATACAGAGCTGGCCCCTAAGGCCTTAATACCAATTCCTCTAAATTAATCGAAACAAAGCTCCAAACTGCATAAACATCCACGGTCTACCAATAACAAATACAATTCTATTCACCTGGGTATCAACTTATCCTCGAGCATGCTTGGTAGATCGTCCGTGTCCTCGTTCAGTGCAGCGAAAAAGTCTTGAAACTTGTCCGGAAAATTGCTCGGTGGGCAGCTGTTCACCGAAACCCGATCGACAATCTCCGTGGAATTTTTCTGCACGGCTTCATGGTGTTTCGACACCGCGGACGTTTCCATGCGATATAACACCGCGTGAACGCTCTCGCGAGAAATCGCTTCAATCGCGCGACTGCTTCTCACGCGTCAACTTCCCCGGACACACGTCGTCACGGTGACCCATTCGAACGCGTCGTGATTCACCACAAAATATTCAACAAAATTCCTGAAAAATTTTTCTCTCGAACCAAATCCTTCCCCTCGTCGATTCAAATCAACCACGACGGAATATTTCTACGAATCGAACACCTAGGCCGCGAATGTTAATTAATGTACACCACCGTATTGGGATTATTTTATTCTTTCAACGGTCCATTAGAAGCTTCAAGGTTCAAGGGTTCAAGATTCCGGTCGAAACATCGAGGAACACGAAATGATCACGGAGTCACGCGATCGTAGGCACGTGGATCGAGGATTACTTCGCACCCAGAAGACTCTTCTTATTCTGTCCAGCGATTGGCATACAATCGAATTGTTTTCGTTCTCATCACGTCGAAAACAAAGAAAAGGAATAAAAATCGTCGAATTGCGTGTCTTCTGGCGCGTTGCGTCGCGGAAGAATTGTGACGAAGACGTTTTTTTCCCACGAATCGACGGTACGAAAGCGTCGGTTTCCGTTCGACGAGACCCTGGAGAATACTGAAGCTCTCGCATGGTTTGTTGCACGTCGTTCTAGCCCCCCGCTAAGTGCGTATGGCTGCGCAAGCGTAACTGCTCACCCCCACCCCCCTGCCCATCGAAAGCTCATCCCCCTTCCAGCACCCGAATCGCCGGATACGCGATAACTCGGTGAAAGTGACCACCCGTTTCTTGTTGTCTGTCCCTCATGTTTCCGTTGCGATCGTCACGTGGCGTGTGCCTACACTCGAAAATTGAAAGGGAATGGGCGAGCACCCGCGAGGATGAGATGCTTTTCAGAGAATCCCTTTGGACGAGGATCGTTTGGTCCATTTTCAGGGGCGTGCATTTATTTAGTTTTTATTTCTCAGTCAGAGTTATTATTTCTTATAGGCAGCCAGTACAATTTCGAAATTGAATATCAGGGAATGGGTTTGTACGTCTGTGTCTGTTTTTTAATTCGATTCGAAATGGATTGGAAGCTTCTTTGAGCGACGAATGCTTTGAACGAAATTTGCTTTAGAAACGAGTATAATAGAGAAATATTTCATTCAGACGGAAATACAGGGGCAGAATATACATAGGCAGAAATAATCATGCAATAGTGCACAAAAATTCCTTAACCTCGTGTCTGTTTTATAATACAATTGTTATACGATTTTACTGGTTGTTTCCCGCGGTTATGCTCGCGATCGCTTCTAACAGGGGAGAGCGGGGACAAAAGTAACATTTCTTACATTTGGCTTAGCTGCCAATTACCTTTTAACGATATAAGAAAGACAATAATGCCTCAAGAAAGTATGTTTATTGATCTATCGTTCGACCCAGAATTTAGCCTTATCTGATACGTAAACTGCGGATTTTTATGCAGTGCCATTTTACGAAGTGATTTATAAAGAGAGGAGTAAAAATAAAAAATTCTTTCTTCTCTCAAGAATATGTTAGCAGTAAAAATAAAATAAAAAATTCATTCATCCCTATCGAATTTTTGTTCTTTGCTGTATTTTACACAGTTCTGTATGCTATAAATGCATAAAATCCGCAGTCTACTGATAAATAATCAAAGAGCTATGGCAGCTTTCCGCAATAACTGTCATTGTTACTGTCATCCTGTAGTATCAGGACGAAAGTAACACTACTTATTTTGAGAAGAATGAAAGAAAAACACTTTTTTCAATGCAAAATATCATTTCTTATTACAAGAAACGACAGAAGGAAACATTTAAATAAACATATTTTAAGTAACGATAAAAAGAAATATATTTTAAATAACGAAAGATAGGGAACATAACTAGCTTCAAATGCTTTTTTGATAGTGTCTACATATTTGGTTTAAAAAGAAATGTTCTAGAAACGTTTGTGGAAGGGGGAGAAGGTGTGTTACTTTCATTACGCCGTTACTTTTGTCCATGCTCGCCCTTATTCTTTTTTGATGCATTCTTAAATTGAGTTTTAAATATCTACAGCTTTAGTGGAATGAGAGATACGATTATTTTATAAAAAAACAATTTACCCCTTTCTCACCCCTGTAAGGGTTGTGGTTCGAAAAACACTCAAACACGTGTTTGTTTATTTTTAATAAGGCGTTTATAGTCCCAACGTCACGCCTCCAACTTTACCAACACGTGGGATATTGGTATTCTTTAAAAAAAAATTTGTCCACCGTTATATTCTTTTGAAGTTCGTATTTCGAAATGTTCTTTCTTATCCTTTGCCTACATCGTAGAAGAAGTATACCTATTGTCGAAATTTCACGTTTCTAGATATTCCGGTTTGGGCTAGGCGTCGATGGGTCAGTCACCCAAGCCTTTTATGTACATAGGCTACGTTTAAGGACAATAATATAGTAACTAGAAGATAGAGTAACAAGAAAATACAGAAAACAGAACAGATATTGGAGACTGACAAAGACAAATAAAAGCTTTCTAAGGTGTTCTGTAAAGGATAAGGTTTACTAAAAGAAGTACGTTAACAATTTTTCCAGTATTATAAATTTCCGAAACAACCGGCATAAATACTGTAAACGGTCGAAACCGGCCTGACAAGAAGCTCACCAAACGAGACCCGACACTGTTTTCTTGATCTTTTAATACGCTGTGATAACACTCTGAATCATTTTGCAGCTCGTAAGTCAGCGAGAACGCGGAAGAACGTAGTGTCCTTTCCGTTTTTTTCTCTCTTTCGTTTACGTTTTACCATCTGCTAATATCAAAAGACCATAAATTTAGCTCATTTTTTTTACGCATCAGCGTGACACGCGTTCCGTTCGTGCGTCGTCGAGGGGGCGTGAGGCGGCGAGAAGAAAGTGATCGTGTCAAAGAGAGGAGGAGCGGCGAAGATAAATCGTGTATGTATTCGTAAAAATCTCCAGCTTATTTTCCCCCTTATTTCGTTTCTTCGCCACGCCGGACCGCCGAACGATGACCGAAGAAAAATCTAAATTGGCGGGCCGCTCGACAGAAAGGAATGGCCGGGAAATCGGAATTTATGACGAATTCGCGTACACACGACTGCGTCGGACGACGACGACAGGGATCTTAATTATGATCACGACCGTTTTTCCCCGTGAAATGTGTGGTTGCTCTCCCGAATATCTCTTCCGTGTTTACGGGCGAAGGAAAGTTTGAGAATTACGCAGCGAATAACTCTAACGCTATAGAAATTATACTTTGGAGGATTATAAACAACAGAAACGACCAAATTTGAGATTAAAAAATGAAATTTTTTGTGAAAATCAGGGTCTGAGTTGTGGGAATTTTCCTTAGGAAGATTGAAAGAAAACCTCTTTAAAGTAGGGTGAAGGTGCTTAATATCGCCCAGTAAAAGGTAAATCGCTGTCAATTGATGAATCAAATGAACAAGCGTCTATGATTGTTTAAACCTGAATGTACAAAAATATTGAATGAAGTTTGATGAGGTTTTCGTTACACATATTTCGGGCCTGATAGAATTCTTAATAGGGTAAAGGAATTTCTATTTAATGCCGGTTTTTGTATTTAAATGGACAAGAAGGATCTATAGTTGTATAAAGATTCACAGTTTACCAATGAGTAATTTTATGTCTCTATAATATACAGGGTGTTAATAAAAATGGGGGACACTTCCAGAGGGTGGATTCTACACGCCAAACTAATTTTAAGAAGAAATACGTCTGACCCGATAGGTCAAACTACTTAAAACAGTCGATTCCCAGTTGATACGCAGGATCTATCAATGATCTAGTTGAATTTCTGAATGAAATAGAATCAACTGAATGAAATCGACACGTGAAACAATCGAAAAATATGCGGAATATAAAAAAATGTTTCAAATAGGTGTTGTAATATTGGGTACCAGCTGTCCTAATAAAAACAAGTACTACCCGTTCCGTTTAAAAAAAAACATCAATTCGATATTTTAGTAGCTTCGGAGCAAACAGCTCGTAAACACTTTACATATCTAGGACACTCGTATACACAAGCGGTGTTCCCAAAGTTCTGGAAATTGTGATATAAATTGTTTATTTTATTAATTTTCGTCCATATTACATTGTAATTTTTTAATATAATGTCTGTTTAACTGTATACACTTATCCCAGCGCGAAATTAGATTTTTGAGGCCATCTGAAAAAAACTTTTTGGAAGTCTCTCCACAAAGTCACTTAAATCCTGAAATCGTCCATCACATAGAAGTTTTTTCAATGTTGGCAACAGATGATAGTTGCTGGGTGTCTGATCAGGCGAATAAGGTGGAGGCGAGAGTAATTCCCAGCGCAATTCGTTTACAATTAATTTTTAAGAAAATAATAGCTCTTTGAGAACTTACGACTTCTGCCATAGTTGCAAACTGAACACTTAGAAACAAATCTGTATTCGCCAAATGGCTAAGTCATTCTGATCGACATTGACTAGTGTCGTTGGGGAAACCTATCAGGACTTCTCTGTAACTGAACACATGAGTATTCACTTCCACTGAACTCACCCCTGCAGTATTCAGCCAGATCGCAATTCTCAGAACTTTCGAAACACCCCTTGTATGTTGTAATATATGAAGAATGTCTCAGCTTTCACGAAAGAGAATGATGTTTGTAAATATAAGTCTCCCCTACGAATCTGAAATCGTTTCCTTTTTGCAGCATAGCCCCTTTCGTTTGATCGAAATCTAATGCATCAAATAAAGTAGCATTATATCTTCAAAAGGAGATGATTTGTGGATTCGTGATCTCGGATCCCTCTTTTTTTTGTATAGTAATACCATAACTGAAGAAGCTTTGGATGAATAGCCACATCATTCCTTTTTTTGTATAATTCTCGTTCAATTTTAATAATACTGTTAATATAAGTTCATTAAATACATAATATATTCTTATTTCAATAGTCCGTTGAAGATAGAACTGTAAATTACTTCTTAAGTATTAACATTCTACTTCACAAAAGTAATTGTTGTTTCGTAATGATGGTTATCATCATTGTTCACTTTGAAAATTAACGTGTTTATTCAGTTCCATGATAAGAAAAATACTTGTTGGAATTTTCTTGCATTTTTGCTATTAATATTCCATTAAAGATAAAATTGTAAATTATTTCTTAACTATTACATTCTACGTCATAAAAATGATTGCCGCTTGATAATGATGCCTGCCGTTATTATTTACTTCAAAATTAGTGTTTTCATTCAGTGTCATAATAGTACTTATTAGTATTTTTTTACTATCTCATGATTGCATTACAACCACGAATGACGTGAAATGGAAGGCACAATGCAGAGAGTTATTTGCAATGTTTCAATTAGACGCCATATGGCTCGATAATGCCGCACGTCTAATTATGCAACGACAAACAATGAAAGTGATAAAGCGATAAAAATTAATCCCATGCATAGACAGAAAAATTTCCGAATGGAAACTGTTGTGTACCTTCTGCTGAAGTGCTTCGTCATGATTCATAATGATACATTTTCTGACAATGTCTTTTTTCCCTTATTCGACGCTTAATATTATTAATTGCCATTTTCTGTTTCACTCGCTTAACTTTTATTCTTTGTCTTTTAATTAAAATTTCGTGTCTATATTTGTATCTGGCTGTTGCATATTCAATTTGACTGTCGACACAGCGGATGTCATGCGAAAGTTTACAAACAACCATGAGCAGATTTCTAACTTCTAACATTAATTAACTAACTGACACGTCGCTGTAGTTTAAATATGGAATGCATTATTAGATTGCACCTACGTTCACGGTTTCGCGAATGAACAAAAACAACTTTGTCGCAAAACATGAACCGAGGGAATTATAAAATATAAATTACAAATTAACTTCTACTTGAAAATGGAATTGTGAATTCAGATGTACTAACAATACAGACAAATTGCAAAAACTACGATTTTCTGTCATATAGTGCACGAAATAATTATATCGGACAAGAGAACTATGTATTAAATTTGTATTATAAAAACAAAACTAATAATATCACTCCAGTTACTTAGTTCAATTTTATGTTAACTAAAAAATGAATGTTTTAGAACAATGATTGAAATGATTATACCAGACTAATTGTAAGTAAAAAATTGGTTAATATGCATCTTATAATACTGCATATTATAAGCAAGAATCAAACATCTATAGTATAGATATATTTTACCCACAAGCATAAATGCTTTGACGCAATTAAAAATAAAACAAAGCAAGAGATTCATCAAGGAAGATTTAGAAATATTTTGTCAGATATACGTATTTACCTCGCACACTATATTTTTGGTACTCGTGCATTTAAAGATTCATAATTAAATGTAATTTGTATGTTATTTCCCTTCTGGTTCTTTTAAATTAATGTTATATGCCTCGTAGTAATCGCAATTTATTAAACTTATAGGTATGTTAGTAGACCCTCGGTCACATATTATTTAAAATACATAGTTAAAACAAATATTCCAAATATTTTGTTCGATTTATTATAAAGAGGAACTTAAGGGAAGTGTCTCACTATATTTTATTCGCGTCAAACGAACTGTTTCAAATATAATACTGAATCATATGGAATTCCCAAGGCGAAACTCTACATTCTATCAAAGCATCACGAGTCTTTAAAATGCCCGAAATTAGTAACTATACAATTATTTTAACGAAAGGTTATTTGAGAGGAAAGTGAAATGAAGAATCTTTTTGTTAGATGAAGGTTCTTATATACCAAATAACTGAATTCAGAATTTCAATGATGATTTAAGAATGTACAATCCAATAATGTCAAATTTATATTCGAAATTATTCTTCACAAATTATTAGGACTGTATAAAACTTAACAGATACAAAATTTTTAAATATGTTATAAAAAGGAAATTAAAACTTCGAAGCTATTGTATTTATTTCACATATTTGTTTAATCGAACTTGAAATATGACGGCTCCGAAATTTGTTTAATTTTTGCAGGTTTAGTCTGAAAGACTAAAGGAAAGTTTTTTTCCACTATTACAAAATAGTCACACAATTCTAATTTTTTTTGTTTCGATCTAATGCTCATGGAAGTTAAATAAAATTCCCGGGAATACGAGTAATAGCGCCGACTGGATATTGGCTTCTCCTGATCAGAATCCAATAAAGCAAAGGGGCTGTTTGTCATTCACTACTGGGCCACATGATTAACTAAAGATCGACTTGATGCGACAAATTAATTTTTCGAGAAGTAATTCTCGAGAAATTGCCTCTTCAAAAAAATCTCTTTTGAATAAAGGATGTCTAATAATGAAATGTACCGAGCGTAGAGAGCGAAAGAAAATTTTTTGTGGAATTCTGTATGAGATTATGTTTTTTATATAGAATAATGATTTGAAAGAGTGGTTCTGCGGAGTGAAGAACGACAGATAAAAGAGGATGTTGATATTTTTAACGCGAATACTACTTTCATGTGAAATTTATAAGTTTAACAGACCGAGAAATGGTATTATTAGTATAAAGGAATTTCCTGTGAAAAAAAATGAAATACGAAAGAAACTCTGACGGAAGAACGGAATTATTATATTAGGTTACTGGTATCAATATGTTAGGAATACAGTTTAAATTCAGAACACCGACCCGATCTTCTCTTCGGTGAAAATGACGGGGAACAATGGAAATAAATACCGAATAATGTTAACACAACACAGTTAACACAGTGCTATGAATTGTTTGAAAACAAATACAAACAAAATTTTTCGAAAAACAGTGGACTACATATTAGTACCTCTAATAAATAATATGTACATATTTTACCAGATGAGGCAAGATTAGTAAATTAACCATTTTTAGACGAACAAAGGTGAACAATGCTTACCAAGTGTTACTTGTATGAGAAATATAAATGTTGCAAAGACTAAATATACAACTCATGACAAATATAAGGTACTTTTAGTACAATATATTTGATAAGAAATAGGAATTATAATGTTCCTTTTAATACGGTTTAATACCAATATGTTTACGTATTCCAATCTTTTATTTCTTATTTTTTTACGTTATTACCATTTCTTCGTATTTCATTTAGTTAAAGTTTCAGTTTTTGAGAAAAATGATAAATTGTAATATTTAGAGAAAGCAGTCGGACATGTTGCTTTCCTAAATCGGGAAATTAATTTCACTAGGGCAATGATAATCGTAAATAAAGTTATAAACCATAAACTAATGATAATTGTAACAATTTATCGTTTTGTTTGGACCTTTGTCTGCCACTTCGTTGTAATCGTAGCAGAGCACAAGATTTTCACTTATCATAAACGGCCATTTTGATTCCACGTAAACCTCTTTTCTCCTCCACGAAGGGTCGTAGAGCGTATTTTCAAATTCAAATATTTTTAAAGGTACTCAAGGGAAGCGAGGGTTCTGTGTTCAGATGTTTCAAGTGAACAGGAGGAAAAATCTTATGAGATTTTCAGCGTCGTTCTTTTCCCATCTGCCATTTTAAAAATTATGGGTATGACGTCTAGCACACAACTCTTTTTAGTCGAGATTTATTATAACTTCATTAGAATTACTTTACATAAAATTTAAACTTTTAATAGGGCTTTCGTTAAAAGTATAGTATGCACTTCAATTGAAACCTATGACCTACAAAACTGAAAATGATTGCTATTTTTATGTGGTAAAACGTACAGCTAAGAATGGACCTTATCAATTTTAAATAAAAATATATATTAAGTTATTTTGTAATCTTCGTATATTTCGTAGCAGTAATTCGTAAAACAATCGACTGTGTGGGAAATATATCAGCAAACTAATGGGTACGTTTATGTTGGAGCTGCGATAAACGATCAGAGCGGTGATAAGAACAAAGTATAGAAATGCAATCTATTGTTTTATAATGGAAGTATTTGTACGGGAGCAGCGAGCAGAGCAACACTTACTATATGTATAATAAAGGATAATAGCGACGAGAAACAAATATTTCTTTTTCTTCGCTGTTCTTGTAGCTCCAGCATAAATGTACCCTAATACAGAAAAGAACAAAATATGACTTAAACATTTGACTTTACGTTATACACACGAATCAGTCAAATAAATCGTATTCAAAAGAGAAAGCTTATAAATTATTAATCGGTAAGATCAAAGAAACTGGTGATTTAGATAAAATATAATCAGTAAGATAGTACTGTACTTAAGGTTCGTTTAAATCATATTCTTGGACTGAAAGTTATTCGTAGATACTCTTCATGAGGTTTTTTGAAAATAATCTATTATTTCTTCCGAAGCATAGTCACTTTTAATTCATACTTTTCCAGACAGACAGAGTTTGAAAAACATTTATTTGTCCTAGATATCAATGATTTCATACGGTTGATTCGCAATTTGGAATCTTGATTAAATTTTACCGAAGATTTTCTTGCACAGTGGTTTACGCATCGGAATTGTTCATAACGTATTGGGATGTCCGAAAAATTCGTATCGATTTTTAGATGAATATGTAAGTAAACTCTATATTTTAAAGCAATTATTTTTTTATTCTGTGAGATATATACTGTTTTGTTAGCCATTTTTCAAGCTATTTGAAAATTCGATTTTGGCAAAAAAAGTCAGATATGTTAATAATAAACCGATTGAAATGACTTTTTTACTTGTTCTAAGGAACTAAAGTTATGTATTGTCACTAAGGGAGTCTTGTAATCCATTTGCAAACAGTTCGGTCTGAGAAACTACCATCTCTATAAATATCATACACAAAATTCACCCTCTTCGCTGAAAGAAAGCATTAAGTATTGGAAACGTACTGTATTTTCTTCCAGCTTCAAAACAGTATAACTCACAGAATAGAATGTTGCCAATTGTCACGAGTCGATTCTCAAAAGACACGTTTACAGGGTGCTTCACCTAATGTCACCTAAATTACTTGTGAACTGTTTATTAGAAGAAAAAATGTTTCAAACAAAAGTCGTATGGTATCAACGACGGCAGACAATATAATAATCAGTTATTTGCTATTTTGGTTTTATTATCGAGATATGAAGGACATACTGAGTTTTTTTTATTGTAATGTGAAAAATTTGGTCACGCGATTGAAAACAGTGTTGAACGCTGTGTAGAAAACTGTAGGTTCATAAACTAATAATTAATCAGATATTATTCAGTGAACTGTGATAAACTTTCGTGAATGTAAAATCCGTAAACTTGTAACCATGCTCCTTGACTACAATACTTTCTTTGAACACATCTAAAAAAACGAAATTAATCGTGCGCTACCAATGACGCTTGAAGATATGAAAAATAGTGTCATTAGTGTATGTAATGCCGTAACTCAATAAACGACTTCGCAAATGTATTGATTCATTGATTGTAATGGGTAACATTTTGAGCATTACTTACATTAAAAACCATTTAAAGAATACCTCGATAATTATTGGTATTTATACCTGTGTACCCTAATAGTTTTTTATTTAGTGTTCAACACTCCTTCCGATTGCAGGCTCAAATTTTACACACTACGATACAAAAACTTTTTCATTTCTCGATAAAAAAGCAAAAGAGCAAAAAACTAATTATTTCATTGCATGCTTGCCTTGATACGTTGCAACTGTTGTTTGAAAAATTGTTTCATATAGCGAACAGTTTACACGTAAATTAGTTAATACACGTATATTATTTAATAATTATTTCATTGCATGCTTGCCTTGATACGTTGCAACTGTTGTTTGAAAAATTGTTTCATATAGCGAACAGTTTACACGTAAATTAGGTGGCAACATTAGGCGAATCACCCTTTATACTCACAGATACGACAAAATACACGAAACAGTAAATCCTCGATGAGAGTCCGATAGCTCCTAGGCAAGAAGCATAAAATATTTCATAAACTAATGGCAATATGCGGTTGAAATAACTATTATTGACTTTAGAATTCCAAGTTTTATCACCGTGCTAAACCTCATTAAAAAGTTAGCGTCACACCTGGGGACCTCTCCCTGTCAGTGCTGAAGAGCCTTCGGACACTCAACGAGGATTTACTGTAATAATAATTTATCCCGTAATTTATAATACGTAGCTGAATATCTACAGTGGGAACGAAAGCGTGAAGAAATGCGGAAGCCTTTGACAGAAGGACCGCGCAACAGCAAAAGTGGACTCTGCCATATTGATCACTTCTTCTGTTGACTCTACATTTAGCCACCTGGCCTTGTTTGTTTCACACGGAGGCGAACGAAGCACAAGGTTTAATTAGCGATCAAAGTTTTGGCGGTCCCGACAGATAACGGTGCCCCCTGCTATCACGATCAGGAAAGGTGTCGCTGACACGTGGGATTCTCTCACGGCGTCTTGAGAAACGTCTAAAGATAGGAGCATTGTCTTGGATTTGCGCGCGCGCTGCCGCTCGCGCCTCCACTTCTCGTCGAACTCTCGAAAGGGCTACTGATCTATGAATAGGCCTTTGCCGCGCGTGCTTCCTTCTTGCCCCCCTTTATAATCCTGCACGTTCCGTGTCTCGTTGTCAACCACTTTCATTCCAGCGTCGCCTCTGCTGACACAAAGCTCACGTTAGCCAGCCGGTGGGGGACCTGATTTCTGAATGTGTCACCGGGAACCGGAACATTTAACGCGGTTCTTTGTGGAAGTATCGGCCGAGAAACGGTGAAAGTGGCAGACCAATGACCCTACAACAGCGTTAATAGCAACGCGATAACAGTTGTCCTTGGATCTTGTACAGTGTATCCTCGATGAGTGTTCGTAGGTTCTTCGATACTGACGATTAAATACTTTATAAACTAATGGCCATATATGGCTGAAACAAATATCATTCGCTTCAGAATTCCAAGATCTATCACTGTGCTAAATCTCATTGAAATGTCAGTGTTAGACCTAGGGATCTGTCCTTGTCAGTGCCACGAATCTCTTCTGTTGATACCATACAATTATTCTTTG
Source organism: Dufourea novaeangliae (assembly GCF_001272555.1). NCBI lineage: Eukaryota > Metazoa > Arthropoda > Insecta > Hymenoptera > Halictidae > Dufourea > Dufourea novaeangliae. The sequence continues at coordinate 3,191,504 of NW_015373900.1, read as the reverse complement.
AAACATTTTTTCGTATCACAAACAGTTCACAGGCAATTTAGACGGTAGCGTTAGGTGGATCACCTTGTATAGTCTTCTTGTAGGCGCAGTGGCGGGGGAATATTTCAAGATCAATTCAGTCTTTTGTTTCTATTAAATACAATACCTTGTTATTTATAATATGATAACGTTTTTTTGAGACGAGTTCAAAGAAGTGCAACGTGATGTACTTCCATCGCGTAGAAAGTTGTAAATTGGCAGTGACACAACACGTTTATTAAAGATATACAGTAAATTATCGATAAGTGTTCAAGGGCTCCTCGGCACTGACAAGAAGAGGTCCCCAGGTGTAACACTAACTGTTTAATAAGATTTAGCACAGTGAGAGAGTTTGGAATTCTGAAGCCAATGATATCTTACCTATAAGATCATCTATCAATGAGACTTTAAATGCGTATAAGAACGTAAAAGTGTAAGACATTTAGTACTCACCGAGTGGAGCAAGAAATGTGTAATGAACATAGGTCCTAAAATCAAACTCTTTCGATGAAAAATACAGAAGTTTATTTTCATACTTGTTAAAAACACATGTTTGCACAAAACACACATCTAACGAGATCGACGTACAGTGGGCGACAAAAGTATTCGTACACCCTTTAAAACGGAACAACTTTTTCAAAATTGGTCCAAACGACTTGAGTTCTTTTGTGAAGTAAAGGACATTAGTTTATTGAATGGTGTGTAGAAGAAATTGAAAAAGTTGCAATTGGTCGGAATCGCGAAGAAAATAGTAAAGGTCGTTTTTTACAACTTTTTACTCTGAGGCTATAATGAAAATTTAATAAATATGTATCGAAGATTTATGTTAGTTATATACATGCTGAAACTTTCATTGAAATCGGTTTATACAGAAACGAGCGACAGGCATCAAAAGATGTAAGAATTCTTAGATTTACTACAGTTGTAGGTCGATAGTCGGGAGAAACTGTGATTTTCTACATTTTTCATCGTTTGTATCTCGTAGCAACGTTAACCGATTTTGATGAAATTTTCAACATGTATATAACTAACATAAATCTTCGATATGCAATTATTAAATTTTCATTACAGCCTCTGATTAAAAAATTGTGAAAAACGACCTTTACTATTTTCTTCGCGATTCGGACCAATTGCAACTTTTTCAAATTTTGTTTACGCATCATTTAGTAAACTAATGTCCCTAACTTCACAAAAGAATTCAAGTTATTTGGACCAATTTTAAAAAAGTTGTTCCGTTTTGAAGGGTGTACGAATACTTTTGTGGTCCACTGTATATTTTCACATATTCCTTCCGTGCTTTGTATTTCCTGTTGTCATGCCACCTTGACCTAATAAATGTCATTTTAAATCAATTTTTCTATTTGTATTCAATATGTTACAATTTTACTCACTTAGATCGAATGCTGGTAAATATAAAAGTTGAGTTTACATCAAAAGGATATATTATAGGACCTACGTATGTTGCTTAAGCATTTCTTACTTCACTCGGTGTATACAGTAAATCATCGATGAATGTTCGATGGCTCCTCGCCACTAACAGAGGTCCCCAAGTGTAACGCTGACTATTTACTGAAGTTTAGCACAATGACAGAGCTTGGAATTCTAAAGTCAATGATATTTGTTTCAGACGCGTATGGCCACTAGTTTATGAAATATTTAATGTTCAATGCTGATGAGCCTTCGAACAATCATCGAGCATTTACTGTAATATGTAGGAAACACTTTTATTTTATCCATTGTATAATCAAATCATCGGCAGAGAAGTTTAAGCCGTCTATTCAATTTTCCTTCTCGTCGATTAGCCTATAAGTACGTTAATTTGCAACATGTTCGTGTCGGTGAAAGGCTTACTAATCGAACGGAAATGCAAGGAGCGATGATCGAAACGCGCATGTAAAGGGATGAATCGTGGATCCAGACACAAACTGCGTCGAGTGGCGGCCGGTTTAATGGGCTAATTGGTAACTCATTGGCTGCGGGTAATTTCTGGAAATAAAATTATCCCGCTCTAGTTGCTGGTCGGCTGTACTAGTAGCATTGTACACCAACAACGTATGTGTGTATCTGTGTGCGGCCCGAAATTTTCCGGGTATTAATTTATCGTACCGGAGAGTGATGGAACAAGACCCGAACCGAGGGATCGATAGCTGTTATCGCGGATGTTACCATGGATACATCAAAGTTCGTTCGTTAATGCTTGAAAATGATCAAGACGAGGCTACGAGCTTGTATTTGACGCTTGACAAAACTCGGGGCTACGATCTATGGGAAGGAATTTCGGCTTCGATCACCTTTCAAACACGGTCCAACGGGATGGAATGTCCCAGATCTGAACATCCAAATTATACAAGGTGTTAAAAAAAAGGGTTCGTCATTTTGAGGGTGGATGGTACTCGCCAAATGATGAAAAAAAGTCCTAATAAACATAGGTCGGAAGAATGAACGTTTTCAAAATTGTAAACAATTTTTTGTTTCTAAACGAAGAAGAAAATTGTAAAAGAAACTAACAAAAATTGTGAAGCCTTCTTTCTGTAACTAGGATAAGAAGAAATTACAAGGTAATCCCATTGTTTTCATTCGGTACAAGAGTATCCAATTAGAACTTTTTTCACTGTTTGACAATTACTATCTATCCTACAATTTATGAACCCTTGTTTTTAACACCCTGTATGTCTATAACATTTTATGGATAGATGAAAGTAACGATTGTCTACCGTGTATACAAAACACATTATGTCCATACTAATTTTATATGGTCGTTATAATAAATGAAACGAACAAATATGTTTAATATACAGGAGGACAAAGAATTAGTGTTTTAGGGTTATAAAGGTGCATTTCCACTTACTGCGTATCCTTGTATCGTATCACCATTATGTATCAATGTGGACAACAAGCGTTGCATCGTTGCTTAAAATGTGTCGTATTGTGATACGATACGATGATACGCAACGGTGATATGATACAAGGATACGCAACAAATGGATACACACATTAAGAAGTTTCATGAACTTCTCGGATTAATTTTGATGTATTTAATGGTATTTTGGACGGTGTAATGGTTAGTGGTCCCAGAAATTTAAACTCACTGTACAGCCGAATTTGCAATACAAAATATAATATACACTACATTTAAAACCATTTTAGGCTCACGGTAACGGATTTATCGTTACTCGTGTTACTTGATAATAAGTGCTCACCTTAACGATTTTTCGTTATCGCCTTTTACTGCCTGCTGTCGCCAATATGTAATGTTTGCAGATCAATATAATACGTAACGGGTGGACAGTGCTAGTTGAAACACAGAACTATCACCTATGATATATTTGTATCAATATTTATTCTTTATTCTAAGATTCACTGCACTCGTGTTAAAAGCAAATTAAAAATATTGTTGCGTCTTTGTAGCACTTTTGCTTTTTCTTTAGTTTTACTTTTTCTTTGTCACACCCCAACAATTTTCATTTCACTCTATACACGTGTATTTTCTTTTTTGTGCTATCACAAGAAACAATTCTTTAAATGGAATCTTAAAGATTTTGGCGTTGTCTTTATGAAAATCCTCTCAGCTTTTTAGAAAGTGCTTTCTAAAAATCGTTTGATCCTAAAAGGATTCGGTAGATCGCATGTTCTGCATCGTTTATGCAAGTAATTGTCATCAGTAATTACGAAATAAAAAATGCATTACTATTCCCACACGAAACATTCTCAATTAAATGTAGGATATTGTAATAGATCATTCTAAAATGTCGAAAAAAAAAAATAAAATGTGTTGGACTCCAGTTAAAAGAATTTAGTTTTATTGTCTGAACAAATAAACCTTGGTGGAACGGAGACTGAGCGAACTTCTGATATAAAAAATTCTTGTTGTCCCAATCGTTTTGTCCAGATTCATTCGAGATATCTTCTCAAGTGGACATAAAACATACGAGTGCAAAAGTAGAAAAAGATTCATTTGATTTGGAAAGGGGCTGCTTACTATGCTTGGTGGTACGTTCGGAGCACGATAAAAAGATTCTGGCCTTTATTCCTCCTTGAAGAAGAACGATTTGTTCAAGTGTAACGTAATGGCCGATTCTAGCATCGATTTATCATTGAAAATTGAGAGAAAAGTGCGACATGATGGGACGATACAAATCGAGTTTTATTGTTACGATCAGAAACAAGCTTGTTCCTAAGATGGAATGTAATTAAATTCTGAGTAAAATCAAGGGAACTTTATCTTAAGGGGATATTCTTCTATCCTGTAAAATGGCGCAATCATTCTTTTAAGAGATTAATTGACTGTGCAAGCAATTTCGAATAATCAAATATTATTTCAGCTGCATTCGTGTAAAATCCTCTATAATCTTATAGAAATTTATATGAAATTTATCTATATAATAATCTGGATTTCTGATAACATTAGAAACACAAAAATAGTAGAAATTATTAGTCAATAATGTCTAAAAGATTCCCTTCCTACCCTTGTCTACTACAACAAAATTAATAAAAAGTGATTCCATTTTACTAATATACACTGAATTGTAATATTACTGTACGTAATAATAATATACGTAAATCATAAGTCACAAATAATAATATTACGTAAATATAATTAAAAAGAAAAATGGATCTTTTCATCCCCCATAGTACAAGATTAAGCAAAAGTCTCTTGACCCTTATTCAATATACAGTACCAGACGGAACTATAACAACCTGAGCGTAATAGTTCTTGCAAGATTAATTTCTTTAGCATTTTCTGTATTAATTAAGGTAAAGTATGAATTTCCTTAAAAGTTATTTTCTTAAATATTGGTGACGTTAATAAAATTTATATCTTTCGTTAATACAGAAAATGCTAAAGAATTTAATCTTCAAAGAATTATCACGCTCAATTTGCTATAAGTTTTTCTGGTATTGTATCTTTTGCATAAACACTCATAGTCCAATAATAACTTTGAATACCCATTGAGTTGTTCCTCTTTTTTAAATTAAAAGTATTTCACTGTCACAATTTGCACTTCATTCGACCAATCCTACAGGCGACCCCACAAAAATTGAAAAAACATATCAAACGAAGACCCTTATGGCACAATGTTCAAAATAACGCCCATATTTCCACTTCCTTTCTTCAACACGTTCACTTCTACAGTGAAAGCGACCGTACATAGTCAGACATACTATACAATTTTATTTTATAAGTCATAACCATGGGCGTAGCCAGGTTATCAGTTGCGGGGGAGGGGGGGGAGGGCAAAATATTAACACATCGACTACCACAGTGAAAAAGGCTGTACGTAGCCAGACACGCTTTATTTTGTTTTTGAAATCATAAATCGTTGAAAATGTATGCGTTTTGTTAATAGAGGCTGTTTGTCGTGTTTCAAATTATATTGCAATATTAAATATTACGCAAAAATTTTGTAACTCTTTGAAAGGAGGGGGGGGGGGTGCAAAGTTCAATTTTTTTCTTGTAGGATGTGGCAAAAGTCACTTTTTTTCGTTCAGGGGGGGGAGGCGAGTGCCCCTCTGCCCCTCTCCCTGGCGACGCCCATGGTCATAAGTCGTCGAAAATATATGCGAATATAGTTAATAGAAACTGTTGGTCTTGTTTTAAATAATACTGCGATATTAATTTTACGTAACATTTTGTAACGATATTTAAATAATAATCTAGTCTCTTTGCAATCTAAGCGTCACCCATATTTGAGTGACATGACAGTCAAAGTTTTAAACGAAAAGAAGATACTGCAGTTATCTTCTCTTAGGATACGTGAAAAAAGAATAATAGAGAAGAAATTTTTCGGAAAGGTTCGATAATATTTCAAGTATGTCGACTTTATATTGAGTGGCCACAGAGTTCCAAACGCTCGAAAAATGTGTCGTTTCTAGGGTTAATAGAATTCCTTATCTACTCTCAGAGTGTCTCGCTCGTGTTCCAGCGGTGATAAAAATTCGCAACGAGACGCCAGGATGCCAAGAAAAAGCTGCGAATGTATAAATCGTTTGATCGCGGTTAAACGAGGCTCGAGAGCCGACTCTTCATCAGCGTTCAATTCAGTTTGGGTCTCTGACAGCCCGGTCGTAATGCCTAATCCCGCTTCCCTTCACGCTCACCAGCAACCGTGTGTCCCCTCGTAATTTCAAACGGCGTTTTCGCGAATACGATCTTCACGACGCGGCTAAAGGATGCCGTGCAATTCGATAACGACATCCGGTCACGTGAATCCCGTCGAACAAGTATCGATAATTTGAAAAAGGCGAATGAACTATTAATCTCTCGGCGTTTATATGTTTCCTTCGGGCGTGAGATCATATCGTTGCATTTGCTGCAACAATGACGTAACTAACAAATCATGATTTTAGGGAAAACGATATTGAATATTTGGATTGTTATAATTTTGTAAATACATCGTATTAAACTATCCTGACGTGGTAAGTTTTGAAAGCTCATGTACAGGATTTAACCGATAAAAAGTATAGACAACAAGCGTTTTTTTTATACTACTAAGTTACAAATTGCAAATTCTGAGTTGTGTTATTGTTGCAACAAATAAGCGATACGTAACTGCGATGGCTTCTAACTATGCAATTTATTTGTACAATAAAGCTGTTGTACTAGATAACTTGTACAATTTGCACGAGGATGTTTTTTTAACTTACAAATTATTTAGAAAATATACACAACTTATTTTTTTTTTACGCAAGCTTTGTTTTTCAAAATGTTAAACTTGTAGAAAAGTGGTAGGGCATGCGTGTTTTCGATTATGGTTAGTATTGAGTCTAATTAATTTTATCTGTTTCTACTTGTGCGAGACATTAATCATGGTTGGTGGTACTGTCTGTATTTCATCACGCTCATAATATTCTACCAATTTGTATCATATTAGTGCTAGAAATAAATAATACTTTATCATAGACAATGCTTGCAATTAATACTATTAGTATTCATAGTAGTATATTACTACAGTATTAAAGTAATTATATTAGTATAGAGAATTCCTGTAATTTAATGCTATTAGTATAAGTAGTATAAATAGTGTAAGTAGAGTAAGTAGTACAAGTAGTACAAGTAGTACAAGTAGTATAAGTAGTATCAGTAGTATAAGTAGGAAAGGTAGCATAAATAATGTGAGTAGTAGTAACATTAATGGTATTAATTATAATACTATATTTGTATAATATAAATAATATTAATTAATTAATAGTGTAATTAATAACCACATAATGTGTAGTTTCCAGTTTCGTATGTAGTATGACCTGCTTCTCGGTTGTATTACATGTTACAGGATAGTATATGTTAATGCTCTTAACACGAGAGGAGCTCGCGGATGCCGTCGCCCACATCGGAGCCAATAAGGCTCCGGGGCCTGACGGCATCCCTGGCCGGGCGCTGAGCTTGGCCTCACGCGTCCTCGGGCCCCGACTCGTACGGCTGTTCAACAGCTGTATGCAGTCGGGGCGGGTCCCGCTGCCCTGGAAGCGGGGCCGGATGGTCCTCATCCCGAAGCAGGGAAAGCCCGCAGACTCTCCGTCTGCCTACAGGCCGATATGTCTCCTCGACGAGGCTGGGAAGCTTTTCGAGCGAGTGCTCGCTTCCCGGCTCTCGAGGAGCATGCCTGGGGGTGGTCTGGCAGACTGCCAGTACGGTTTCCGCGAGGGCCGGTCGACGCTCGATGCGATCGACCGCGTCCGTTCCCTCGCGGGCCGGGCGGTTTCCGGCGGTGGTGTTGCGCTGGCGATATCTTTGGATATCGCCAATGCGTTTAACACCATCCGCTGGAACACGATCCGGGAGGCACTCTGTGAACACGGAGTGCCTCAGTATCTCCGGGTCGTGCTGTCGGACTACCTGGCCGATAGGCGGATCGAGTACCCCGGCCAAGGGGGCTCGATCCAGAGACGGAGGGTCAACCGAGGCGTGCCCCAGGGGTCCGTACTGGGACCCCAGTTATGGAACCTGGGGTACGACTCGGTTCTGCGCGGGCCCCTCCCGCCCGGTGTGAGTGTCGTCTGCTATGCAGACGACACTCTGATCATCGCGGTCGGGAGGGAATGGATGAGGACCATCCGGCTGGCGGAGGTGGGGGTGGCACTGGTTGTCGCCCGGATCCGGGCACTGGGGTTGCGCATCTCGCCGCAAAAGACGGAGGCGGTCATGTTTCATGGCCTGCCTCTGTCGCGGCGAGCCCCCAGTGCCTGGGTCCGAGTAGGAGATGCCTGCGTCCAGATCGGGGACCGGATGAAATATCTGGGCCTCGTCCTGGACAGCCGCTGGCGCTTCGAGGTTCACTTCGACCGCCTGGTCCCCCGGATTCAGGGCGTGGCGACCCTTCTGGGTAGCCTTATGCCCAATCTCGGGGGGCCAGATGAGAAGGTACGCCGCCTATACATGGGGGTGGTGCGGGCCATGGCCCTATACGGTTATCCCGTATGGGCCCACGACGTGGTGGCCAGCCGGCGCTGCCGGCTGCTATTGCGGCGCGTGCAGCGCCGTATGGCCATCCGCGTCGTGAGGGGCTACCGCACCATCTCGCATGAGGCGGCGGTCGTCCTGGCGGGGTCTGTTCCCTTCGATTTCCAGGCGGAGGCTGACGCCGATGTATATCGGCGTCTTCAGAGCCTCCGCTGGAATGGAGCGGACGCGCCGGACGAAGAGGTCGAACGAACGAAGCGCCAGGCTCGACGGCTCGCTCGCGAGCAGTGGCGGCGCCAGCTGATTGACAGCGGCGCCGCCCGGCAGCGAGCCGTCGGCGCGGTCTTGCCCGTTTTAGACGAGTGGCTGGACCGCCGGCACGGCAGGCTCTCCTACCGGCTCACGCAGGTGCTCACCGGACACGGTTGCTTCGGTGAGTACCTGTGTAGGATAGGAGCCGAGGCGACGAGCGAGTGCCACCAGTGCTGCGCGGAGATAGACTCCGCGCAGCACGCGTTGGAGGAGTGCCCGGCCTTTGCCAGGGAAAGGCGGGCACTCCGGTTGGAGGTGGGGCACGACCTCTCGCTCCCGGCCGTGGTCACAGCCATGGTCGAGAGCGAGAGGTCCTGGAAAGCGGTGTCCTCCTTCTGCGAGACTGTTGTCTCGCGGAAGGAGGACGACGAGCGGGATCGCGAAAGGCGCGATCCCGCTCGCCGCGAAAGAAGGAGAGCGAGGCGGAGCCGTGGACGTGGCCGGGGGACCCGCACGGCCGGCTCTGCGGACGTCGACGGGGGGCGGGTCCCTCCGTAGGCGTCCCGCCTCGCTCTCCTCGCAGGCTGGGCCTGCGCGGGTGGGGCGGGCGCGTGCGCGGACATGGGGAGCTGGGGCTTAGGCCTCGATAGCTCCTCGCTCCGCGCACGCGTCCGGGCAGGCTGGACCTGCCGGGGGTTAGGCGGGCGCGTGTGTGCGGGGTCGCGGGGAGCCGGGGCTTATGCCTTGGTGGCTCCCCGCTCCGCGCACGCATTCGCCTGCCGGGGCCGCTGATGCAGTTGGGGTGGGGTACCCAACTGCATCCAAAGCGGCCCGGGGTGGGGCCGGTGTCAGGGTGCAGTCCTCTGGCACCGGCGGAGTGGAGAAGGGGGGGTGACCTGGGTATAGGTCACCCTTGGGGGGCGTTTGATCGCCCGCACGGAACGGGCTCCTCGAGGTGAATCCTCGAGGAGCACAGGCGCGGTGGTGGCGGTGTGTTCATCAGAGATCCCGCCACCACCGGTTCCGCCCGAGAAGGCTGTCGTAGGGGTTTTAGTGGGTGCGAGTCCCACACTACCTCGGAGTCCTACCCCAGGACTTCGAGGTGTGCATAAGGCACTTCCCCTACGTTAAAAAAAAAAAAAAAAAAATGTTAATGCTCTTAAGTAAATCTGATTGTAAAATATTTCACCTCCATGTACCGTTAATATTTCTACCATAAAGAGAGAAAGCATTTCGAATGTTTCCAAAGTTCTGGCCACTAATCACACCGTCCAAAACAATTAAAGGATCCCATATTGTCAATATAGTGTAGAAATCCCGGATATTTTTTATAAATGCAAAACTAGCATGTATTATACAGAAATAGTTGTCAATTTATCGAAGTTACAGCTTACGTTGTATTTCTTTCGCGTGGTTGGCGGAACAAAACCGTCCACAGTATCGATCCTCTAATCGTTTCGAGTAGCGTATTTCTATCGATGGAACAATTCTTCTCATCATTAGTTACCAGCGACACAATTACCGTTCGCGTGCTCCTGTTAATGGTCGCTTACAATTGTTGTTGCTTCAACGTTCGTGTCACCATGGCTTAAAGATTATGCGTTGTGCCTAAACAATTATCACGTACCTGCACATAATTACATGCACGGATAATTACACGAACACAAGTGTGCCACGTGCCATACTTAACAAGATCGCGATGAATTAACTGGCTGAAAATTTCGTTATAATAGAATATTAATTACACAATCGACAAACGGTGTTAACACGTGATTGTCGAGGTGGTTAACAGTCCAAGCGAAATTTTGCAACATTTATACAATTGATTTTTCATAATGAATAGTACTTTAATTTAGATGTTCGATATGAATTCCACGCGACAAGAATTAGATAATTACTGGTTAGAAAATAATTAATGCTTGAGAATAATAGAATTGTAAACATCGAAAACATCAAAAACTATTCTAAGAACATTATTATTTCTTACGAACGTAAGTTACAGTCAATATTTATAGTCTTCAAAAATACACCGCATAGTAATTAAAAAGTTTGGAAGGAATTTTCTATAAGTTACTAATTAAACAATATAGTAATTAAATTTTAGATTTTTCTGTAATTTTCTTACGTATAATTACAAATGATCAAAATTCACAGTTCCTCTTACAAGAATCCTATTATGGGTCACTTTGACTCAAACTCAGTCTTTAAATTTCAATTACATTCGTTACCAGGGAACTTGTAAATTAATTTGACACCAGTAGTTTACATACAGGGTGAACCACGAATCGTGATCATTAGAGATTACTCTGTTATTAGCAGTCCGATCGAAAATGTTTTTATCAGGTATAGCATTGTTCCAAGAGAGCTTTATCGTGATTATAGCAATTTTTTTGTCAATTTTATTAATTTATTATTATTTTATACAATAATTAATATAATATATATAATTAAAAAATTAACGTAAAAGTTATGTTATGATACTTACCGAATTCGTCTTGAAATTCTCTAACAGATAGGCGTAAAAAATGATAGGTGTATTTGCAAAAAATTGAAAGTTATCTTGCAATATCATGAAAAAAAAGAGTTGACAAAAAATTTGCTATAATTACGTTAAAGCTCTCTTGAAACCATGCCATACCTGATAAAAACATTTTCGATCGGATTGCTAATAACAGAGTAATCTCTACTGATCACGATTCGTGGTTCACCCTGTATAACGACCGAGCGACATGTAAATTGTATATTTCCTTAAGACGATTTTAGCTTACACTTAGACCAAATTTATTTCAACGAATAGTAATTCAGCAATCTATTGAACAGTGCACGGGGCTTAATATTTATCCGTCACAATATTAATGCAATATACATACTAATGTAACGAATATAAAACAATTTATTAGAATTTTTTTCGTAAAGACAAGTTATACATCCACGATATCAGTCTTCGGACTGTGAAAACGATTTATCACAACATAATTGTCCGTGTTGCTTCGATTCCCACAGTTTCCATCCACGGTTATACCTAGTTCGAAATGCTATAATTCCTCTGTGTTTCTCTGCGAGGGAAATTTCAGGGCGTCCGTGTTCCCGTATCTGACAGGTCAAATCGAGCTCCAAGCTACTTAAGAGCTTAATACCGATTCTTCCTGGAAGGTTGCGGTCTTTCGTTTCCAATAGACTTCCCCCTTTCCCACTTTGTTTCTTTTTTTCACTCACAGATCTCCCGTTAAACATCGTGTTTCACGGTCAACCACTGTTTCTCCATTAATCACAATAATATTACTCGAATCAGTTTGATTCTTACCAAAATCTAACATGATTTATTGTTTCATTCGTTAATATTGGGTGTACACCAATAAGTAAATCCACTAATTTCATAAATTGTGAGGCGACTTGTTTAATAATTAAAAGTACAGTCTCGTTTTTCAGTCGAGTAATAATGGTGCAACGTGCAAGAAAATCACTGTGAGTATAAAAATTAAATTGTTACAACAATCAATTAGATCTTTGATTTTTATAGAAAATACCGATTTCGTCGAGAAACAGAGAATTACTAATTGGTACACCTAATATATACTTATATTAAATAAATTTGCAAAAGAAAACAAAATTAGCTTTCGATTGTGATACCGCGTATCTACAGTGCAAGCTATATTTAAAATGCAAATGAATTTTGGAAACATCCTTGATATTCTAGAAGAAGAATCTAACGAAATCAAATGCAAAATCTAAAAAAAATACTGCATCATGTAACATGCATAAAAAGAATATAATTGGTTAAAATAAGTCACACTTCAGACTATACGTTTTGTTGATAGATCACTACATATGATAGATTTTCTATTCAAAAAGTTAGTTTATAAAATAACAGGGATGGACACGATGTTAATTAAATACGACGTCCCTCCGTATTTTGTTTTTACCTTGAGATATTCGATAAATAAATGTTTCCACCTCTATATTTTCCCGCATTTTCCGAAGGGAAAACTTTTACAAGATGTTTATCGAGAGCGACGTACTTACTAACCTTCTTCCAGATAGCGGCTAATTACTGTCGACGTCAACGTACCTCGTTATTATCCACGCTGTAACATCTTGGAATCAATTCTTCTTCTCCTTTCTCTCAACTTATATTGTCTTCGAACTTCGTCTACAATAGTGACCGCAATGTCTTTCCATTCTCTTCTGCTTGATAGTTATTCAAAGTGACGGAGGTCCTGATCAAGTTTAACTAGACCTTCTGTTTCGATTGACAGCTCACGGAGATGCAAACCATTTACAGTTCTGTGGTAATCGGTTCCCGTGGAAGTTATATGATCTTATTTGATCGTAGCGTCATTGTGTTCGATGACGTCGCCATTTTGTTTGATCATGGCGCCATCTTGTTGAACGATGCCACCATCTTGTTCGACTCATTACGCAGTCGTTTTACGTTCACCGAACGTTAGTCTTCAATATTACGTGTACCAATTAATAATTCAATATTTCGTTGCTAAGTCCGAGATTCATTTCCAGGGTAATCAAAAACACAAATCGCCTAAAAAATATTGGTCCTTATTCCCTAACATCTGAAGTTATTTTTGACAAATACAACCCGAGGAAGTTACTTGAACTTGAAACTTTTACTGTCTTCTGGTACAGAATACACTGCGTGGCATAACTATAAAACCATCCTGAAATTTTCAATCCTCAAACCATGTATACTATATTTGAAATCGTGCCGAGAAATAATATTTCTCCAGAAAGGGATAGATTATATTCTCTAGAAAGAGGTGGTTTGTTTTTATTTCAACCACGATACATAAGGACCGAAAATTTTAGGGTGGTTTTATAGTTATGTTACGCAATGTATAGTAGTGTATTATAATTAGATCACTGTTCAAATATTTCAAATTTCGCAACGAATGGCAAGTAATACAATCTTCAAATGATTTCAATAAATGATAGGAAATATCACGAATACTATCTTCTTGAACGACTTTTACCTAGAAATTCTTGAAAATAAGGTATCGTACAGTCTTTGAATTTATATTTCCGATTTGTTTTTCCACGTGGAGTGATCGTTCAGATCACCAATTACAGAACATCGTGCACACAAAAAGAAAGCTAGTAGGTGAAAACAGCAATTTCATGTCATAGTATAATTATTCCAACGAAGTTCGAGTTTGATAGAGCATTAGTGATCGTCGTAAAATATTGTTGTTCCAAAAAAGATTTCCTCTAGTTCCCGTTGTTTTTCCATCGATATTCAGATATTCCTGTCATGAATTCAATTTCAGTCGAAAGTACGACTGAATAAAAGCTGTGCTTGCAGCTCGCACAATCTTCAGAATTGGCTCGATTTCACGATGTTCGACGTGATATCGGCCGTTTCATTCAGGGGGGGGGGGGGGGGGGGATCGTGATCACGTGCCAGGTCCGTTAAGCTGAGTCTGAAGCAGATGCAGCTGGCGCCGCAGCGTGAAAATTCTACGAGAAGGGAACCGCTTGAGGGTAAGCTCGCGACCTCGCTGCGCAAGTTAACGACCCGCTGAAAGGATAAAATGTCTCAAGAAGATGCACATGGCTGGTTTGAAATAGGGGAGAGAGAAAAAATTTTTCTTCATGGAAATAAAAGGAAAAGTGTATAGTAGGTATATCATGCGAGTGCAAGAGTGTTTCGCTATAACGTAGTAGACTAATAATATAACTGTAATTATACTTTAATAATAATTCAATAAAATGCATAATGATTAAAGAATTATACAGGGTGGATTAGGTAACTTGAACCAGAACGATATTTTTTAATTATTGATTTTAGTGAAAAATATTTCAGATGGAGTGACAGTAAATCCTCGATAAGTGTGAAGTCATCATCCCCACCACTGGGGAAGGGAACCAGTCAAGCGTATAATTTTTTGCACGGTGCGCCGCGACGGCTTCCCTTTCATGAGCCGACGGCGACGGCTAAACGAGGGGAACAATGCAACAATGAAACTTTTTGTTTTTGGTTCTTTGTTAACGAAACTTTTACGAACATATTCGTGAGATTTTTTTTATTAAAATGATACCAAACCCGATATAAGTTGGACCATATTTACTTATGATTTATCAGAAGCCTCTTGGTAAAATGAAAATCTTTGTATATACGGAATCAGCCGAAGCACTCGTACATCTTAAACCTAGAGGAGACCGGAGCAAAGTGGCCCCGAAAAGGTTTAAAGTAGAATACAATTTTTTCTTTTCAATGACAATGTGTACGGATAATTTTATAATATAATTTAAACATTACTGTTGACAAATTACGAGTAGTAATACTTTAGACTAACTTGAAATATTTTAGAACTGAACTTGAAAACAAAAAGCCAAAAGGTTCACTTTACCCCATAAATGGGGTAAAGTGATCTATTATCTGAGGTAAAGTGAGCTGAAATAAAATATGACTTTTAACCCGTAACCGGCGTCGTCCCATTTTTGCATCTTAAATGATTTGACATCGCCAAGCTTACATTTATTTCTTATTGTATATGCTGGAGTTACATATGATATTTAATTTTTACTATTTTTAGGAAGTTACAGAAATCTACGTGGCTAATAGACCGTAGAAATAAGTGTGACACAAAACAAAAGTTTTGCGGGAGTCTCCTAGACTCTACGACACCGGTTACGGGTTAATTAAGGTCATAATTATTAAATTAACTTTATTACAATTTTTTAAATATTCAATCCATTTTTTAATACAAATTTAAGGTCACTACATTTTAACTAGATAAACACATTTTTTTCTGAAATTAAGTTAACATTAATAATGAAAAATAATTATTTATAACAATTAATAAAATAAAAATTATGAATAATCATTTATAAAATTGTAATTATTACTTAAAATGAGTAATGAAATTGAATGAAAATTAAAGATATTTAATATTTAAGACGAAGTGTTACTTATAATACATTAATTAATGACGTAATGAAAAAAATGAATTTATATTACCTTCGAGATCTCAGAAAATCAATAATTATCAGCGCAAGCTGCAACTGTCGTAATTTCTTCACTCGCACCTTTTCTCGCACTCCAGCTCACTTTACCCCGGTCAATTAACCCCAAATTCATACTCAGTGGAAAATCGTTTATTTAATAATGTTTAGGTTATTTTATTTAAAAACTCATGCACATATATGTTTGTAAGTTTTTTTTAAACACACAGAAAACATGTTTGTTTTAAAATAGTACGTTTATGACTCATTTATCTAAAAAGCTAATCTGACAAAAAAACCATTCGGAGGTATTTAAAACTTAATTCATAATTTCTTAAATGCATTTACATTGTTTAGTATCTGAATGTGCATAGTTATCATCGTCATGTTATATTGTAAATTCAGTATGTCACAAGAATTTGTAAACATATTCTATTTTCAAATAAATAATTAAAAAAGCTTACTTTATCCCAAGGCTCACTTTGCCCCGGTCTCCCCTACCGTTTCCAAGCAAGCATTCGATTGGAAACTCAATCAGCAGGCTGAAGTCACGCCAAGTACGCTTCCAATAAATTTTCAATATTCCACGTTACTCAAGTCGAGAAAAATTTATCAGGAGTCTCCTACAAGTGTTTCCCAGGGTATTGCGTCTCTCGAATGTACGAGACATCTCTCGTCGAGAATACATATCATGGTCTCGCGACCGAGATCAATTCTGCAGCGTACACGTTTTCATAGACATAGATACACACGCCGTGCCGAGTGTAAATATTAGGCTGTCCCATAAGTCCTTGTTAAGTTCATTGTTTTTCGAACGTTCTCGTATTTAAATCGGAACGGGCCTGAGAAATTTCCAGAATGCGTGAGTATGTGCGAGAACCTGCCACGTAATGGGTATAAATTGGCGCGGGCGTAACAGGGAGGTTAATAGGGAACGAAAATGGAGCAACGTCAACCGCGAGCTATTATGTTTATGAGCACCGGCTTAACACCTCTTCAAAGGAGATGGCTAAGAAGATCAACACTGCATTCGGAACAGGTACTACTTGCGATCGGATGGTACGCTTTTGGTACAAGCGCTGCGCTGAATCCGGATTCTAGCACGCGAGATGTGGAGAAGGCTCTTTGGCAATCCTATACAACCATTGATCGCCACCTTAACTCGATGAGCTACCGCAAAGTGATATCGCGATGGACGCCTCACGCCTTGACCAACCATGACCGGGCTGCTCGTGTCAGCATTTGTCAAAGTTTGCTGCTCCGCCTACACCGGCAGGACTTTTTTAAGAAAATTATCACTGAAGATGAAAGCTGAGTACGCTACGAAAGTAACACATGCCACGACTTTTGCCTTCTTCGCGGCGAAAACCTACCAGTCCAGCCGAAGCTCGATCCACACGGTTGGAAGCTGATGTCGATCTTTTTGGACTCGCAGGGAATGATCTTCAACGCCAATCATTACAGGGATCAGCTCCGCAAGCTAACCGATGCTGGCGAATAAAACGGCCGAAACGACTCGGCCTCCAACTTCTACACGATAACGCTCGATGTCACTGCGAAAAGTTGACGCGTGAGCAACTGGTGGAGCTAGGATGGTCTACTGTATTCCATCCACCGTCCAGCTCAGACATTACAACTTCGGATTACCACTTGGTCCGAGCGCTTAACCCTCCGAGCACGGAAACATGGTCACCGGTCCCTATGTCATTTCTGACCCCACATCGATATCCTGCTACTACACAGCAAGGCTCGAGCTCGAGGTCCTCACTGACACTGTACTAACACAATGCTATGGTCTGTTTTTCGAAAGGTGATGCCTGGGAGGTTGGCCTGCCTCGGCGCGTGGCCTGGTGGGGATCCAACGCGAGCTACGTATTTCGTGCGACGTTGTCACGGTCTCAATGCCACTGTGTGTCTCTTTCCATCGTCTGGCACTTCGGCACGAGAGCCTCTCGCTCGGACGCTCGGTATACCAACTTCCTTCTTTACCCTGCGATTTGCACGTGTAGTGTTTAATAACCTACGTATTAATTTAGTCCCCTTTTAATATGTTGCACAATATTTGGATACAATACATTCTTTCAAAAGAAATAAACTTTTTCTTATTCATGTGTTTTAACTTTTGACGTGTGAAAACGTTCAGCGTCTCGTCAACATGCTCCGCCATTTCCAGACAATGGATGATTGACAGGCGCGTGCTGAACGCAGTCCCCGCTCCTTGAGATTGTAGGTAGGTCCTTCTCGAGAGGTTTGTAATACGTGCGTTGGAGACAGACGACCGTAGACGAGGACGCACGTCGACGTTCGCACGTCATTGGCCAAGACGCGAAGAGTGAGAGAGACACAAGTGCCGTAAGTCTCTCGCGATCGCGGCAACACTGCGAAAACTCGGGCCTACCTCCCAGGCATCATCTTTCGAAAAACAGACCATAGTATGGCTCGAGCTCAAGGCCCTCACCGACACTGTACTAACAATACCAGTATGGCTCTAGCTCGATCCACCGACACCATGTATACTAGTGTTGTTAAAATGAGCTTCGAGTCTTGAGCTTTAAGAGCTCGAGTCGCAGTTCAAACCCTAAAGGCTCGAACCCTCAAGGTTCGAAGCTTGAGTCGTGAAAGCTCCAGTCTTTAACGCTCGAGCCTGTAAGCTTCAAGGCTCAAGTCGAATAAATTGTATGTAGTGAAGTAATGTACAGAACTCGAATTTGCGAAGCCTTAAAACTTAACCTAAAAGTTTTCAGTTTTGAACTCTAATATTACACGAAACTCAAGATTTTAAAGCTTTAAGGGGGAATGATACAAAAACGTCCAGAAAAGCGTGTTTTTTGTAAATTCACAAAACATTGCTTCATAAAATGTTGATACTTTTAGTAGAACTTTCTTTTTCTCATATCATATTATTTATTGTATGGGTAATTTTAATGAAATAATTGATTCAAATAATTATACAATTTGCGACACAGCAAAGCTCCT
This sequence comes from Dufourea novaeangliae, assembly GCF_001272555.1. Lineage (NCBI taxonomy): Eukaryota > Metazoa > Arthropoda > Insecta > Hymenoptera > Halictidae > Dufourea > Dufourea novaeangliae. The sequence continues at coordinate 3,172,903 of NW_015373900.1, read as the reverse complement.
AGCTCAGCAAACAATTGATACTAAGAAGGGGAAATAAAATATGAAATAAAATAACCATTGAATAATAGACGGAATAATACATTGCTAAAAATTTGTCTGTAATGTTCGAAATGTGGTATTACTGACTGAAAACATACTCTTACGCCATGAGGGTCATAGATGACCGGCAGCAAGATTAATGTACTTAAGATTGAGTCTTTAAGGCTAAGATTTATAGCTTCGAAGACTCAAGCTTTATACATCACTAATGTATACAATGTAATGATTAGCTGGTTCCACATTACATTTGGATTTTCGTGGTTCTTATTACACTAACTAGAATAAAAATCTCGTGAATTATAAAACAAATTATATTTATTAATCAATACTTCTGCAGCGTCTTGGCCCGGTCGTTCGCATGTAAACAAACATCGATTGCTATGCGATTTACGCGACAGCTCCGTCACTGCGTGCATGTCGCTCTCGAGACAGTGTGTCCCCACTCCTGACTCTGTCACTGTGTGCATGTCGTTCTCGCGAACACGTGACCCAGGGACCGTACTCGGAGGGTTAAACGACATTTGCTGGTCAAGAAATTCGACAACTACGTCACCCACAAAAATGATATTGGTGACTTTATTGAATCCCTGCCCCGATCTTTCTGGGAGAAAGGCATTCAAAACTTGCTGAGCAGACGGCTGAATGTTATTGATAATTTTGGTGATTATATCGTAGAATAAAAATGAAATTTTCATAGATAGGAAATAAAAATAAAACTGGTTGATAATAGCAAGGACTTATGGGACAGCCCAATATAACAGCAAATATGTTTGTTGAAGAAACACGAATACAATTCCATTCATAGGTACGGTAGAATATTCTCAATTGGCGCCGTTCAACTATAAGTACTGTCTTCATTTTAAAAATAAATAAGTTTTACAAAAATTGTTAAATATGGTTTCGCATGAAAGGATTTTATTCTTGATTTCGGATTCGACTTTGCATTCTTGGATATATTCTTATGTTTCCATTCTTTGGATATATGTATTTCCCTATTCACTACTATTCATTACTATTTAATACTATTCGCTACTGTTCGCTATTATTCGCTACCATTCACTATATTTGCTCTCGTGTATCACGCATTTCTCCATACACTGATTACTTCATCCTCCAATTCCCACATACACCTACAGATACTCCCTTTTATTTAACCAGTGGTGTATTCATTTCAGCATTTTAGTTCATAAAACAGCCGGCAGAAGCTATGGTATGATCCATTTGTCGCAACAGACACGTTTACAATAAACTCTTGGAACTATTCGTTTACACCAATAAGAAATAGGAATTAACAAAATTGTCCATATTGGATCACATCAATTTCGTCAATACAACTACTGAACCCTTCATTTTTTATTTAATTATTCTAATTAAAATTCTCCTTATGACCTTAATCGTAAAAATTCAACCTCTGGGACCTCGACATAAAACAGCTTAGTAGCTTAATTAAATCTGTGTACCTAATCCCTTTTTAGATATACCTAAAATGTAAGTTAATTAAACTGTTCCTAGTAGTTTCATTAAATCTGTGTACCTAATCCCATTTTAGATATACCTAAAATACCACTACTGAACCCTTAAATCTGAAGTATTTAATTATAATTCTCCTTATGACCTCAATCGTAAAAATTCAACCTCTGGGACCTCAACATAAAACAACTTAGTAGTTTAATTAAATCTGTGTACCTAATCCCATTTCATGTATACCTAAAATGCAAGTTAATTAAACTGTTCCTAGTAGTTTAATTAAATCTGTGTACCTTCCGGTGTACCTAAGGGTTCGGTAGTCGTTAATGAACATCAATCGTAGGCCCTATTTCAGAAGAAACCTGGTTATTATATTACAGTGTTCCTTCTTTGATAAATCCCTTGACTTAGGTACCTCGAAATACCAGAGTTGCCTATAAATTTACAATTAAACATCCTACGTCATGGGATCCCTGTAAATCGTGGTTATCGCGGAGACGACTGCCTATTTTACGGTGTTCTACCGTCGTTCTTTAGGATCAACCACGGATGACTGTCACGCGGTTCGACATCGCGTTCGTGTTCACGTGGGCGACCTGTCAACTCATTTGGCGTCGCGACGTTGCACATCGCCTCTTTTTCACGGGGAGAGATCCGGATGGAGGACCTCCCCCCCCCCCGCCGCGGTATTGCAGGAAAAGGTGGGTATCACCTTTTGCATTAGCAACGAACATTGAGGCTACTGGAACCTTCGGTGCATGTTTGTTCGCTGAACCAAATAATAAGATGATACACTGGTTCGGTATTCGATGATAAACCACCCCTTTGATTCGAAATATTGTCCACTCTTTGAGGAAATATACATGGTGGGTCCAAAAATTTTCCGAGTTAAAGTTAAAACAGTTTCACTTATGATATTCACGCATTTTATTCAGTAGTTATTGAACGTTGTTTTCTTCTGAAGTGAGATATTGTTCATGATAATTATTCAAACAATTGTAATTAAAGAAAATAGTGAAATATGGAATTATGGGTACACTTAGTACTGGTGCCTTTGTTTCACTTTATTGTAATCTGAATCAATTGCTTCAACGGGAAACTACGTGAAAATCGTGCTTGTGTGAAATTTATTGTATTTTGTTTTTTGAAATGTATAGTAATTTTTTGTGACAGAAGGAGATTATTATTGAAGAAATGTGTCCGGTTTTGGGTATTATGTTTCCGAAGAAATTGGTTTCTACAAATTCTTCTACTACATTTTTTACAAACGATATCTAATCGATAAAAATCATGTGACTAATATTTTTCGATTATTTGGAGTAACCTACATTCATAAATAAATGAACACCTTTACTACCAAACAAAGTTACGAAATGAATATAAAAATCAATAATTGATGCATTAACGAATAGGTGGAGGTAAATATATCTTTAATTCGTATTTCACGGCATTACTTTATTTTACGAGCTTCCGTTCACAAATGCTTTAAAATCTATCATTTAAGATGCAAAGGTGCTTTTCGGATTTTGCCGCGGAAATTGTTCGGTCCAAACGTGGAACACGCATTTCTCAGTCTTTACCAAGTCGTTATTCGTGGATCTGGAGACAAATAACTTCGAGGCTGGTGGTAAATTGTCGTTTCGTAATGCACGTTTCTTCCCGCGGACAGCTAAAAGCTCCTTTGTCATATAATACAGAAACTCGACAAAGCTTAGCACCGAGCCACCCAGACAGAGTCCAAAGATTCCCCCGAAAGAGGCTGAAATGTCAGTTAAATCATCTACATCAAACACCACTTTCTTTTAAATTAAGAAATTGCAACTGCACTCTACTTATTATCACTGTGATCAAATTTTACGTAATCGCTACTTTCCACAGACAGACTTAAAAAAAAGATAGATTAGATAGTCATTATCTATTTTATCAAGAACTTCATTAGATTAAAAGTGACATAAAAACTTAACTACCAAAGCAAGCAAAATAACTAGTTTTCTCCACTCTTATAACGTCGATTAAGATGTTATAGCAATGTAGCCATTTTCGCAGATATTACATATCTTTTACTGCACTATGTAAGTGAAGAAATGTGTTAATTTATAACTTTGTATATTTACAAAAGTTTCTCATGCTTATCGATTCAATAGAATAGATGCACGTTTACCGTTGGTAGTTCTAGCCATAATTCAATTTGATTAAATTTCATTTTCAATAGGTGCATAAATATTTGAAATCTAATATAATTATGTCGTCCTAATCACTTCTTCATAGTTGCTTTACGTATTTACAATTTACATTAAGTGCACCAATAAGTAATCCGCCAGTAACGTGTTTTAAATTTCACACATTTTCCCGCCATTTTCTTCTTCAAATATAAGGGTGAGTTTCGAGGAACGAGGTCAAAAATTAGCGAAACTGCAGACATCGGAATTCCCAGGACATAAATATTGAATTTGACAAAGTATAATAGATTTGTTATTTGTACACCTAACGTTTACTTATATAATTACTATGTTCACTATAATTATATAACAATTAGCATTAGTACAATCACTATATTTACTGTTTCTAATCAAATTGTTTCTTTCCAAATTTTTCGATAAGCTACTAAAAACCACTTAAACATGTACATTTTCACCTACTAAAACTGTATCGAAGTAAATGTCTAAAAATCTGAAAAATTATTTCCTTTTAGCAATTACGGCACCACGTCACTGTCTCTCGAGATGTACTTTTATAATTTAAGGGTCAGTAAATAAAACGTGTCCGCAGCTGGTTCTTGGTTCTCCCAAAACGCAATGCGCCGCAACGTCCCGTCCCCGATTCTACAAAACTTTTCTATTTCATTCCAGTGTCTGGCCGAACTTTCCGAACACGTTTCATAGTTTCGTAACGAACTCACAGCCCGATTTCATTTTATTCTCTTAGCCGTACCCTTTACTTATTAGCCATATAAGCTGCGGCGGTGAAACAGTTTCGGACGTGAAGACATAGTTTTTAGTAAGTTTCCCCCTTACCAAGAAGGCTATCCCAGCCGAGGATGGTTTCCTTGCGGTACTCGAGATACGTGCCGTCCCGGAAATATACGTAGAGGAACGAGGTATTCTTTGCATTCAAGCCATGCCTGTAAAGAAACGCTCTCGTGAAATTTCCTGTTCGCGAATGAGAGGGGGGAAGAAGCTTTTCCTCGCGATGGCTCTCGTCGATGTGGAATATCAACGATGATATTTCGTTTTAAAACTAACGCACTGCAGTGTATTTATATCTTGGAATGGAACATTCCAACTTTTATTAGTATGTTTAAACGCAATGTTGCAGTGGTCACTACTTTGAAGATGAAAAATGTTTAACAAGGGAACTTCGTTGAACCGAAAATTCCAATTTCTTGGAAACTTTGCAGGTTTGTAGGAGTTCCCAATAGAAGTATCGGGAAATTTTTGTTTTTGGTCCTTTTGGTTGTTTGGGATGGAAACATTTCCTAAGGGTTAACGCGTGTTTCCCTATTTTTTGGTATACCTTGAAAACTGTAGTAGCTATGAAAAAATTGTAAATATGAAAATTGAATGGCTTTTTATCCTCTATAAAACCGTGCAATTAAATTGTTAAAAATCTGTTTATTTATTTATTTAAACAAATTTTTGATAATTTCATTAGTCTTGTAGAGCATAAAAATCCATTACATTATCATCCTAATAATTTTTTATATTTGCTAAAAGTTTTAGAAATATACAAAAAATAGGAAAATACATATTACCTTTGAGAGAAGTAGCAAAAAAAAAAACATTTTCTTGATGCTTCTATTGTGGTCCCCTACATATCTATAAAGTTTTAAAGAGATCGAAATTTTCTGGTTTCGAATGATACCTTGTAATATGAATAGAAAAGACAGTATGATGTATCAATGAAAATATTGGATTGTAAACTAATTACTATTAACCTTGAAGTTGAGAATTCTACTTTTTATAACAGTAAACTTGGCGGTTACTATTTAATGTTACATAATATCCTAAAATTGTTATGGTAGGTAATAGATTAATAGTTCGACTTATGCCATTTTAATTTGTTTATCAATCTGAATTATTTCAAATTTTTTAAATTATGTAAAACTTACGTTAATTCGCTGTCATAGCCTATGTCATCGGTTCGTATCGATTCACCGACTACGTCGAACGTCTCGTCGTTGCATTGCGGTAGACATTTGCAATCATTTATATGGGATAGTTGAACTCGCGATAGGCTTCCTGTTTAACATACTCACAGATTGTCATAATATTATATTTGATATACGTATATCCATACTACATTTAATATTGAAAATTCATGTTCTCTTAGAGGAAAGATATAAAAAATGTTAAAAGGAAGACTGAAATTATTTCAGGTCAATATAGAAAGCGATGTTATGAAATGAAAATATTTTAACAAATATTAAATATATTAGTATAAGATTGTTTTATTAATACTAATTGTAGCGTTTTATTTTTTCGAATATAAAATCGTTGGCGTAAGTCATGAGTAATTCGCATTTAGGTCTAAAATTGAACGTTTAAAATTAGGAAGTTGAAATATGACGAGAAGTCTAATAAATTAAGAAATTTCGTATTAATATTCGAGGAAATTAATATTTCTGTATACAACAACGTTACTTCGTTCATTATTTACTCACTTCTGCGAGCCAGAATGCAATCCACATCTGTTAAGTAGCAGGTACGCGTGTCTGGATCTTTCAACAAAAAGGTAAATGCTCGTACAAACTCGTGGTATGAATTTATAAGTGCTAGCACGATAACAAAACTAAGTTTTGAAGCTGATGAATAAATTACTAATAATGCTCCCTCAAAACATTATTCCTTATTTTTTAGTGTCTTTTTACTTAAACTTTGTGTACTTCACAGTTTGAGTTTAAAAAAACTAATCTTGCACCATAAAATAAGTTGAATTTATTGATTTTTTAATAAAATCGTCGAATACTTTACATTAATACATTATGTGTTCAGAATTTACAGAAATTATGCACTACAAAACAAGTATTTTATTATACTAGCTGAAGAATAAATTTACGTGAACTTTATTTTATAATCGAATAAGGTAACTTGAAAACCTTTAAATTCATATCTTTTCGATATAGAATTAAATTGTTTTAATTCCTGTTTTGTAATTTTTAATTTTCGAATCAAAAGAAATCACTTACGAATGTATAAGAAGTTTGAAAGTATTATGCGCGTAAATATATCAAAGAATATAATAGAAGGAATATCTGTATTTAAAATTAAAATTAACAAATGAAACGGTGCAACAAGCAGTACCAGAGACTATCAGAATATTCTTAATTTTCAAAGCCACAGTATCGCCCAGGGAGTCACTCACGTTCATCAGGAAAGAAAAATGGTAGGCAACCACAGGACCCGTAAATATTTTGCTGAATGCATTCCGAGATACACGTTTGGTAGCTGTATTTCCGTTCCCCGGGGCTCTGGGAAGTTTTGTTTAGAAACAAACAAAAATTATTTCCGTGGAATTAAGCTCACGATAGGGAGGGGGGGGAGTGTGGTTGAGATAGCGTTAGTAGGATCTGTATACCTCACCGTCGAACAAACACATCCTTTTGCGCAGCGGTATATTGCGGATGTCGTTCGAGCTTCGTATTTTCGTTCCAGAAAGTGTCAGCACCATTACGTGGCCGGGGATCACGGTGGCGGTTTGCGCACCGACATCCGGATAGTCTATCGGATCGTGTATCAGCACGGTCCCACCCACGAACTGTCTAACCGAGCTTTTATAGTTTTCACCGTCGATGTTCAGGGCTACTGATAAACCAATGTCACGACCTGTACCTGGTACACGCTGTAACATTTTATTACCATTTAAGTCCTGTGCATCCATAGTAATAGAGTATTGGATCTGTGTGATTCTTTGAGATTCTACGATATTCTACGATATCTTACGATATCTCACGATAACCTACGATATCCTACAGTATTGTACGGTCTCTTATGGTATCGTATGCTTTCTTATGATGTTCTACGGTATCCTATGGTAATGTATGATATCGTGTGATAACGTATGGCATCTTGTGGTATTGTGTGGTATCGTATGGCATCGGATAATAACCTATGATTATCCCATGAGAACCCTACAATAACCCTACGATAATGCTACGATAATCCTACGATAATCTACGATATTCTTAGATATTCTTTAATATTCTTTGACATTATGTCAACAGTATTCGGTGTCTCCTCATAGAGGTGAATTTCAAATAGCATTGTTACGCATTATATCTCTACTTTCAGTAAATAATAAAAAAATCAAGAAAAATTAAGTATCTTAGTTAAAATGAAATTGGAGACATCATGATAAAATTATTTCAACGCATTTTATGCAATAATGATTTGTACGAGAAATCTGTATATATAATTATTAAATGACAAGAAATGGGTAAACAAAAAATTTGTTTCGATGTTACCAGAATTTCATCGACACCTGGCAGATATTCTGATGAATTATCCGGTTGCAGATTTTCCTCGTCGGTCGTTGTTATGTTCGCCAACCACGAGTCGTCATTGCTGGACAAAGGTTTAAAATACTAGCTCAATCATTAAATTTAAACATTCAAAAGGTTAAAACAAAAAATTAATCAGATGCACAAGGCCTCCCACTATTTATTACTTTTGTTTTATTTAATTTTAGAAGGAATTCTTTAGAAAAAATTTCCTACTTAGTCCGTAATATTTTTCGAGGTTATATTTATTCATATCTAATTTATATCCATGTTTCTTCTAATTAAATGTGCCAAAAAAATGATGTTCAGGCAGATAATTTAAGCTTGCATCTATTTTAATTTCTAAGACCAGAAAAAACAACTCCACTTTAACAAATAGATTTTTGATTATAGTCTGAGTTGTGTATAATTCATAAATTAATACTAAAGGGAATAGTGTAAATTTTCTTAAAATATAAACAAGCTGAATTCATTTGAATAAAAATCGATATAAAATGATTTAGGGAACTATTTGAATTTAGAAATCGGCAATTCGATAACTTTATCCTCGACTAAAGGCAGTTAAAGTTTGCAAATTACTTGTAATTGTTGGTAAGATCATAATGGTAATTAAATCCGCAACAGAATCCCTCGTTCGCTTTCACGGTTTTAAATATTTTATTGCAGTCATAGATCTGACCGAGCCAGGCGCACCTCGCCAATAATAAATTGCAAGGATGCATTAGCTGCAACAGAGAAAATTGCGCTACAGATATCTGTTATAATTAATGAGATTGCAGATTTCAAGTATTCATAGCGAATATCAATATACATATTTTACGGTTTCATATAACAAAGTTTTTACGTTATTACCAGCTTAATGGAGGCTTTCATGAAGCCAATGTATTTCTGATTGTCTGTACTCTTCGAAAATCAATCAATACATAATTCACTAGTTTTTAAACAACATAACAGTATAGTTTTAACCACAAATATCTTCACGACTTCTTGCTCATAATATCTTTGGAAGAAATATTTTCCTGCTATACTTCATAAAAATCGAATTGTTGCGAAATTGTTTTTAGTAACACTAGAACTACCAAAGCAATTAAAACGACTGGTTCGTAAACTGTTATTAAAATGGTTGTTGTAACAATTATTAAAATGGCATAACAATGTGTATATTTTATGACTTTTCATATGAATGAAGAAGTTTGTTAATTTATCGATTTGCATATTTTTAACAAGTCATCCTTTTTACCAACGTAATAGAAATAAAAATACTTTTATCTTCAGTAGTTCTAGTTATAATTAAAGATGGTATCAAAATCTGTGATTAATTGTAATTCCTTTTTTCTAAATATTGGTGAATCCTTTCATTACAAATCTTTATTTACATTTCTGACTTTTCTTTTCACAATTCACCTTTTCCTTTCCAAATTTCCTCTTCTCTAACCTCTTTTCTATTGTTGTAATAATATTACATTCTAGCAACAAAGTAGAATTATTGTTATTAACATATTGAAATTTAATTCGACAGTATAAACCCTTCATTTTCCAAGAAAAAAATACCGAATTGGATAAAAAAAGTGGATTCCTTATTGGCATATTTAGCACAATGTTACGTACATAAACGATTTATTAATGTAATAAGAAATATCTATTTGTCACCTCGAACATAAGTTTTTCGACCGAGTAACCAAGGGTGTCAAGGGCCGAGGACGCTGTTGCGTTATCGATCTCGATTTTATCTGGCCGTATCAGTTTCATCAGGGAAGAGAATAGCTTATTGCTCATATTGATGTCGAATCCATTCGTCAACCTATTAGAACAAATTGTTTCAGGGAATTATACACCGCGGGTTATAATTATCGCGTGTATTGTTACGGGCTGAGTCAATTTATACCGACTGCGGGAATACATTAGCAGTAACAAGTGTTTGACATTGAATGTACTGCGGCACTTTCTGTATTATTATTAATTCTGATAGGCCCTAGCACACTGATCAATGTGTATCTGAAAGTTTGACCTGGGCAGACAGATAAATTAATAGGGGAAACGATATTGATTCAATGGCGGATGGAATTGGATTCACAAGGGAATTTCGGTAATCCCAAAATTCCGATTTCAATACAATAGAAGTATCAGGACATTTTGGTTTTTACAGTTTATAGGTCTTTCTAAGTGAAAACTCCCCTTAATGTGCGTTTCCTATTTTCCTGTATATCGCGATGACTATAGGAAATATAAAAATATTATTGCAATGAAAATGTAATGGATTCGTATTGTATAAAACTGTCCAATGAGACAGTTAAAAATTTGCTGTGTAAATAAATAAATAAATCAATGAACAGGTTTTTAGCATTTTCATTATACAGTTTTATAGAGGATAAGAAACCGTCTTTTCTTTAGAACAATTTTTTTATGTTTGGTATAGTTTTCAAGATATACAGGAAAAGAAAAAACGTACATATTAACCCTTAAGGGGTTTCTTCACCCTAAAAAAACAAAAAACATCAAAAAACAAAAATCACCCGATACTTCTTTTGAAACCCCCTTCAAACCTGTAGTCTACTTTTAATTCAATTGGCATACTGAGTTTCAGAATTTGAATTTATTCGCAAAATTTGAATTTTAATAATATTCGTAACTGCATTTTCACGAACGATATAGGTGAACGATGAAATGAACAGTGGCGTCATAACTAGTCTTTCAGGCAATAAGAAAAATAAAAATTAAATTTAGTAGCTTTTTATATCCTTAAAGTATTTCAGAGAGTTGACTTCAGAGAAATTCAACGAAATTGCAATTATATTCATTTTATATAACGTATTTTAATTTCTCTATGGAATAAAAACAAGGAAAATAACTTTATATAATTTGTAGAACATCCACGTGCAAAATTTTCACCGTTACGCGTATTAATTTCGAGATTTTAAAAAGTTTTAATTATAGAATCACGGTGTACGCGTGTCATAAAAGCAACTTTGGCTCCGTGAAGAATCGAGTTAAAATGTTTTTGACATCAAATCAACTCCCCGAACTGATAAAGGCAATAAATGGCACACAACACTATTTCAGGATTACTGACGTATGAAACCCCGAATTACAATGATAGAAAAAATATAAGTTTAAATAATTGTCTTCTGATTTGAACAGTTAGAGACACATAGGGGAAACGGTATTTCAAAAATATATGGTTAAAGAATAGGACTGTATTCCGTTTTTCTTATTTGAAGTTCAAATACATTCTAATTTTATGATTCTTAAAATACAGATAATCGAATATCAAAAATAACATATTAATTCTTAGTTACAAGAAATTAACTGTCATCTACCTTGGTATTTTATCTAATGCATACTATTGACTTCATATAGTTTGACAAATGATAACTGCTTAGTTATTAGAATTTTATTTACAAGAAATTTTAAATTACTAAGTAAAAATTACTTACAAGAAATTTTGGATAACCAAGAAAAAAAACTGAGAATAATTCAGCATTATAAAACGTCCTATACCAAAAAGGAGATATATTTAAATAAATGAATTAGAATGAATTAATGAAGTATGGATCTTTGTTTCATTGTCGACTCGAAATTATAACTTACAATTTTCTCGCAACCATATCCGCGTGTGGTTTATACACTTTATTGTTATTACAGATCGTGATCCCCGGGAACTGTAAATCCTTGATCGGATTCGACGTGTCGATGATCGTCACAGTGGGGTTATTCGAGAAATGTTCCCATAAACGTAACATCAGTAGCAAACAAAAACCAATGGCTGCCAAGCATACCTGCCCAGAAAAGGTATAAGTATCACCAACAATTTTGTTGAAAAAAAGAAAGTATAATACAATTTTCACCTACTGCGAGCCAAACTGCTCTGTCCAATCTAGTCTTGCCTGTCACGATGTAACGAAACCCATGCAACCCCGTGTTTTCGCAATAAACGCGGAAAGATCTTTCTAAAGTTTGTACGATACTGGATCGACCTAACAACATAATTTTTAAAGATCCTTAGTAGACTGAATTATTTATTGTTATATCTCAATATGTAAATAAAGTTTAAATAACAATAATACGTTAATATCGTCGTTTTGCTAAAGAGTGATACATTTAATAAAATCGTTAATTTTGTGATATCTGCAAAAATTAATTGTAGAAGTGAGCTATTGTTATCTGAGAAATAAAAATATATTTTTATCATAAAATAATAGTATTTAACATGAACAATGTTACAATTCAAAATAGGGCTGTTTTAAACTCTGTTTTAAAAGTGAACAATATACATAAACAATACTCTGTTAGAGACCTTCAGAACTCAAAGACTACTTGCTAAATTGTAAAACTTTTCATGGCTTAACGGTTGCATAATTAACTACTTGCGCTAGCAGCCAGATCACAAATTTGTGTAATTTCGACGTGAGTGGCACGTCTTTCGAGCGCAAGAGATTAATAATTTCCTATCACGACAAATTTCGAACCGATTTCCTAAATTTAAATCATTAACTTTTCTTAGTTTCGTCACTTGTCTAGTAAATTGACGATACTAATTAAAACACATACTGTATATAGTTATATTAAACACAGTGAATACGATATTCATAATAAACCGCGGATGTTCATGCATTTACAGCATTCCGTAACATGGAAAGTGTAATAAAATAAAAATTGTAATATAGTATATTATTATTTATGTGTTACTACTAATGTAGTGAAGCCTCTAGTAAAGTAAAACTAACATTATAATCTTCAAATATCCGTATCCAAAATTATGAATTTGCATAAACTTCTGCAGTCTACCAATGAAATTAGGAGAGTGGAGTAAACACGAACGCGGAGTAATCCCGAACGCAATGGTCACGGTGTGTTAGAAAACGAAAACTGATCTTCTCCCTCCATTAGCTGACAGTTTAGCTCGCATCCAGTGCTGGGAAGAAAATAATAAAGAGAGGCCGAGCACGCCGTTCAAAATAAACAAAATTTATTATTTTCATCGTTTATCAAGTAACATTTTGCCCATTTCCAAATGCATGTAGTTACTGTTGCATTAATGATACAGTTTCGGATTTATTCAAGTTGAAATAAGCACATCTTAAACAACATTTTATGACCAACGTGTTATCTGTTGACTGATTTTAATCTCTACAAAAATTTTGTTTTATTTTTTGACGTCGTGTGGTACTGGCGAACAAGCTGGATAGGGGCTACTGAAGATTGGATCAAGCGTTACATATGTAACTTATGGGCAAGTGAAAAATGCAGCAGAGGTGAAAGCACATCCAGAGACTTTCTGTGCGACCTATATGATAATTAGTTTTTATTAGCACTCTGTTCGTGATAACCCCATACAAGGGTTTCGTTTTTTGACTAAAAAGTTGTTTTTTATAAGTTTTCCAAAATTGGATATTGTAGTTTGTAGATGAATAGTTTAAGTATCATTATAAGTAATGAACAAATTCATTTCTCACTCAGCTTTCGTTCTTTGTTTTTTTTTGCTTAGGTGTTCGTAATTACCCCAATCTCCTTTATAATCCATACGAGGATTCTCTTAAGTAAATTGTCGGTCACTTACCAAGCCTTCCCCGTTTCTTAGACAAGCTATAATGGTTCCGCATTACAGTTTTCATTCTGATTTTTCTACGTCTAACCTGATCCGACACCTGATACGAACGTTCGACCGAACTGACCGACGCGAAATCTATCAAACGAATGAACATGTCACAGCCCACGGACATGTCCGGAAACATTACCCAGTTACATCGGACGCCGCCTTGTAATTCCATTTTCTAGCGATTCCGTCCGCTGAATTCCCGGAAACCCCATTATTAGGCATTTGGCGACCCTCAATCCGTAACCACTTAGATAAATGATCCCGCGAGTAAGTGGCCGGAAAAATAACAGATCACCCTTCCGATCGATCGATCCTTCTCCATGGTCAACAGTAATGTTGTGGGCCATAAAAGTCAACGTAATAATGCACTCACTTCGATCAATTGGGGAACGAAAAAAAATGTCTTATTTACTCTTTTTGAAAGTTTGTCAGGTTGTTATACCATAACTGTAATGAATAGATTACGAAAGTTCATGCAAAGTTACCATTTTTCGTACCATCATATACAGGGTATATCAGTTGAATGGGATCACCTAAATATCTGCTTTATTTACTGCTGTATGAAGAATGTTTTCAAGACACGGTTGAACTGTTTTAAGGGGCACATGTAACGGTGGAAAGAATTTTTTCTCGTGATCATCTTTTTACGAGAATTCAAGGCTATTGGTATTTTTTAAAATGAAATCCTATTTTTTGTTTCTTGATGGTCTGTTAGGGTGTAAGAGATAAGAAAAATCAATTCAATGGCCTTATTGCCACAACGTTTTGATCATTTAATCTCGAGATATTTGTGTCTGAAGATAATTAAAATTTCATAACGATTCTCGTGGTACATCGATTCATACTTCACACTTATGTATCCCAATGTAAACATTATCTGCGCGTGAATCTTCAGGAAGTTTTAGTTATTCTCAGACGCAAATATCTCGAGATTACATTATTGAAACGCTGTGGCTGTTAAGGTCGTTGAATTTGTTTTTTTTTTATGGTGTATAAGGATATCGTAAACAAAGCATAAGATTCCATTTTGAAAATACCGATGACCTTGAAATGTCGTAAAGAAATGACCCTGAGAAAAAATTATTTCTACCGTTAAATGTGCCCCTTGAAGTAGTTCAACTCTGTCCTGAGAAGTTTTTTCATACAATAATATTTATGAGTTCATCGAAGTGGTTATGTTACGAGATTCACATTGTACAACAGAGTTGGGCAAAATGTAATCTAATTACAAAATCTGAATTACAATTACATTGCAATTTGGATATAGTTAATGACAATGTAATTGTAATTGTAATTGTCTTGTAGTTACATTGCAATTACATTATAACTGTGATTTGGATTTTGTAATTAGATTACATTTTGCTCAACTCTGCTGTACAACAATTAAAATTGGAAGTTTTATTAAGTTGTACCATATCAAATTGTTGTTTCTATGGTTCAGAACAGAAACGTGGTATTTTTCAGGAAATCATTTTTATGCAATCGGTATACGTATCATTAAGAGGAATAAATTTTTCTCTGAACGAAATTTTAAGAAGTATATCTCATTTTGATAAAAATTGGTGTTGTAAGATTCTATACATTTCTCAGAGACTGCAATTACAGATTTCCAACCAGATGGTGAATGCTATAAATGAGGCACAATGTTAATAATTTAATTCAACTGACTTTGCAATGGCTCAATTTGAATTTCAATTTGAAAGGTAACCGAATTTATTGTTTAGATACCATATTGTTTATTTTTGTAGCATAATTAAACAATCACGAAAAGAATTAAATAATCAAGGGAAATCGAGAAACAACAATACTGTAACAACTTCTAACTAGCAGAAGAACCAATGTAGATAATATTTAATTCACGAATCATAGTTGATTATCACCAATTACATGTCGTATAACCGAATATAACAATTAAAATTTTTCAGAATATTATTTCCTGTAGTAGGGGTTTAGCATGTTAATATTAGGTGTACCAATAAGTGATTCACTATTTTTTTACTGAATTTGCAGTAGAATTTAAATTCAGTATGCCGTCCGCCCTTTTTTTTCATAAAAAAACAGTGTAGGTTGCTGGGAAACAATAACAAATATTGTTAAGGGGAGATATGTTTTTATTTTCTTCTAAAGAAATATTTAATTCCTTAAAGAATAATGGATTATCCATTGGTACACCTAATAACAATACATAAATAATATTACAATTTATTAGAATTGTTAAGAATTGTAAGAATTTATAAGAATTGTTATTGACTTTTTCAGTTTAGGAGTTACTATAAATGCATAAATATCCGCAGTCTAGTTATGAAGAATTCGTAATTAATACTGTCGTGTTTGTTGTACTGCCACTATGTTATTTAATATATATTGCAATGATAGACAATATATGCATACGCGAACGACAAAAATATTTCAATAAAAAGTTTATTTGCGTTTGTTCAGGTGGTAGTAAATAACGTATCTCTGTTTGTCGGGACCCCAAATGCAAATATCACGGTTTTTATTTTATATTCTCCACTGTTTTCTACGACTGTTTCTTATTGATTTGTACTTTCAATTTTCAATTCAATTTTCTGTTATCAAGAGTATTTCCAGTACTGGAAGTGATAATGATAGTTCTTAACGTTACTTTATTTTTCAATTGTTTCAAAATAATTTAAGAAGTATAATTATTTGACCTTGTACGAAGCCTTGAGAGAAGTAAATTGTAATCTTATAAAGGACAAGAATTTACGAGTCTAAGTGTTACATCAAATATAATGTCATTTCTAAAAAGTGTTTTTCTATTGGTTTAAAATTCTTTACTGGATTAGTATAATTGTAATTTTATACATTTTTCGTTATAGGGTAATCGACATCCATGTCAGGTGCATTTACATTTCATTATCAAAGCAAAAAATATATTTACGCTGCACTTACAACGTATGTAATAAATGCTAATACAAATTTAACTCTGTTTTCTCTGCGATTAATTTTATTCTAATCGTCAAACTTAATCTGTATTAAAATATTACAATTTAATATTTCCCATTGATTGATTGTCTTATTCATTCTTTACTGACGAAAAATAAGAGAAAATTGAATCATTGACAAATCCCATCTCCAACATAATTAATTTTAATACATACGTAAGAACACACATTTCACTAAAATGTTCCATCATACGTTCACTTTTACGAGTATAGAAATAAATTAAAAATTCACAACCATTCGTCCTCCATTACCCTCTCTTTTATAATACAGGGCCCGGCCGAATAATACGTAAAATCGAGCACCACGTGATTTCTTGTGGAAAAATAAGATAAAAATATAGAACAAGTTTTTGTCATACTCGATTTAGTTTTCGAGAAAATCGAATTCGAAAATTCATTTAATCCGCGTTATTCAAGATAGTAAGTAGAAACGGAATGCAATGATCAGACGCGATAGCAAAGTCCAGTATCCAGCAGATATTCTAGATTGAGTTTCTCGAAAACTAAGCCGAAAATTACAAAATTTTACTGTATATATTATTCTTGTTTTTTCATAAGGAGTCACGTGGTATCCGCTTTTACATATTTTTCGGTCAAACCCTGCTTATAGTGTGCGGCCGAAAGAATGGCATAAACGGGCAGGAGGTATGATTCCTTGCGCTAAAACAAATCAAAAGTGCACAATAAATTTTTTTTCTCCTAGACTTTGTTTCTGAGATAATTAAGAGGTGAAAATATACTGGACGTACGTGCAATTGATTAGGACTGGCTAACGCGTCTGGTCATTGCATTCAGTTTCTACTAATGGTTAGCACGAATACTCGCGATATGCATGGTGTTCATAAAAATGTAAGACATTTTCACAGGGTGAATTCTAGATGCAAAATTAAGATAGAAATACGGAATGGCGAAGTTGCGTTCGAGGCTTCATTTCCGAGTTATTAATTATTGCATACAGGCACAATACTCGTGAAGTATGCACATACGTCTAGCGCAGTGGATTATACTACTTGAATAGTCGAATCCCAACTGATAGATGGGATCCATCGACGACCCAGTTAAATTTAATTAATGATATGATATGATGACGTATAGACGGCAAAATTTCATGCAAACTTGTAGTTATAAATACTAATAATATAAAAATTAAAATTGGACACAACCTTCTGCCATCTACTAAGGGCTTCTGTGTGGTAATAGTAAGTCACAGATGGTATTTAAATTTCATTAAAACTGTTATTTCAATGCATTTTGAAGGTTAGGGAATGCTTTAAATGCAAAAACATCTAACTATATAAAAAGATATGAATGAAAACAACTCGTGAAAAAATTAAAGCCTTTTAAGTAGAATAATCCATTGCGGTCAGACATATTTTACGCGTATTTCATCTGTATCTACAACAATTAATAACTCTGAAACGAAGGTTCGAACGTGATTTCATCATTCTTGATTTCAGTTTTAGTTTGACATGTACAATCCACCCTATGAAAGTGTCCGACATGTGTATTAACACCTAGCATATTCATAAATCACATCAGAAGATTATATTCAAATGGCTACATCGAAAGTATTGTATTCAACAGCATTAAATTACTGTATTCTCCAGTCAATTGAATAACATACTACCACGTTCTCAATGAATAAAAAATATGAGTAGTTCAAACAATAGAACTCTCGATTTCCAAAAATACCTAGACCAATATTTCGAGTTACATTATTAATACTGAAAGTAGGGTGAATACCACCCAGTATATTAGTCTCAACAATTTTTAGAGTATTAATATTAATACTTTGTCGTCAAATTACGAAATATTTAGAAATTGTAGTACCAATAGAACATGTGGCATACAAGAAAACCCGGGCCTAGCTAAGGAAGACAACGGATCCATGTTACTACTCGTTAAATTCAACACGTATACAACAATCGTCTTACAGCATGACTGGGGACCGGAGGAATAAAAAAAGAAGCATGCAATGACTCACTCGACGATAGAAGGGCTCCGTATAAGACTTGAAGAATCTGAAAAAAAGAAACGAAGTTTGTTACAACCTCTTCTCAAAACTATATCCATTGAATAACGTAAATAATAAAATATAAAAATATTTACAATGTTTGCTGGTGGAGCTTCGCCAGAGGACATCTTCTGCAGTGTTTAATATTACAAAATGTGAAAAATCTAAAAAAAAAACAAGCAAAATTTGTAACAATCCCATGTGAAAAATCTAGCCATTTTAACTGTCCGATGTTAAAAGCAAAGTATCAAGATGCTTAGAGAGTTCTTTGATGGTGCTTAGCTCGACGACATCTTTGGCGATGTATTGACTCTATCACCACGATCGAGTACTTTTAAATGAAACAAAATAGTATTCTCTATTTTTACGACTTATAAATCGAAGAAAGTACGGACTTTCTGGAAACAATTAATAATATGTAATAAACACTGATTATTTTCGCGGTGTCCTAGCTTCTCCAGTGAGATTCTACACAAAGATAGTTCGCTGCGGATAAACAAAAAGTTTCTATGCCGTAAAGAACACTGACTCTACTTTGCCGCATTGCGCGCAGTCACGAAATTCTGTGAAACAAAGGATGTGTTTGTTTTTTATATCGTATTGTTCGTCGAGAAAATATTGCCATTCAATGATACATATCAGTTATAAGTTGCAAAAACGAGTTTAACTATGCAACAGTGTAATAGTTAAATAATATTCAACGCTAAAGCATTAGTTATCATATTAAAGATATTCGTTGTTAGAATAAATATTCAGAAGGTCATTGCAAATACTAAACTTTCGATATTTACCCATTCTTCGGTGAGCATGACATAATAGATTACGGAGATCCTATAGAATTAAACTTACAACCGAAACGGTATATAAATGCAAATACGTATGCTCCTTGAATATAGACATGTAAAATTATTAGTATTAAGAAAAATTCGCTACCAGGATGCAGTACGTTACGACTATTTCTAATTTGAATGTCTGTAATTATTGTCGTGTAAATTTTCCAACAATCAAGGAAGCCATTTTGAATACGTTAATTACGTATTGTATTCGAATTCAAAATATTTCTCGACAAAATTCTCGATCGATCTTAACACAATTAATCACAAAGTCGCAATCAAGCGTATGGTTAGAACGGTCAAAAAACAATAAATCAAAAATATATCGTGGAGTGTCACTTATTTGTTGTAATAAATTTCCACAGTTTACAAATTTCGCGCAGAATTGCGTCTGAAGGGCGAGTTCACTGACATGGCGTTGGTGGCGCGTTCTTTCCAATCGAAACACAGCACAGAAAATAAACGTTAATTTCAAGTACAATAAGTTAACAATGGTTGAGTAATAACTAAATAATTATTAGCTCGAGATGTGTCGTAAAAGATTGGAAATTGAACAAAAACTGCATAAACACAGGGAGAGAACGGAAGTCACGATACAGGTTCACTTTCTCCCACAATGTCGAAATAATGTACCAATATTTATACTAAATTGAATAAACATTAAACAAAAGTAATGCTAGCTAATAGATAGTATAAATAATTAGAGATGAAAAGCAAAGAACACGTACTTTGATACGAGCAAGCTCACTTCACATCTTATCACTCTGGTGTCCACGGTACAAATGACTGTCTTCGACTGGTTACAATCGGTTGATTCGACTGTTATAGGGGGATTATGATTGGTGGATCGGTATGCGAGGATAGGTCCCCTCCCCACTCTAGCTTCTATTTCAATGAAGTAAAATATTTACCACTGTATTATATGTATTTTTGTATTTTGAAATAAAATATTCACCACCGTATTATGTGTTTCTGTATTTTGACATAAAATATTCACCACCGTGTTGCATGTATTTTTGTATTTTGATGTAAAACATTCACCACCGTACTCTATGTATGTGTATTTCAATATGACAGTTTTATTACGTGTACCCGAGATTAGCTCAGCGGGAAATGACCCTAATAACATGGAAACAACAGAAGGACAAAGACGATTTTGCAAGAAATTCACTTTACAGCAGTCCTCTGTTTGTAAATAATTCCAGAGCCGTATGTTTTGTGTTTTTCGTTGACCACTTTTCGAAAACATGCATTCCAGTATACTCTACGAATAACAAAGGAATTCAACTGCGTGCATACCCTGGTCTATCCCCGAAAATTTATTATTCCAATTCGTTTTAGATGGAAAGCATTAATGTACGATGCTTCATGTTATTTTTGCTGCCACTTTCCCGAAGTTTTCAACCCTGTGATGGTTTCCTCAACGCCATCTGTAGTACATACACGTTATTAACGTGGTAATAGCGCCAATATTTATGAAATATCTGATAACTGTTACCGATAAAATAATAGATAAAAGCTTTTTTTCGTTGAAGAAATAAAGAAATATTAGAGTTAGCAATACTGTAAACGTTTGACTTGATCTCGATTTAGGCCGAATATGAATCCCCACTTAAATTTTTTATAACGCAAAGTCAATAAAATCACAGGACGTTCAAGGTGTCGGCAGTACAGATTCCTTGGCCTGCGAAGTCCGGTAAGATGATATCACCGACTAGGTATACAATAGACCTATCATCCAATGCTTTTCTCTGTCCCACGTTCATAGGGCTACGTACCCTTTACCATTTTAGGGTCAATACCCGACGTTACCGATAAAGCATGAATTCTGAGTATTATTAGCACAAATGAAGTGTTATATATTCCATTTATATTACGTGTATCTATATGATTTCATGAGAATAAAAATATCCGGTGCTTTAGTATAAGGTTAAGGGATAAATATAACAGTCATTTAATAACTACAAGACAATTATTTAACATAACTACAAGACAATTTATTCTAAATGCATCGTTAATGGACATTTTACTAATGTTACTTTTTACATGTTCTTGTTTTATTCGTTTTTATATCTTGCTTTACATTTGTATATTTGTAACAGATAAATTCAGAATAGATGTAGTTTCATAAATAATTTATTAAATCTACCTTTTGGCCGGCGGCTTACAATTTCCCTTGCGGGAAGCCTTACCATAATAGCCGCGGGATTCCGGGAATCGGGTGACGTCACGGCATGCGAGCGAGAGCGATAGAGCGAGCCGCGGAATCGGTGCTCTCTGTCGGTGTTGACGCGTGCCGAAAAATTTCGGTGGTCTATGGGGGGAAGTGTGCGACCGAGAGAGTACGGTAGAGCGTGCCGCGATATCGGTGCTCTCTGTCGGTCCAACGCGCTAGTGACGTTGCGTACCTGGCCGTACCATCTGGTGTTTGGGTCGTTCAAGGAGGAAGGGCGTTCAAGCCGGCAAAAACAATTCAACACGAACAAACCTGCGTACGCCCAATACATAACGGCGTTAGCTTCCTCACTTTCTCGTGAGCCGTCGCGGAGGGTGGGCGCGCGTCTCATACTCGTCCATTCTCTTGTTACTAACCCATTGTTTGTTGCAGGCATTCGACAACCACCGTATGTAGGAACTTGTTATTTACTGTCAATATTGTTAATTTATTTACTGTGCATATTATTAATCTATTTACTGTGCATATTGTTGTGTCCCCTCTCTTGTTACTAATCCCTTGTATGTTACAGATGTTCGAGAACCATTGGCTTCGATATTTATTTTCTTATGTACTGTGATTCATTTACTGTGATTTATTTACTGTGCATATTATGTATTCTATGTGTATTGTATAATGAAAAATATTTTTCCAAACAGTTAGTCCATCGAAAGAAGACATCGATCAACGTCTACATCCTCGAAACGTGTATCTACCACTGCGTTAAGTTACTGTAAGTTAAACTTAAATCATAATTCGATATTCATTGTTATATTCATATTCATCATCACATCGTTTATTATTAATTTTAGTCTATCTATTA